>NC_041387.1:336165701-336387456 GCF_002162155.2 Triticum dicoccoides | reverse complement strand
CGGCCGCACCTCTGCGGCGACCCTCCGCGCGCCCTGCGCCGGCCTCCACCGCGGTCGCCTTGGCCACTGGCCTCGCCTCGCCACACTCCGTGCGGGTGAGCGCTCACCCCGGCGCCCGTCGCCCTCCTGCCCGCTAACCCGCTAAGGCCCCCCGGGGCCTATGACAAGGGGGCCCCATCCCCCAGAACGTTTTATATATATAAAAAAGAATAAAAATAATAATTAATAAAATTATTAATTAATTAATTAAATTAATTGTGTTTAATTAACCTAATAACTAATTAAACTAATTAACTACTGTTAATTAACATAACTAGTCTGTTAACTAAACTAATTAACCTGGTTAATTAGTTAACAAACAATGACATGTGGGTCCCACTGGACCCACCTGTCTGTTTGACTGGTCAACCGACCAGTTGACCTGCTGACATCACTCTGATGTCATGCCTGCGTCATCATTCACTGTTCTGGATAATGTTAAATTAAATTAATTAAATAAATTCTAAAAATGATTTAAAACTTTAGAAAATCATATAAAATAATCCGTAACTCGGATGAAAATACTTTGTACATGAAAGTTGCTCAGAACGACGAGACGAATCCGGACACGCAGCCCGTTCGTCCGCCACGCGTCCCTAGCATAGAGAACCTGCAACATTTCACCTCCGGTTCATCTGTCCGAAAACACGAAACACTGGGGGTACTTTCCCGGATGTTTCCCCCCTTCACCGGTATCACCTCATACCGCGTTAGAACACGTCTAGCTCTGCTTGTTGACCTGTTATGCACTTGCTTGCTATGTATTTACTGTTTCTCCCCCCTCTTCTCTCCGGTAGCCCCCGTGACGATGCTGATGCCCCTGTGGACGACTACGTCACCGACGACCCCTCCTTCTTGTCTGAGCAACCAGGCAAGCCCCCCCCTTGATCACCAGATATCGCCTATTCTACTCTATACTGCTTGCATTAGAGTAGTGTAGCATGTTACTGCTTTCAGTTAATCCTATACTGCTGCATAGCCTGTCCTTGCTACTATTGTTGTTACCTTTACCTGCTATCCTACTGCTTAGTATAGGATGCTAGTGTTCCATCAGTGGCCCTACACTCTTGTCCGTCTGCCATGCTATACTACTGGGCTGTGATCACTTCGGGAGGTGATCACGGGCATACACGATATACTTTACACAGTTACATTATCTGTGATACTGTTCGGAGTTGGGGGCTGAAGGGGCAGGTGGCTCCATCCCGGTAGAGGTGGGCCTGGGTTCCCGACGGCCCCCGACTGTTACTTTGTGGCGGAGCGACAGGGCAGGTTGAGACCACCTAGGAGACAGGTGGGCCTGGTCTTGTTCGGCGTTCGCGGATACTTAACACGCTTAACGAGATCTTGGTATTTGATCTGAGTCTGGCTACGAGCCTATACGCACTAACCATCTACGTGGGAGTAGTTATGGGTATCCCGACTTCGTGGTATCAGCCGAAGCACTTCGTGATGTCAGCGACTGAGCGGCGCGCGCCGGGTTGGACTGCGTTAACGCAACTTCCTTTGTAATGGAGGTTGCTAGGTCTGCTCACCGGCCGCGTACGCAACGTGCAGGTGTGCTCAGGGCGATGGGCCCAGACCCCTGCGCGCTTAGGTTTAGACCGGCGTGCTGGCCTCTCCGTTGAGCCTAGGTGGGGCTGCGACGTGTTGATCTTCCGAGGCCGGGCATGACCCAGGAAAGTGTGTCCGGCCAAATGGGATCGAGCGTGTTGGGTTATGTGGTGCACCCCTGCAGGGAAGTTAATCTATTCGAATAGCCGTGATCTTCGGTAACAGGACGACTTGGAGTTGTACCTTGACCTTATGACAACTAGAACCGGATACTTAATAAAACACACCCTTCCAAGTTCCACAGACAACCCGGTGATCGCTTTTCTACAGGGCGACGAGGAGAGGATCGCCGGGTAGGATTATGCTATGCGTTGCTACTTGGAGATGCTATCTGGAGATGCTACTTGGAGATGCTATTTGGAGATGCTACTTGGAGATGCTACTTGGAGGACTTCAGTCTACTCTCTTCTACATGCTGCAAGTCGGAGGCTGCCAGAAGCCTAGTCTTCGATAGGACTAGCTATCCCCCTCTTATTCTGGCATTCTGCAGTTCAGTCCACTGATATGGCCTTCTTACTCATATACCCATGCATATGTAGTATAGTTCCTTGCTTGCGAGTACTTTGGATGAGTACTCACGGTTGCTTTCTCCCCCCCTTTTCCCCCTTTCCTTTCTTTCTGGTTGTCGCAACCAGATGCTGGAGCCCTGGAGCCAGACGCCACCGTCGACGACGACTACTACACTGGAGGTGCCTACTACTACGTGCAGCCCGCTGACGACGACCAAGAGTAGTTAGGAGGATCCCAGGCAGGAGGCCTGCGCCTCTTTCGATCTGTATCCCAGTTTGTGCTAGCCATCTTATGGCAACTTGTTTAACTTATGTCTGTACTCAGATATTGTTGCTTCCGCTGACTCGTCTATGATCGAGCACTTGTATTCGAGCCCTCGAGGCCCCTGGCTTGTATTATGATGCTTGTATGACTTATTTTATTTGTAGAGTTGTGTTGTGATATCTTCCCGTGAGTCCCTGATCTTGATCGTACACCTTTGCGTGTATGATTAGTGTACGATTGAATCGGGGGCGTCACACGGACATAAGTCCCTTGAAAATTGGCCCTGAAAGCATCCTCGAGTTCCTCCCAACTCCCAATTGAATTTTCGGGGAGGCTCTTCAACCAGTGTCGAGCTGGTTCCTTCAACTTGAGGGGAAGGTATTTGATGGCGTGGAGGTCATCCCCATGAGCCATGTGAATATGCAAGATAAAATCCTCGATCCAGACCCCTGGGTATGTCGTTCCGTCGTATGCCTCTATGTTCACATGTTTAAAACCCTATGGAAATTCATGGTCCAGTACTTCTTCGGTGAAGCACAGGGGGCGAGCAGCCCCTCTGTATCTGTACGTGCCGTGGCATGCCGTCGGCTGTTGTTGTGTCCGATGTTTATTCCGAACTGGTATTTGGTTGGTATGATCGTTTTGGTGACCATAGTCCCTCGCCGGGGTGTGTCTTTTAGATCCGTAGATGGACCTGGCCGCGCCGGCTTTCTTATCAAGGTGCTCACGTAAATCGTGTGTGGTGTCGGTAGCCGCTCTGTTGCGGTTATGAAGCGGTACGTCTGGCCTCTTGGTCGTGTTATTCTTTGGTGGGACGGCTTCGTCGTCGAATTCTGGCAGTAGCTTGCATTTTGGATAGCTCATTGTATGGCGGTCGTCGCCGTACCTTTCTTCAGTGTCTAGCACTTTATTCCATCTGCGACTGAGCGTTTCCTGTGCGGCTTTTAGCCGTTGCTTCTGCTTCTTTAGACTTCTTGCTGTGGCATAAGCCTTCTATGGAGGTTATCTCGTTCGACGCGTTTTTCCGGGATGATGAATGCATCATCGTCCGGACTGTGTTCTTGTCCTGGGGCGGTTTGATGAACTCGTCCTTCGAGATCATTGTGATCGGGCGTCTGCTCCGAACTGGGTTCGGCGTGACCTGGCTCATCCTGCTCCATCGCTGGGTCCATGTGGTCGTTGTTGCCTTCGGAGTTGACTGGTATGTCGATCTTTCTGGCGCTCTTGTCACTATTTTTACTGTTGCTGGACTTTGAGCGGCGTCTGCGCCGTCGTTTTGTCTTTTGCCCGGGGGTTTTATCTTCCGGATTGTCGCCATCCTCCTCCTTGGGAGTATCCACCATGTATATATCGTGTGACGAGGTAGTAGTCCACTGCCCCAGAGACTCTGAATCTTCTCCTACATCATCGTCCATGCCGTCGATGCCTTCGGAGTCGAAGTCAAGCACGTCGGTTAAATCATCAACCATGGCAATGAAGTGAGTGGTGGGCGGGCAACGAATTCCTTCGTCGCCTGCTTCCCCCTCGAGCTGGACATAATTCGGCCAAGAGCCTCCTGTCAAAGAGAGAGATTTTAACGAGTTCAACATGTCGCCAAAAGGCGAGTGCTGGAAGATATCCGCAGCGGTAAACTCCATTACCGGGGCCCAACCTGGCTCGGCCGGCTCGGGAGTGCGCGGACTGGAACCAACAACCGGATACGAGTCCGGGGGTTCGGAGTCACAGGCCTCCACAGAGGTGAGACCTGTGTTCGGCTCCACTGCCGATGAGTGCGCGGCCTGCGGGACGGGGCCCATCCCTCCGTCCTTAGGTAACGCAGCCTGCTCCGGATTTAGGTCCAGGGCTACTGCAGGGGTGATATCCCGAACATTGTCTGACAGAAGGTCTAAGCCGTGCTCATCGTGACTGTCTGGTGCTCCTGGCACAGGCCCGAATCCGTCGAAGATCAAGTCTAAGCGAATATTCGTCGTGTAGTTCAGGTTTCCGAACCTGGTCTGGTGGCCAGGGGCATAGCTGTCGATCTGCTCCAGATGGCCAAGCAGTTAGCCCGCAGTGCGAAACCGCCAAACACAAGGATCTGTCTGGGGAGAAAAGTTTCACCCTGGACCGTGTTGTTGACGATTGAAGGCGCCATCAAGCCTTGCAGCGACGACACAGAGGAACTCTCAATGAAAGCACCAATGTCGGTGTGAAAACAGGCGGATCTCGGGTAGGGGGTCCCGATCTGTGTGTCTTAGGCTGATGGTAACAGGAAGCAAGGGACACAATGTTTACCCAGGTTCGGGTCCTCTCGATGGAGGGAAAACCCTACTTCTTGCTTGATTAATATTGACGATATGAGTAGTACAAGAGTAGATCTACCACGAGATCGTAGAGGCTAAACCCTAGAAGCTAGCCTATGATGATTATGATTGTAATTGTGATCGGCCTTCTAAGGACCAACCTCTCTAGTTTATATAGACATCAGACAGGGCTAGGGTTTACACGGAGTCAGTTACAAAGAAGGAAATACAATATCTGGATCGCCAAGCTTGTCTTCCACGCAAAGGAGAGTCCCATCCGGATACGGGACGGAGTCTTGAGTCTTGTATCTTCACGCTCGAATAGTGCAGACGATGTATATAGTCCGGCTGTTCGGATACCCCCTAATCCAGGACTCCCTCACTTGGTAGTTGCGAACCGTGCCTCATGGGCAAGATGACTAAAACGCCGTTCTCCGGAACTATGGAGCGAGCAACAGAATTGTTGGAAATCATACATACTGATGTATGTGGTCCAATGAATGTTGAGGCTCGCGGCGGATATCGTTATTTTCTCACCTTCACAGACGATTTGAGCTGATATGGGTATATCTACTTAATGAAACACAAGTCTGAAACATTTGAAAAGTTCAAAGAATTTCAGAGTGAAATGGAAAATCATCGTAACAAGAAAATAAAGTTTCTACGATATGATCGTGGAGGAGAATATTTGAGTTACGAGTTTGGTTTACATTTGAAACAATGCAGAATAGTTTCGCAACTCACGCCACCCGGAACACTGATACGTCTCCAAGGTATCTACTTTTCCAAACACTTTTGCCCTTGTTTTGGACTCTAACTTGCATGATTTGAATGAAACTAACCCGGACTAACGCTGTTTTCAGCAGAACTGCCATGATGTTGTTTTATGTGTAGAAAAGAAAAGTTCTCGGAATGTCCTGGAAATCCACGGAGGCACTTTTTGGAATTAATAAGAATTTATGGGCGAAAGAAATACACCAGGGGGCCCACACCCTGTCCACAAGACATGCCCCCCCTTATAGGGCGCGCCCCCTATCTCGTGCCCCCCTGGACCTCCACCGACCTCAACTCCAACTCCATATATTCATGTTCGGGGAGAAAAAGATCAGAGAGAAAGTTTCATCGCGTTTTATGACACGGAGCCGCCGCCAAGCCCTAATCTCTTTCGGGAGGGCTGATATGGAGTCCGTTCGGGGCTCCGGAGAGGGGGATTCGTCGCTGTCGTCATCATCAACCATCCTCCATCACTAATATCATGATGCTCACCGCCGTGCGTGAGTAATTCCATCGTAGGCTTGCTGGACGGTGATGGGTTGGATGAGATTTACCATGTCATCAAGTTAGTTTTGATAGGGTTTGATCCCTAGTATCCACTATGTTCTGAGATTGATGTTGCTATGACTTTGCTATGCTTAATGCTTGTCACTAGGGCCCGAGTGCCATGATTTCAGATCTGAACCTATTATGTTTTCATGAATATATGTGTGTTCTTGATCCTATCTTGCAAGTCTATAGTCACCTATTATGTGTTATGATCCGACAACCCCGAAGTGACAATAATTGGGATACTTCTCGGTGATGACCGTAGTTTGAGGAGTTCATGTATTCACTATGTGCTAATGCTTTGTTCCGGTTCTCTATTAAAAGGAGGCCTTAATATCCCTTAGTTTCCGCTAGGACCCCGCTACCACAGGAGGGTAGGACAAAAGATGCCATGCAAGTTCTTTTCCATAAGCATGTATAACTATTTACGGAATACATGCCTACATTACATTGATGAACTGGAGCTAGTTCTGTGTCTATGTTATAGCTATTACGTGAGGAATCGCATCCGGCATAATCATCCATCACTGATCCATTGCCTACGAGCTTTTCATATATTGTTCTTCGCTTATTTACTTTTCCGTTGCTGCTGTTACAACTACTACAAAAACCCAAAAACTATTATCTTTACTTTTGCTACCGTTACCTTTATTATCATACTACTTTGCTACTAAATACTTTGCTGCAGATACTAAGTTATCCAGGTGTGGTTGAATTGACAACTCAACCGCTAATACTCAAGAATATTCTTTGGCTCCCCTTGTGTTGAATAAATAAATTTGGGTTGAATACTTTACCCTCGAAAGTTGTTGCGATCCCCTACACTTGTGGGTTATCAAGACTAATTTATGGCGCTGTTGCCGGGGAGCATAACTTTATTTTCTGAGTCACTTGGGATTTATATCTGTCGATCACTATGAAGAACTTGAAAGACAACAAAACTACTATTTTGCCCTCAAGTACAAGGGGAGGTAAGGAACTGCCATCTAGCTCTGCACTAGATTCTCCTTCTGTTATTAGTAAGCTTGCGACACCTAAACCTGCTACTGCTATGAATTCTGATACGTCGCATGTTATTGATGATGCCACTTCTGCTATGCATGATGAAACTACTTCTGTGCGTGATACTACTTTGCCATTAGGTGAATTTCTTGATGAACAACTTGCTAGAGTTAGGGGGAATGAAAATATTGAAGATGCTATTATTGATGATAGTGATGATGAAAGTTCTCCCAATGATTATGAATTGCCTGTTGTTCCTGAGGGTTAGGTTATGAATGAAGAAGCTGCTAGAGCTATCTTTGCTTGCAATGATAGATATGATCTTATGAAATTATTAGCTAAATGGAAGCAGTAGTCTCTTAATGCTAGAATGAAACTTGACCCTGCTTTTGCTACTTCACCTATCTGTGTTACTGATAAGGATTATGAATTCTCTGTTGATCGTGAGATTATTACTTTAGTTGAATCTGATCCTTTTTATGGCCTTGAATCTGAAACTGTTGTGGCACATCTTACCAAGTTGAATGATATAGCTACCCTATTTACTAATGATGAGAAGTCTCGCTATTTTTATATCCTTCAGATATTTCCGCTCTCATTAAAGGGTGATGCTAAGACTTGGTATAATTCTCTTGTTCCTGGTTGTGTGCGTAGTCCCCAGGATATGATTTATTACTTCACTGCTAAATATTTCCCTGCTCACAAGAAACAAGTTGCCTTGCGGGAAATATATAATTTTGTGCAAATCAAAGAAGAGAGTCTCCCACAAGCTTGGGGGAGGCTTCTCCGGTTACTTAATGCTTTGCCTGATCATCCTCTTAAGAAAAATGAAATACTTGATATCTTTTATAATGGACTAACCGATGCTTCCAAGGACTACTTGGATAGTTGTGCTGGTTGTGTTTTCAGGGAAAGAATAGTCGACGAAGCTGAATTACTATTGAATAATATGTTGACTAATGAAAATAATTGGACTCTTCCTGAGCCAATTCCTGAGGCAATTCCTAAACCAATTGAGCCAACTCCTGAGCCTATTCCTATACCCACTCCGAAGAAGAGAGGTGTTTTATTTCTCAGTCCTAAAGATATGCAAGAGGCAAAGAAATCAATGAAAGAAAAACATATTAAAGCTGAAGATGTTAAGAATTTACCTCCTATTGAAGAGATACATGGTCTTAATATACCGCCTGTTGAAGAACCACATTGTCTTGATAACCCGACACAGGTAGTAAAGTCAAATTCTCTCTATAGATATGATAGAGTTGAAATCCCCTCTACTAAATTTCATAGCCCATGCTTAGATGAATTTGATGATTTTATGGCTAGACAAGAAAGTTTTAATGCTTATGTTGGTAGAGAGTTAAAGAATAATGCTTTCAAGATACGACGTGTGAGCAATAATATGGCTAGAGTTAAAGATGGACTCAAACTCGTTAGCAAGTATGCTTCTATGGTTGCTACTGAAGCTGAGCAAGTACTTAAAGCTCAAAATGATTTGCTTGAGGAATTAAATAATAAAAATGACTTTGTTGTTAGAGTGGCTACTAGAACTGGTAGAATGACTCAGGAACCTTTGTATCCTGAAGGCCACCCTAAGAGAATCGAGCAAGATTCTCAGAGAAATAATTTAGAGGCACCTAGTTCTTCTAAAAAGAAGAAAAATAAAAACGATAGGACTTTGCATGCTTCTAGCGAACCTACTGTAGACACACCTGAGAATCCCAATGATATTTCTATTTCTGATGCTGAAACACATTCAGGTGATGAACATGAACCTAGTGATAATGTTAATGGTAATGTTCATGTTCATGCTCAACCTAGCAAAAACAATGAAGTAGAAACTGAACCTGCTGTTGATCTTGATAACCCACAATCAAAGAATCAACGTTATGATAAGAGAGATTTTGTTGCTAGGAAGCACGGTAGAGAAAGAGAACCATGGGTTCAGAAACCCATGCCCTTTCCTCCTAAACAATCCAAGTCAAAGGATGATGAGGATTTTGAGCGCTTTGCTGAAATGATTAGACCTATTTTCTTACGTATGCGCTTAAGTGATATGCTCAAAGTAAATCCTTATGCTAAGTATATGAAGGATATCATTATAAATAAAAGAAAGATACCGGAAGCTGAAATTTCCACCATGCTTGCTAATTACACTTTTAAGGGTGGAATACCAAAGAAACTTGGAGATCTGGGTGTACCAACTATACCATGCTCCGTTAAAAGAAATTATGTTAGAACTGCTTTATGTGATCTTGGAGCCGGTGTTAGTGTTATGCCTCTCTCTTTATATCATAGACTTGAATTGAATAAGTTGACACCTACTGAAATATCTTTGCAAATGGCCGATAAATCAACTGCTATACCTGTCGGTATTTGTGAGGATGTGCCTGTTGTGGTTGCAAATGTCACTATCTTAACGGACTTTGTTATTCTTGATATTCCTGAGGACGATAGTATGTCTATTGTCCTTGGTAGACCTTTTCTTAATACTGCAGGGGCTGTTACTGATTGCAACAAAGGCAATGTCACTTTTCATGTTAATGGTAATGAGCATACGGTACACTTTCCGAGGAAACAATCTCAAGTTCATAGCATCAATTCTATTGGAAAAGTTCCAACTATTATTATTGGAGGTTTTGAATTTCCTCTCCCTACTGTCAAGAAAAAGTATGATATTCTTATTGTTGGGGATTTTCATATCCCCATTGAGGTAACTTAGTGTTATTCGAAATTTCTCCAGTTTCGTATTATTCGGAATGAGTTTGTTAACAAGACTTGATCAACCTTGTTAGTGGATTCATTTTGATGATCATGAGATGGATGAAACTAGAAGCACAACCTTCTGTACCCTATTTTTACTTTCTTTTATTTAGAATAAATAAAGCAAAAATAGTATTATCTGTCTGTTTTCTGAATTATCCGTGCATTAAAAAATATCCTGAAAATAAAAGTGCTCCAAATGCCCTGCAAATTTAGTATGATTTTTATGGAATATTTGACGATTTTAGGCACTGAAAACACTGCAGGAGAGGCAAGCACCAGGCCACGAGAGTGGAGGGTGCGCCCCCCTATAGGGCGCGCCTCCTTGTCTCGTGGGCCCCTCATGGCCCCCCATCCACTTATGCCAGCACCCACACACTTCATCTTCTACCCAAAAAAAATCCCCATCCAGCTCAAGCACGAGTTCTAGCTCATTTTGCTGCGATTTTCGATCTCCTTGCTCAAAGCTCCATTGACAAAAATGCTTTGGGAGATGTTGCTTGGTATGTGACTCCTCCATTGGTCCAATTAGTTTTTCTTCTAGTGCTTTATTCATTGCAAATTTTTGCTGCATAGGAGACCATGTTCTTGAGCTTGCATGTTAAATTTATGAGGTCCGAAGCAATTCTAATGCATGATATAGGCTCTAGGCACTTGTAGGAGTAGTTGCTATCAATCTTGTTTAGTTTTATTCACTTTTATTTTGAAGTTACTAAAATTTCAGAAATTTTTCAGAAAAGAATTATGTTTAGGAGAATGTACCAAGTTGGTTCCTCGGTGAAGAAAGGGCCCAGGATTGCTATACATGAGCAAGATGTTGAATTGCCGAGGGACGCGGATGTACGAGCTTGTGAGTGGCCATCCGATGATTTTATGGTCAAAGCAGGCTTCAAGGAGGAATTTGACACGTATGTGCGTAATGCCGAGCTGGAGGACTTCTTACAAGATAAGTGTCCGTAGTACTATTAGTTGACTGATTCTTTTGTGCGGAGGTTCAAATATAACTATGCGCGTAATTCTCCTAGTGTCATATTTGATGTTTATGATACATCTTATACCATGGATTTAGAGGATTTTACAACTCCTTGCAAACTCCCGCAGTGGGGTAATATTAATGATCCTCACAAATCTGAATTTAGAGATTTTCTTGCTAGTATTACTATGGGAGAATCTAGGGATATAGCACAAGCTACCATAGGGAGCATTCATTTTCCTGCTATACATTATTTTGCTCTCTTTATTGGTAGATGCATTAACGGTAAAGACGAAGCATGTCACATGTGTGTCCCTGATTTGTGTGTCCTCAAGAGTGCTGTGTTAGGTCATAAAGGTTATAACTTGGGGGCAATAGTTGCACGTAGGTTGCAGAATAATAGTAGAAAGGGAAATTTATTTGGAGGAATTTATGCAACCCGTGTGGCTAATTATCTTAATATAGCCCCACGAGAAGGGGATATGATTATACCACCTGTTCTTTTGGATTATGAAGCTATGGTCAGTCATCAATTTCTTGCGAGGAATGAACAATTCCTCCAATATCGACCAACCTATGACAGACGCAACGTCGTCCCTATTACTCTTCCTGCTCCCTACCTTTTTGATTATCAGGCAAAAGGAAGATATGTTGTCACCAGGGAGGAAGCAGCTGAACACGAGAGGAGAGCGGAGGCAGCTCGCCAACACGCTGCAGCTCAGGAGGCGGTTGCCGCTGCATCTCAGTATGACCCCGGTTTCACTTATGGATATCAGCCAGGCGGTCCTTGGTACTAGACCAACTTAGGCCAAAGGCCTAAGCTTGGGGGAGTACATATTTCTCACCGACTTTACATTCATGTTCACACACTAGTCGTCGATGCTCATACTCTTTCATTGTATTATCCATGTTAGTTTAATTTTCTTTTTCTAGTTTTCTTCTTGTGTGTTTGATAAACCTTAAGAAAAACCAAAAAAAATAGTTAGTTTAATTTCCATGCTTGTAATAGAAATTAAAATGAAAACCCAAAAAGATTTCTAGTTCTTCTTTTTACTTGTTGGGAGCTTTCTCGTGTAAATAGTTTTATTTTCTTTTCTTTCCTTTGGGGTTCGAGAAGACCATATTGAAAATGTTTAGTGGCTCTCATTTGCATGATTGTTTATTTAACTTAGAGCCCATATTACTTGTCTTCTCTGTTGAGTTGAATGCTTGCAGATTCCAGCTTAGTCCAATGCACGTGCACTTTTATTATTATACACATTGTTCGGTCGTGCAAGTGAAAGGCAATAATGACGATATATGATGGACTTATTGAGATGAGAAAAGCTGGTATGAACTCGACCTCTCTTGTTTTTGTAAATATGATGAGTTCATCGTTTCTGAGTCAGCTTATTATGAAGTAAACATATATGCAATGAAATTTAGAGATTATAGTTGCTTGTGCCATGCTTGATTAGCCATGAGTTATAATGGTTTACCTTGCGTGCCAACATGCTATTAGAATGATTATGATGTGGTATGATGGGATGGTATCCTCCTTTGAATGAATTGAGTGACTCGACTTGGCACATGTTCACGCATGTAGTTGAAACAAATCAACATAGCCTTCATGATATTTATGTTCATGGTGGATTATATCCTACTCATGCTTGTACTCGGTGTGAATTAATTTTAATGCATGTTCATGACTGTTGTCACTCTCTCAGTTGGTCGCTTCCCAGTCTTTTGCTAGCCTTCACCTGTACTAAGCAGGAATACTGCTTGTGCATCCAAACTCCTTAAACCCCAAAGTTGATCCATATGAGTCCACTATACCTTCCTATATGCGGTATTTACCTGCCGTTTCAAGTAAATTTGTATGTGCCAAACTCCAAACCTTCAAATGAAATTCAGTTTTGTATGCTCGAGCAGCTCATGTTACAACTAGGGCTGTCTATATCTTCCATGCTAGGTGGGTTATTCTCAAGAGGAGTGGACTCCGCTCCTCATTCACGAGAAAGGGCCGGTAACCAGGATGCCCAGTCCCATGATCCAAAAAGATCAAAGCAAATCAAAATAATTAAACAAAACTCCGCCAGGGCTGTTGTTAGTTGGAGGCACTCGTTGTTTCGAGCAAGCCATGGATTGATGCTTGTTGGTGGTTGGGGGAGTATAAACCTTTACCATTCTGTTTGGGAACTGCCTATAATGCATGTAGTATGGAAGATACATCCATCTCATAGTTGTTGCGTTGACAGTGAAAGTATGCCGCTCAAAATGTTATTCAATCTCTATTTTAAAATCGAGCTCTGGCAGCTCTACAAATCCCTGCTTCCCTCTGCGAAGGGCCTATCTATTTACTTTTATGTTGAGTCATCACCCTTCTTATTAAAAGCACCCGCTGGAGAGCACACTGTCATTTGCATTCATTATTATTGGTTTATATTGGGTATGACTTGACTGGATCTCTTTTACCATGAATTACAATGTTTAGTCAGTCCTTGATCTTTAAAGGTGCTCTGCATTTATGTTTTGCGATCTCAGAAAGGGCTAGCGAGATACCATTTTGTTATATCATGTTATGATTGTTTTGAGAAAGTGTTGTCATCCGAGTGTTATTATTATGGCTCGCTAGCTGATTATGCTATTGATATGAGTAATTATGAGACCTAAGTGTTATTGTGAGTATGGTTAGTTCATAATATTTGCTGAAACTTGAATGCTGGCTTTTCATGTTACAACAACAAGAGCAAACAGAGTTTGTAAAAGTTTTTCTTTATCACTTTTAGTTTATCAACTGAATTGCTTGAGGACAAGCAAAGGTTTAAGCTTGGGGGAGTTGATACGTCTCCAACGTATCTACTTTTCCAAACACTTTGCCCTTGTTTTGGACTCTAACTTGCATGATTTGAATGAAACTAACCCGGACTGACGCTATTTTCAGCAGAACTGCCATGATGTTGTTTTATGTGTAGAAAAGAAAAGTTCTCGGAATGTCCTGGAAATCCACGGAGGCACTTTTTGGAATTAATAAGAATTTCTGGGCGAAAGAAATACACCTGGGGGCACACACCCTGTCCACGAGACAGGGGGGCGCCCCCCCTATAGGGCACACCCTCCTATCTCGTGGGCCCCCTGGACCTCCACCGACCTCAACTCCAACTCCATATATTCACGTTTGGGTGAAAAAAATCAGAGAGAAAGTTTCATCGCATTTTACGACACGGAGCCGCCGCCAAGCCCTAATATCTCTTGGGAGGGCTGATCTGGAGTCCGTTCGGGGCTCCAGAGAGGGGGATTCATCGCCGTCGTCATCATCAACCATCCTCCATCACTAATTTCATGATGCTCACCGCCGTGCGTGAGTAATTCCATCATAGGCTTGCTGGACGGTGATGGGTTGGATGAGATTTACCATGTAATCAAGTTAGTTTTGTTACGGTTTGATCCCTAGTATCCACTATGTTCTGAGATTGATGTTGCTATGACTTTGCTATGCTTAATGCTTGTCACTAGGGCCCGAGTGCCATGATTTCAGATCTGAACCTATTATGTTTTCATGAATATATGTATGTTCTTGATCCTATCTTGCAAGTCTATAGTCACCTATTATGTGTTATGATCCGACAACCCCGAAGTGACAATAATCGGGATACTTCTTAGTGAATACTGTAGCCTGAGGAGTTCGTGTATTCACTATGTGCTAATGCTTTGTTCCGGTTCTCTATTAAAAGGAGGCCTTAATATCCCTTAGTTTCCGCTAGGACCCCGCTACCACAGGAGGGTAGGACAAAAGATGCCATGCAAGTTCTTTTCCATAAGCACGTATAACTATTTACGGAATACATGCCTACATTACATTGATGAACTGGAGCTAGTTCTGTGTCTATGTTATAGCTATTACGTGAGGAATCGCATCCGGCATAATCATCCATCACTGATCCATTGCCTATGAGCTTTTCATATATTGCTCTTCGCTTATTTACTTTTCCGTTGCTGCTGTTACAACTACTACAAAAACCCAAAAACTATTATCTTTACTTTTGCTACCATTACCTTTATTATCATACTAATTTGCTACTAAATACTTTGCTGCAGATACTAAGTTATCCAGGTGTGGTTGAATTGACAACTCAACTGCTAATACTCAAGAATATTCTTTGGCTCCCCTTGTGTCGAATCAATAAATTTGGGTTGAATACTTTACCCTCGAAAGCTGTTGCGATCCCCTACACTTGTTGGTTATCAAACACCACAACGAAATGGTGTGTCCGAACGTCGAAATTGTACTTTACTAGATATGGTGCGATCTATGATGTCTCTTACTGATTTACCGCTATCGTTTTGGGGTTATGCTTTAGAGACAGCTGCATTCACGTTAAATAGGGCACCATCAAAATCTGTTGAGACGACGCCTTATGAACTGTGGTTTGGCAAGAAATCAAAGTTGTCGTTTCTTAAAGTTTGGGGCTGCGATGCTTATGTGAAGAAACTTCAACCAGACAAGCTCGAACCCAAATCGGAGAAATGTGTCTTCATAGGATACCCAAAGGAGACTCTTGGGTACACCTTCTATCACAGATCTGAAGGCAAGACTTTTGTTGCTAAATTCAGATCCTTTCTAGAGAAGGAGTTTCTCTCGAAAGAAGTGAGTGGGAGGAAAGTAGAACTTGATGAGGTAACTGTACCTGCTCCCTTATTGGAAAGTAGTTCATCACAAGAACTGGTTCCTGTGACAACTACACCAATCAGTGAGGAAGCTAATGATATTGATCATGAAACTTCAGATCAAGTTACTATCGAACCTCGTAGGTCAACTAGAGTAAGATCCGCACCAGAGTGGGATGGTAATCCTATTCTGAAAGTCATGTTACTTGACCATGGCGAACCTACGAACTATGAGGAAGCAATGATGAGCCCAGATTCCGCAAAATGGCTTGAGGCCATGAAATCTGAGATGGGATCCATGTATGAGAACAAAGTATGGACTTTGGTTGACTTGCCCAATGATCGGCAAGCCATCGAAAATAAATGGATCTTCAAGAAGAAGACTGACGCTGATGGTAATGTAACTGTCTACAAAGCTCAACTTGTTGCGAAAGGTTTTCGACAAGTTCAAGGGGTTGACTACGATGAGACTTTCTCACCCGTAGCGATGCTTAAGTCTATCCGAATCATGTTAGCAGTTGCCGCATTTTATGATTATGAAATATGGCAAATGGATGTCAAAACTGCATTCCTAAATGGATTTCTAGAAGAAGAGTTGTATATGATGCAACCAGAAGGTTTTGTCGATCCAAAAGGTGCTAACAAAGTGTGCAAGCTCCAGCGATCCATTTATGGACTGGTGCAAGCCTCTCGGAGTTGGAATAAATGCTTTGATAGTGTGATCAAAGCATATGGTTTTATACAGACTTTTGGAGAAGCCTGTATTTACAAGAAAGTGAGTGGGAGCTCTGTAGCATTTCTGATATTGTATGTAGACGACATATTGTTAATTGGAAATGATATAGAATTTCTGGATAGCATAAAGGGATACTTGAATAAAAGTTTTTCGATGAAAGACCTCGGTGAAGCTGCTTACATATTCGGCATCAAGATCTATAGAGATAGATCAAGACGCTTAATTGGACTTTCACAAAGTACATACCTTGATAAAGTTTTGAAAAAGTTCAAAATGGATCAGGCAAAGAAAGGGTTCTTGCCTGTATTACAAGGTGTGAAATTGTGTCAGACTCAATGCCCGACCACAGCAGAAGATAGAGAGAAAATGAAAGATGTTCCCTATGCTTTAGCCAAAGGCTCTATCATGTATGCAATGTTGTGTACCAGACCTGATGTGTGCCTTGCTATTAGCTTAGCAGGAAGGTACCAAAGTAATCCAGGAGTGGATCACTGGACAGCGGTCAAGAATATCCTGAAATACCTGAAAAGGACTAACGATATGTTTCTCGTTTATGGAGGTGACAAAGAGCTAGTCGTAAATGGTTACGTCGATGCAAGCTTTGACACTGATCCGGACGATTCGAAATCGCAAACCGGATACGTGTTTATATTGAACGGTGGAACTATCAGTTGGTGCAGTTCTATACAAAGCGTCGTGGCGGGATCTACATGCGAAGCGGAGTACATAGCTGCTTTGGAAGCAGCAAATGAAGGATTCTGGATGAAGGAGTTCATTTCCGATCTAGGTGTCATACCTAGTGCATCGGGACCAATGAAGATCTTCTGTGACAATACTGGTGCAATTGCCTTGGCAAAGGAATCCAGATTTCACAAGAGGACCAAGCACATCAAGAGACGCTTCAATTCCATCTGGGACCAAGTCCAGGTGGGAGACATAGAGATTTGCAAGATACATACGTATCTGAATGTTGCAGACCCATTGACTAAGCCTCTTACATGAGCAAAACATGATTAGCACCAAGACTCCATGGGTGTTAGAACCATTACTGTGTAATCTAGATTATTGACTCTAGTGCAAGTGGGAGACTGAAGGAAATATGCCCTAGAGGCAATAATAAAGTTATTATTTATTTCCTTATATCATGATAAATGTTTATTATTCATGCTAGAATTGTATTAACCGAAAACATGATACATGTGTGAATACATAGACAAACTTAATGTCACTAGTATGCCTCTACTTGACTAGCTCATTAATCAAAGATGGTTATGTTTCCTAACCATAGACATGAGTTGTCATTTGATTAATAGGATCACATCATTAGTAGAATGATGTGATTGACATGACCCATTCCGTTAGCTTAGCACTTGATCGTTTAGTATGTTGCTATTGCTTTCTTCATAACTTATACATGATCCTAGAACTATGAGATTATGCAACTCCCGTTTACCGGAGGAACACTTTGTGTGCTACCAAACGTCACAACGTAACTGGGTGATTATAAAGGAGCTCTACAAGTGTCTCCAAAGGTACATGTTGAGTTGGCGTATTTCGAGATTAGGTTTTGTCACTCCGATTGTCGGAGAGGTATCTCTGGGCCCTCTCGGTAATGCACATCACTATAAGCCTTGCAAGCAATGTAGCTAATGAGTTAGTTATGGAATGATGCATTACGTAACGAGTAAAGAGACTTGCCGGTAACGAGATTGAACTAGGTATTGGGATACCGATGATCGAATCTCGGGCAAGTAACATACCGATGACAAAGGGAATGACGTATGTTGTTATGCAGTTTGACCGGCAAAGATCTTCGTAGAATATGTAGGAGCCAATATGAGCATCCAGGTTCCGCTATTGGTTATTGACCGGAAACGTGTCTCGGTCATGTACACATAGTTCTCGAACCCGTAGGGTCCGCACGCTTAAGGTTGTTCGGAGTCCCAGATGTGATCACAGACATGATGAGGAGTCTCAGAATGGTCGAGACATAAATATCGATATATTGGACGACTATATTTGGACACCGGAAAGGTTTCGGGTGAGATTGGGACAATACCGGAGCTCCGGGAGGTTATTGGAACCCCCCGGGAGGCATATGGGCCTTATTGGGCCTTAGTGGAAAGGAGGGGAAAGGATCAAGGGAGGGGGCGCCCCCCAAGCCCAATCTGAATTGGGAGGGGGGCCGCCCCCCTTTCCTTCCTCCCTCCTTCCTCTTCCTCCCCTCTCCTTCTCCTAATTGGACAGGTGGGAGTCCTACTCCCGGTGGGAGTTGGACTCCCCCCATAGGGCGCGCCACCCCCCTTGGCCGGCCCCCTCCTCCACTCCTTTATATACAGGGGAGGGGGCACCCCATAGGGACAACAATTGATCTCTTGATCTCTTAGCCGTGTGCGGTGCCCCCTCCACCAAAGTCTTCCTCATTAATATTGTAGTGGTGCTTAGGCGGAGCCCTGCAACGGTAGAACATCAAGATCGTCACCACGCCATTGTGCTGACGGAACTCTCCCTCGACAGTCGACTGGATCGGAGTTCGAGGGACGTCATCGAGCTGAACGTGTGCTAGAACTCGGAGGTGCTGTAGTTTCGGTGCTTGATCGGTCGGGCCGTGAAGATGTACGATTACATCAACCGCGTTGTTCTAACGCTTCCGCTTTCGGTCTACGAGGGTACGTGGACAACACTCTCCCCTCTTGTTGCTATGCATCACCATGATCTTGCGTGTGCATATGATTTTTTTTGAAATTACTACGTTTCCCAACACTAAGGACTAAACCCTCCGGTTTATATAGGCACCAGAGGGGATACAGAGGAAGGAAACTACATATCTGGATGCCAAGCTTGCCATCCACGCAAAAGGGGACTCCCGTCCGTACACGGGAGAAGACCTTCTATCTCGTATCTTCATGGCCCATCTGTCTAACCCATGTCACATAGGCCGGCTCCCCGAGGACCCCATAGTCTAGGACTCTCTCAGTAGCCCCTGAACCAGGCTTCAATGATGATGTATCCGGCATGCAGATTGTCTTCGGCATTGCAAGGCAGGTTCCTTCTCCGAATACTTCAAAGCAGTCTTCCGCACATGGTAGCAGTATCCGGCTCTGTTTAATAATTACAACCTTAAGCCGTAAGGGTAAAAATACTCGTAACAAAGAAAGTCATGCCTGTAGGCGATTTTTCCGGCGAGGTGTTATGTCCTGGCCTTGTTAGTATTCGGAACCGTTTTATAGCCCCCGCTTCATGTTTCGAGGCACGGTCATAGGCACGTCTTGTCAAAGCAGGGATCGTGTCCCCTCATCACGGGATTCTTATTAATAAGGGTTTGGGTAATCCAACAGTGCCGTTCACACGTCCCCTTGGGAATAGGCGAGATTTAAGGCTCTAGAGGGGACGCTTGATATCCATTGCCTTTATAAAAAGATAAAGATCCGTCTTTTTACCGCACACCTTCTTCTTCCTTAGCCCATCCGCCATTCGAGCTCCAGAGCCCAAGTTCCAATCTTTCCCATTGCCACCAAACACCCCAGCCATGTCTGGATCTGGAGCGCAGGGCAAGTGGATGGCTTGCTCTGTTACAGAGGAGAACATCAAGGAGCTCTGGGAAGTTGGGTACTTGGCCATGGACATAGTCCACCGGCTCCCTGCCAAGAAGAAGGTCATTCCCACTCCGGAGCCTAATGAGAGGGTAGTGTTCATTAACCACTTCATCCATGGACTAGGGTTTCCCTTTCACCCTTTCGCCCGTGGTCTCATGTTTTACTATGGGCTAGATTTCCATGATCTAGCCCCAAATTCCTTCCTGAACATTTCGGCGTTTATCATTGTGTGCGAGGCGTTCCTCCGCATCCCTCCCCACTTCGGCCTATGGCTCAAGGTCTTTAATGTGAAGCCGAAGGTGGTTGAAGGTCAACACGTGGAGTGTGACGGCGCCATGGTGAGCACTTGCCAACGTCACCTGGCCAAAAGGGACCTTTGTGGAGACTGTCAAGGGATGGCAGCAGGGGTGGTTCTATATCACGGAACCCCGCGATACCACATGGGCCGCTGCTCCCGAGTTCAAATCCGGGCCTCCAATGCGACTTACCTCATGGATCAACAAGGGCCTGGATTGGGCGTCGCCCGATGAGGTGACGACACTACAGAGTCGCATCAAGGGCATGATAAGCAAGAACACCAGTCTTGCCAGCGTGATCCAAGTGATGGTCTTTCGCTGGCTTCTCCCTGCCAACGACAGACTCAGTATATGTGGGAATTCGACCCATCTGGTCCTCGGACCCTGTAGTGATTCTTCGGCATGATGCACGAAGACATATGGAAGCTGCTTTACAAGGGTCAGAAGTCGTGGCCGGAGACGATTGAACACCGCGGCCTCGACTATGCTCATCTGGCCACTCCTGTAAGTTTCATGATAACTTTAATTTGCAAATCCAAGGAGTATATTTGAACTTTCCATTATTCCCATAGGGCTGGACAAATAAGGCATAACGGATCCAATGTCCGTCTCTGCTGCTCGAAGACCGAGCCATCCCTTTGTTGATGAAGATGCTGGTTTCGGTGCCGTACCAGGCGCTGGAGAAAAAGGCCAAGAAGAAGGGCAAGGAGACCAGAAGTGGACTCCGTTGCAAAGGTGCATCAGACGTTGTGTCTGAAGACACCGATGATCTCTCCTCTCAGGACGAAGATGAGGAGGAGGAAGAGAGCAATTATCCGCTCAAGGGGGGAAATAAGAGAAGGGCGGCTTCCGTGGACCTGGAGACAGAGGCGTCCAAGAAGGGGAAACTTTCCAAATCGGATGCCAATGCCACCCCCGAGTGGCTCCCCAGGCCGAAGCCCCTGGCCGGATCGGAAGTATCCGAAGACCCTGTTGACATATCCCGTTTCATGCCTTGTGGTTCTAACATATTGAATTTGCATACTACAGCCCGGCTCGCGATCTCCCCCAATGATCATCGTCATCCGAGAACTCGCTAGGGCCGAACACGATGGAGAGCGAGTCATCTCCGCAGATCTCTCCACGCACTATTACGGACAACACCGAAGTGTTGTCCCAAAGAACCTCTCGAAGTCGCAGGGAGGTGCAGGAGGCCGTGAAGGTGGCAATGGAGGGCAATACCTCCGTTGCCGAAGAGAGGGGGAAATCAACCCCCATGGAGGCCGGCGACGGGGGCCATGCTCAATTCGGCCCCAACCTAATATTATTTCGGAGACCCATACGGCTCCAAAATCGGACCATCGGCCTTCTTTGAGGGAAGGGGGCGCACCATCTCCACTGGCGTCCTCTATCAATCCGGAGGCGCCATACACTCTGGTGGGAGCGCTTCAGAGTGCTTCCATTGTGGAGGAACACTGGACCCTTATGGGTATGGTGGTTGAAAAGGTTCGGTCCGCTAAGAGCAGATTGAACCAAGCCTGTACCAGCTTTCTAACAGGCTTTGAGGTATGTGACGTAATATATTTTTGGCTATTTGCAAAAGTAATACCTGTATATAGATAGTAGCCCCTGAGACTGTTCGGCATTTGTGAAGGAAGGACGAACAAGGGATTGAATAATGCTTGGCAGGAGCTAACATATTTGTTTATTTTGATGAACATGCTTCGATGCGAGCGACAACCTCGCATGCCGTCGAAGTGTCTGAACTAAAGCAGAAGCTGGAAGAAAAGCAAGGTTTGTGAAAACGAAGCATATCTGAAATGATATTAGTTCTGATTTTTTATATCTTAAATGAGCTTTATGATTACGCTCGTAGGTGACACGTCTGAGGTCGAGGCCCTCAGGAGTGCTCTGGCCGAGGCCAAGAAGGAGGCGGACGAGGAGCGAGCCGCCCGCCGAAAACATGAAGCAAGGCTGGATGAAGTCCAACAAGAGCTCACAGATGCTATAAGCAAATGTGAGTCCTTGGAGCGCAAGGTGTTGGATCGAGACTCCGAACTTGCTACGGCGCTCCAAATTGCAAAGGAGGCCCGGGTTGAAGCCCAAGGCGCCTATCAGGAGATCCAAGAAGCCAAGCAGATCGCGATAGGTAAGGCATTTAATATGCATAGCAAATTCGTAAGGAGAAAGTACACCTTACTGACACGCATTTGGAGTTCTCCAGGAGCGTTTGCGGATCTGCCCTGAAGTATTGCAGATCCTGCAGATTTCTTCCGAGCCGAAGAGGGGAGCTCATCAGAGAAGCTGTTCTAGTCGCAGTACCTTGCACCAGAGCATCCTGTGCCCCTTAGTGATCAGCTGAAACAGCTGACCGAGCTTCATAGGGTGGCCGAACTGGCCATGAAGGATGTCATAGTCCATCTTTGGCCAGCCGAACCCATACCTAGTAGCTACTTTGGGCTTGTGAAGTGGCTATTCAATGCCTGCCCATGGCTTGATGCTATAAAGCGGTCAGTCTGTGTCGAAGGTGCCCGGATGGCCTTCGCCCGTGTTAAGGTGCAGTGGACGAAGATGAATGCCACCAGTCTTGCAACCGAGGGACCGCCCGCAGGCAAGGAGCATCATACGCCGGAGCGATAATTCAATGACGTCCTTGAAGGATCCCATATTATAGAGGGCCTGTGTTTGAAGGACATCATTTTCGAATGAATGTATCTTGCTGTCCAAACTTTGTATAATGAAAACAAGGCGTTTGTATAAATTTAGTCTTGTTTCATCTGAAATTATTTATCCTCTGTTGCAGCCGTTTATTAAATCTGAGAGTTGGCCAGTCGTTGGCTTCAGCCCCTCACGTAGATACTACGGGGGTGTTCGGAACAACACAAAAACACACTTAACCCAACGACTTGGTCATTGAAGGAGGTGCTAGTGCGGCGAACCAGGCAATCAGACTATGTGGCTTTATCACTCTCACTTAGCCGTAGGAGTTTGACAATAAGATTGTAGGCGCAACCCCTAGTATTGTTCGGCGACCCGAACTTGGGTGCTATAGACACCTGACCAGGTAAAAACAGTCCTTCGTGTGACACGGAAAAAATCACAAGAGATTTATACTGAGTCACCGAATAGCTGACCAGCTCTCGCCGCATCATGACAGTCAGTTTTTTGCTTTCTCTACTGAGGTGTTTATTCGGCTAACCAGAGACACAATCGCAGTAGTTCTCCCTTTACTTCCTTAGCCGAACAATCAGAATGTAAGGTAGTAACCACAGGAGCCGGGCAACCCAACTATTGACCCAAGACATGATTCAGAGCTGATGCATATAATGCTAGATTCAGGACGCCGAATTGTACAGTAAAAGTGTTCGGACTTATGGTATATTCAAGAAATGTACATGGCTGAATGGAGCCCCTGGCGATTTAGGTCGTGCTGAGGTTTACATGACAATCAGACGAAATAGAAGAAGGAATATAAATTAGGAAATAAGCCAGCACCGAATAGTTTGGGTGAAAACTGTTTCCATTATAGTCTGATTAATACGTCAAAATGTATTTGTACAGATAATGCTATAAGCATCAAGGCTATTTTACATGCCGAGCGAGAGGGAAAGCTGTGTACAGGTACTAAAAAAGGGGAAGAGGTGATCTTGAAAGATCGTTTAGGTACTCCGCCGTACATCTGCGCTGATTTTCGCCTTGGTGTGTGATCCTTTGAGAGGATTAATGAATAGGTTTTCATAAGGGGCCGGAAAAAGGGCCCTTGGTACCATAAAAAGGTGATGTGGGTTGTGGGGAACCTGAGAAAAAAAACAAAGTTAAGAAAAGAGGAGATATGGGGGTCCAGGTATGGTCAAGCCGTATTGTGGACTTTATCCTTGATATGCCTCCATCGTCGCCCATGGTATCTTTACTGTGTAGTTATGTGCATGCGGTACATATGCCGCAGTTTGGTTGGGGCTAAGACAGAGGCTGAGTTGCTAATCAAGCTCCTGACGAGCTGGACTATCATTCCGCGGGGCAGTCTAGACTCGTTTGATAGGGTCCGGGGGCTTGACTGCTGATGTGGAGTTTGGCTTGATAAGGCAAACCTGCACTTCCGCTGCGAGGGCCGCGGTGTGTTCCTCTGTACGGAGGAAGTGATCCATGTTTCCATGGACTGTTATAACACCGCGTAGTCCTGGCATTTTGAGTTTTAGATAAGCATAGTGCGGGACCGCATTGAAGTGGGCAAACGTGGTTCGTCCGAGTAGTGCATGATAGCCACTGCGGAAAGGGACGATGTCGAAGATCAAGTCTTCGCTTCGGAAGTTGTCCGGCGAACCGAAGACGACTTCCAATGTGATTGAGCCCGTGCATCTGGCCTCTACACCAGGTATTACTCCTTTAAAGGTAGTTTTGGTGGGCTTGATTCTTGACGAGTCAATACCCATTTTCTGGACTGTGTCCTGATAGAGCAGGTTAAGACTGCCGCCGCCGTCCATAAGGACTCTCATGAGGTGGAATCCATCGATAATTGGGTCAAGGACCAGCGCGGCTAAGCCTCCATGATGGATACTGGTCGGATGGTCTCTATGATCAAAAGTGATCGGGCATGCTGACCATGGGTTGAATTTTGGGGCGACTGGCTCCATTGTATAGACGTCCCTTAACGCGTGCTTGCGCTCCCTCTTGGGGATGTGAGTAACGTATATCATATTCACCGACTTTACCTCGGGGGGAAATTTCTTCCGTCCCCCTGTGTTCGGTGGGCGAGGCTCCTCGTCATCATCCTCGCTGGGCGACCCTTTCCCCGTGTGCTCGGTGTTTAACTTACCAGCCTGTTTAAAGACCCAACAACTTCTGTTGGTATGGTTGGCAGGCTTGTCAAGGGTGCTGTGAATCTGGCAAGGTCGATTGAGTATTCGGTCCTGGCTAGATGAACCGTCTTTATTTCTTTTGAATGGCCTCTTCCGCTGACCGGGTTTGGAGCCATTGAATCCGGCGTTGACCGTCGTGTCTTCGGCATTGTCAGTGTTGCTCTGACGCTTGTTTTTGTTGTGTCGGGGCATGCTGTTTCTGTTCCTTGCTTTGGAAGTGCCAGGATCGCTGGTACTGTTGCTGCTACGGGCAAGCCAGCTATCTTTGCCTGCGCAAAAGTGGGTCATGAGTGATGTGAGGGCTGCCATGGACTTCGGCTTTTCTTGGCCGAGGTGTCGGGCAAGCCATTCATCGCGGATGCTGTGTTTAAAGGCTGCTAGAGCCTCGGCATCCGGACAATCAACAATTTGGTTCTTTTTGATTAGGAACCGGGTCAGAATTTTCTGGCTGACTTTCCGGGCTGCTAGACTATGTGACTGAGGCCATCGGCGTCCGGAGGCCAGATATAAGTGCCCTAGAAGTTGTCTCTAAAGGCGTCCTCCAGGTCTTCCCAGCTTCCAATGGAGCTTTCTAGGAGGCTTTTAAACCAATGCCAAGCTGGTCCCTTAAGTTTAATGGGGAGGTATTTGATGGCATGTAGATCATCACTGCGAGCCATGTGAATGTGGAGAAGAAAATCTTCAATCCATACCGCAGGATCTGTTGTGCCATCATATGATTCGATGTTCATGGGTTTAAACCCTTTCAGGAACTGGTGCTCCATTACCTCATCAGTGAAGCATAGGGGGTGTGTGGCACCTCTGTATCGGGCAACGTCATGACATAGTTCGGATGGAGTCCGTATGCGGTCTTCATCCCGGGTGAAGTTGTGCTTGTCGCGCTAGGCCTGATGGCCGTCTTCTTGTACTGGGGCATGCCCCCTTGATCCATAGATTGATCTGGTCTGATCGGCTCTATTAGCCAGGTCCTGTCATAGGTTATAGGTATATCCTGCAGCCGCTGTCTCTCTGCCTTTATGGCAGGCTAGTGCAGGCTGGTGTTCGGCTTGAGTTTCCGCTGTTTCCCGGCCACGTGGTGGTCCGTGAGGTCCGTACGCAGCATTACGCGTTGGCGGTATAGGCTCTGGGGCCTCGTCGTCGAATTGGGGTAGCAGCTTGCGCTTTGGATAACACTTAGCTGGGCGTTCGAGGCCGTATTCCTCAGCTGCCAGGGCGTCAGTCCATCTGTCATTGAGCAGATCCTGATCATCTTGAAGCTGCTGCTGCTTCTTTTTCCAGCTTCTTGCAATGGCTATTAGCCGGCGCTTAAAGCGCTCTTGTTCGAGGGGTTCCTCTAGCATGATGAATTCTTTGTCGTCGAGGCTCTCATCCCCTTCGGAGATCCGTAAGTAGTTACTATCCTCCGAGCCCTCGTTCCCGATGGGATCATCGGGGTTGACTTGCCCATCCTCCCAATCACCATGCTCGGATGTTGGTTCTATAGGGGCTTCTTGGTCTTTGACGTTATCCGAAGTATTGTTGTCTCCGGTGCCGGTATTGCTGTCTTTTTTGCGACACAGTTTAGAGCGGCGCCGCTGACGTTGATGCTTTAGTGGTTCCACGGGAGGCTTGTCCTCGACTAGATCCTTCCCACCTTTGCCGTCATCCTCTTTGGGTGTGTTCACCATGTACATGTCATATGTGGAAGTAGCCGTCCAGCATCCGATAAGCGACGGGTTCTGGCTTTGCTCTTCTCTGGCATCATCGTCCATGTCGTCAATGTCTTCGGAAGCGTAATCGAGCATGTCAGTTAAATCCTCGATAGTGGCTATGAATTGGGTGGCGGGTGGGATGTAAAATTCTCCGCTCTCAGCGCCTAGTGTGGGCTGGGTGTAATTCGGCAGCGATCCTTCTGTAATGGTGAGAGATCGCATTAGGTCCAGGGCCTCGTTTAAGGGTGAGGTTTGGACAGGGAAGCAAGAATCCGTGGAGCGGGGCAACAGGAGTTCCCTGGCCGAGCTCGTATAACACAGACCTCAAGAGTTCGGAGCTGGTGTTCGAAGGTGAGTCCAGCTCGATGAGGATAGAGGGAGCCTGGCATGACTCCCGACCTGTCGGTGATGTAATCCCCTCTGATTCTCCGGTGCGAGGATCTATAGCCGCAGAGAGTCTGGTGGGCTTTAAACTCGCGTCTTCGGACCTGGTGGTGCGCTCCGGATCTTCAGCCAGAGCGGTGATTGGGCCACAAACACTTGGAAGATCAAGTCTCCTCGGATGTCAGCGACATAATTCAGATTTCCAAAACTGATCTGATGACCAGGGGCGTAGCTGTAGATCTACTCCAGATGGCCAATCGAGTTGGCACGCAGTGCGAAGCCGCCGAATACAAAAACTTGGCCGGGGAGAAAAGTCTCCCTCAAGGCCTTATTATTGTTGATGATCGATGGAGCCAACGAGCCTTCTAGCGACGACACCGTGGAACTCTCAATGAAAGCACCAATGTTGGTGTCAAAACCGGCAGGTCTTGGGTAGGGGGTCCCGAACTGTGCGTTTGAGGATCGAAGGTAACAGGAGGCAGGGGACACGATGTTTACCCAAGTTCGGGCCCTCTTGATGGAGGTAATACCCTACTTCCTGCTTGATTGACTTTGATGAGTATAAGGGTTACAAGAGTTGATCTACCTCGAGATCGTAATGGATAAACCCTAGATGTTTAGCCTATATGATTGTTCTTGCCTCCAAGGACTAAACCCTCCGGTTTATATAGGCACCAGTGGGGACTAGGGTTGTACAAAGTCGGTTTACAAAGGAAGGAAACTACACATCCGAACGCCAAGCTTGCCATCCACACAAAGGAGAGTACCATCCGGACACGGGAGAAGACCTTCTATCTTGTATCTTCACGGCCCATCAGTCCGGCCCATGTCACATAGGCCGGCTCCCCGAGGACCCCACAGTCCAGGACTCCCTCAGCGTGTACATAGCCGAGAACTCATGTGAAATCCCTTCTTCGCCAAGAAAGGTATCCACATTGGCGTTCTTGAATTCCATTCTGTTATCACTTCAATCCTTCTTGATGTTCACTTCAAATTGGTTTTGGGCCTTCTTGGCAAAGTTCTTGAAGATCTTTTGGACCTGCGATTTGTCATCAAGTAAGAACACCCACGTAAATCTTGAAAAATCATCAACAATGACTAAACCGAAAGAGTTACCACCAAGGCTCTTATAAGCATTGGGACCGAAGAGGTCCATGTGAAGTAGATCAAGTGGTCTTCTCGTGGTCATGATGTTCTTCACGGGATGACTTCCTCCAACTTGTTTTCTCGCTTGACAGGCACTACATATCCTTGTAAAATATAACATCTTTAACACGAAGGATATGACCACCTTTAATAAGCTTATCAAGATTTTGCATGCCCACATGACCTAATCTTCTATGCCATAACCATCCTTTAGAAGATTTAGCAATTAAGAAAGTACGAGGTTGGGCTCTCTTAGTGAAATCAATAATGTATATATCACCTCTACGAATACCGGTAAAGACCATATTATAATTATCTCTACGAAACACTTGGCAATCTACTTCAGTAAATAGAACATGGAAAACAAAGTCGGCTAGTCTAGATATGGAAAGAAGATTGTAACCAAGAGATTTAACGAGCATAACATTTTGAATAGAGCTATCATTAGATATGGCAACCTTACCAAGGCCAAGTACCTTATCCTTGGAGTAATCTCCAAAACTTACATACTTGTGTGGGCTGTCATTTTTGGCTAGCTCATGGAACATGTCTTTATCTCCGGTCATATGACCAGTACATCCACTATCGAGAATCCTCTCTTTTCCTCCGGCCATGTAGTCATGAAAGTTTGCCATGAGACTAAGATTTCTCATAGTCTCCTCAAAGTCAATATCACTTTCTTCGTCTTCATCATAATAGCCATGCTCAATGTCCTCATCGTCATGTGTGTGATCATCACCTAGAGCAAAGTGATTCATTAGATTTATGACCATGACAAAGTTTATGAATTCTAATTGTCTCCAAAATGATGCTAACTCCAACATTTCCTTTTGCACGCATAAGATCACGAAGCTCAAATAGACATTCATCAAACTTGGGATCACTAGGCTTCATTTTTTGAAAAGCAATGGATTTTTGAAGAATCTCATCTAGATTTTTCAAGGAATAATTCGAAAGTGTTATTCAAGATAACTCCATATAGTATATGCGCATTAAAAAGTAGGCATCACACAAGCAAATTTCTAGGCAATCCTCTAATGATAAGATCAATAGTCCTAATATTGTGAACCATGTCAAGATACTCATTGGGGGTAGGATGCAAAGGATCAATAGGACGCACATAAGGGATAAGAATATACTTGTTCAAATTGTATTCGTTGAAAATCTCAAGCATCTCATTTTTTCATGAACTATAGAACTCCCCATCAAGAATAGGCACTCTACGTCTAATACTCCCAAACGTAGACTCATCCATCTTCCTCCAATGGTGTAATAGGGCCAAAGCTCTGATGCCAATTGAAAGGATCGAGAGAGGGCTCTAGAGGGGGGTGGTTAGACCCTTAACAAAAAGTGGCAGTTTTTAATTTCTTCAAGTTAAGGTTGAGTTTAGCACATGTTAAAAGCACTCTCAATACATTTCAAGCAAGCATGACAAGAGTATAGGTAGCGGAAAAAGTAAAGCATGCAATTTGCAAGAAAGTAAAGGGATGGATTGGAGTGTGCAAATGCAATGGAGACGCGAAGAATTTTTGGCGTGGTTCTGATAGGTGGTGCTATCATACGTCCACGTTGATGGAGACTTCAACCCACGAAGGGCAACGGTTGCGCGAGTCCATGGAGGGCTCCACCCACGAGGGTCCACGAAGAAGCAACCTTGTCTATCCCACCATGGCCATCGCCCACGAAGGACTTGCCTCACTTGGGTTGATCTTCATGAAGTAGGCGATCTCCTTGCCCTTACAAACTTATTGGTTCAACCCCACATCACAACAGAGGCTCCCAAGTGACACCTAACCAATCTAGGAGATACCACTCTTCAAAAGTTAATAGATGGTGTGTTGATGACGAACTCCTTGCTCTTGTGTTTCAAATGATAGTCTCCCGGACACTCAACTCTCTCTCAGACAGATTTGGCTATGGTGGAAAAGGGATTTGAGTGAAAAGCAACTTGGGGAAGGCTATAAATCAAGGTTCAAAGGGTAGGAATGGAATCTCTTGATCTCAACACATGAGTAGGTGGTTGTCTCTCAGAAAATGAATGGTGGAAGTGTAGGCATGTTTTGATGGCTCTCTCAAAAATGGAGAAGGGGGTGGAGGGGTATATATAGCCTCCAAACAAAATCCAACCGTTACACACATTTGACTCATCTTGGTGGCACCGATTAGTTAAACTCGGTGGCACCGATCAGTTCAAAATGTGAACATTAGGAATCTCGGTGGGACCGACTGGAACAACTTGGTGGGACCGATGTGCTAGGGCTTACGGCAAACCACGTCTTGGTGGTACCGATTTTATCAACTCGGTGAGACCAAAGTGAAGCAATAAGGCAGCAGAGAGTTGGTCAAGCCATCTCGGTTAGACCGATTGCAATTTCGATGAGACCAAAATAATTGTAACAAGCAATAGAGAGTTGGCAAGGCCATCTCGGTGAGATCGAGATCCGTATCGGTGAGACCGAAGTGTTAGGGTTTCTGGCAGTGGCTATGTCATGTGAACTCTATGGCTCCGGGTAGAAAGAATTGGTGGGGCCGAGTTGGAGATTAGGGTTTTGACATATTTGTATGGAGAAAGTGGCTGAGGGTTTTGGAGCGATATCACTAAGCATTTGAGCAAGTAGATCATTAAGCAACACCTCATCCCCTTTTTATAGTATGGGCTTTCCTATGAACTCAGTGTGATCTTGGATCACTAAATAGAAATGAAGAGTCTTGAGCTTTTGCCAATCTTTGTCCTTTGCATTTTGAAGGGGTTCCACATCCTCTTGTCCTTGCCACGCCGTTGTTGAACTTGTCTGAAATATATTACATAAAACCATTAGCCCAAAAAGAGATATGTTGACATTAATTACCACAATCACCCAGGGAGCACTTGTGCTTTTAGAAGTCTAGCACCGGTCTTCGGTCGCTAGCCAAGTGAAGAAGCAGTATCTTAGTGGTGCATTGAACTCCCACGTCCTTGACCCACGTCAGGCTAGTTCAGTGGTGAGAAGCGGGCCGTGCAATGGCTCTCCCATGGGGGAGTGTGTTTTGCTCATCGGAGCCGGCTTGCACATGGGGCCGGTAGGTCAGACTTCATTGGCCACACAGGGGTAAGTGAAACCACTAGCCTCGCTCACGCAGACTGTTTTGGTCGCGCGAGCCGGGCATGTGAGTGTGCCCTACCCGCTTGTGTGTGCATGCATCGGCCGGGTCTGGGCGTCAACCTCTCACGGCACGTGCCGCCTTGTGCGTTCTAGAGACGGTTGCCCGAGCTTTTTGCATAACCGGATGTTTGATTCCCTTGCCTGAAATAATTTTTGCACTGAGTGTGGTTGGATGGGATGTGCAATGTTGGTTGCTCGTCATAGGCCTTCCATAAAAGTGTTATTCGTTCTTTTGGCATCGATTTCCATATCCATTTCTTCTCATCGAAGCACTAGCTTTCTCTCGCTCCCCTCTAATTGAAGGATTTCCATTTCTTCGTCAGTACGTCCACTGGTCTATGGCAGCTGGAGCACGGGGACGGCCGACGGATGTTTCTGGTTTCATCTCGGAAAGGTATGGGATGAGGTTGTTATCGCCATACAATGGTCTATTGGGGTGCACTCTTAATATACATAAGTGGTGTTGTCGTTTGATTTGGCAACTATCCATCCTTGTCATCCGTGTCTGCTGCGGAGAGGTTTGCTCGCTTGATTTGCACCTGTAATATATATAGTTGTTTTTCTTTGTATTAGTTTAGTCGTGTTATTTTGTAGATCGCAGGAATCAAGACATTGGCGAGCGCCTTGAGCTGGCGTTGGTGTATAGGCCACCGTTGAATCTGGTTAGGTAGATGATGTTTATTATTTAGCTTGTCCATGATGTACTGCCCGTTGCTTTGTTTTTTTCTTGTCGAATTGAGACGCCACGCTCGGGGTTTTAAATCTTATGATGGTTGTACGTCGGTTGGTCTTATGTATTAGATTTTGTTATTCGTTGTGTAATCGTATATGTTCGTTGTGTCCTCTATTTCGCAAGATTGCGATTAGTTATGCCATTCACCACGCACGCCAGCCGGTCAGACTACAACTTATACAGAGCTTAAATTGTCCTTAAGCTGCCCCACTGCATTGTACGCTTGATGCTATTCATTTACTAGTTAACCCGTTGCACCAAATGACGCAGAGATCCGCTGAAGACATGTTGTCGATGAAAATAGTTTCATGCTGCAAGAACCTTCAACTAAACCATGGTATTTTGTAAACATGTTAATTGCGTTGTTAAATAATAGTTTGGGAAAAGAGAAATTTTGCATAATGTGAATATGTTCAATCTGAAAAAATGGCCATTAATATGAGGTAGTAAAGTTCGTATGGTTGTATTTTTTAGCAAGTTTGAAATGGTGGTTATCATGATGAAAAATTTGTGCATGCATATATTTCTTGGGAATATGAGAGAGTAAAGTTGCCTTGGTTGTATTTTTTTAGCAAGTTTGAAAACGTGCAGTATGATGAGAAAGCAAAGTTGGCATGGTTGTATTTTTTTAGCAAGGTTGAAAACATGGTTATCATGATGAAAAACCTGGGCATGCATATATTTCTTGGAAAAAAGAGGGGGAAAGATAAGAAAATTAAGGAAAAAAGATATAATATAGGTGGTTTATCTTAAAATAGTTGATTTATTTTAATAGCATAAAGTAAAAACCGAAAGAAAAAAATATATTCATTAATATGGAAAATGAAAATAGAAGTGTTTTGAAATGTTGCCTCTCTCGATAAAAATGGGTTGTACCAATTATTGAGGCATATATGAATATAGTTGGTTTATCTTAATATACTTGGTTTATTTTAATAGCATAGAGTCAAAGTTGAAACAAAAAAAACAGTCGTTGCCATGAAAAAATAAAATAGAAGTGTTTTGAAAAGGTTGTGTCTCTCAATAAAAAACTGTTATACCAATTACTGAGCCATATGCATGTATTATGTGGACTGAAAGATGTGTGTCTGTTTTGCCTAAAAAAAGGATGTGTCTGTTTTCTTTTAGAAGCATGTCTAATATTATTTACAGAGTATTTAAGGTTTACTGGGCTGGCCTGCTTGTTGTTTGGCCCACGGGCATTATTTCTGCCTGGCCCGCTCGCTGTAGAATATCAAGCGATAGGCATCGGTCCCCTGCTATTCCTCTTCCTTGGCATCTCCGTTCGGTGGTCGAACCCTTTGTTGAGAGACGAACCCTAGCGTTTGCGTGTTGGTGAGATTTCTTCCCCTTTCTGACCGGCTGGGGCTTATTTGAAACATGGATCTGGTCCTCACTGATTTGGATTTGGCAACTTCTTTCTTTTTCAGCCGACTCCTACTCCATTGCTGTCTTTTTTCAGCATGATGTTTTCCGCCTGTTTCCACATAGTTTGTGCTGATTGAAATTTTTTGCTGTTTAAGGTTTGATTCACGGCCAAGCATGAGGGGAGATCGCATTAACAATCCTGTGAACATTAGCTCTGATGAGAGCGGGGACATCAGCTCTGATGGATCTCTGGACACGAGCTCTGATGAACCCGCGTACATCAGCTCTGATGAGGCTGAGGAGACGAGCTCTAATGAACGGGCGTACAACAGCTCCGATGATGGCGTGGACACAAGCTCTGATGAAGGTATTTTTAGTAATGGTAAACATCAGACATTTGACCAAATAAAATGTGGCCATGATCTGTATTTTAATCATTTGCGCTTATGGGCCATTTGTCTGTTGAATTATTGAGGCATGCGCTACCGTATGCAGAAAAATAAGCTTCAGAAGACATGCAAGGATGTGTGTGACTGCCCTAGGGAGTATGCAATTGATAAGGACTAATGCTAGATAATCCAGAGTGTTTTTTTCTGTAGATAGGAAATTATTTATTTTACTTTTGTTCTTAGGATATGATCCTAATTCTGAAGCTGACTGGATGTATTCAAAGAAATTTATGATGTCAAAGTGTGCTCGAAAGCATCTTAGTTGCTATGTCCATTCTATTAAGCCTGCTATTAGGCACTATGTGTGTGAGATGAACAAGACGTTTACCAAAGCTGGGCAGAGAATGGTGAGAAGCAAATTTATTTGCCTATATGTGTATTTGCCTACTCTATGAATCATAGTGTCTAACTATAAGTCTGTTGAATGCTTGTAGTACTTCTCTACTTTGTTCACTAAGAAGCACTTGATGAAGTTTCTGTCCAGTCCAGTCGATCGAATGCGGATTAAGCTTTCATCTGGGCGTTGTTTAACCTATGTTCGACTGATGAAAGGGGTTGAAAAGAAGGCTGCTATAACACATAACTGGAGCCGCTTTGCGGAAAGAGCGAAGCTGAAAGAAGGGGAAATCTGTGTCTTTTCTGTCCGACATTGCAAGGGGGTGCCAGTGTTCACCGTGCACAAAATCTGAAGAGGTTGGTGTGTGAAACAGAATTTTATTGCTGAAAGAAATATTTAGTTTATTTCCCGGTCTAAGTAAGTATGGGTTTCTGTAGGTTTCTGTGATGCAGTTTGGAAGGGGAAGATGGGAAGGTGTTCTACAAGGACATATAGATATGTTCTCTAGTATGATGGTATGCCTATGTTTAGTAATGTTCAGTCGTTTCATAGACTGTGGTCAGGTTTGTTGGGTCAAGGGAGCCAGGATGCTTTTCTTTTGGTACTAATGTATCCTCTATGCTATCTATGTAATGCAATGATGATGAAGACTCTAAATTATTAGTGAGCTACATGCTTTTGCCTAACATTGTAATCCTGTTTGTCTGGAAGTAATTAGGCGTACGCACATAGATATAGCATAGTCAGTACATGGGATTTCATAAGATAGGATTAAAGTTTTGGCCGCATGAAAATACTCCGCACGAAGGATAATAAGTTTTGGTAATGCCTTTGAGCTAGCTTTCAAAAGTATCCGGGTCGACGTTGTTGCTTGGATTTACAGCTGATTGCCATGGTCGAACAATGCTCCCTTTGCACTTCTTTTTCCAGACACCCTGTACACAGTGCTCTACTGGTTGGTCAAAGAGGAAGATAGTTGATTTAGTAGTTTTTTCTTGTGAGTGTTTTACCTAGTAGTTCCGTTGTCTTCGATTTCTGGGTCCAGCTTGCTGGTGTCAGGAAAGAGGTTAGAGATCACTTCAGCTGACGGTGTGTTCATTGTGCTACCATTAAACTGTGGTTCTGCTTCAGGTGTTGGAACCAATTCATCATCGGGTTCCTAAAACTTGTGATGAGATATACATGGTCTATTTTTTGTATGTGTAAAATTGGTACACAAAGTAAGACAAAAGTATGTCTAATATACCTCAAGAAGTGGTGTATTTGGACCGTCGTCATCGGATGAAAGCAACAATGTTAATGGTTGCACCCTATCTTTTTCCATGGCTTCAACTTGTTTTTTAAGTTGCATAGTAGATTGCTCCAAACCCCATGACCAGGATGTTGCTTGTAGAAGTTCTCTTCTGCATTTCTTCAGGGGCTGTAGATTTGCATCATCAAATACTACTATGTTGTTTTCTTGTAGATAGCTTATTGCAGCTACATTAGCTAATTCAGCAGCTTCGAGGGATGTACTTTTGAAATCCCCATAAATGTTTTTGGGTTCTATGGCTGCCCAGCCTCTACGAGGTGGTAAATTGATTGAGAGAGAGGCAATTAGGCCATGCTCTCCCATGTCAAGTATGTCATGGTCAGTGATTTGTAGCTTAAGAGTGTTCGTGGCTTGCTGAAGAATGTAACGTTTGCTTATGTTGACATGGTTGGCGACATCTGCAAGTTGTAAATCACGCATGCATCACGCAAATTGACAAAGATGTCATTGCACATATGCTTTAATCGACCATATAAACAGGAAGTAAATTACCCAATTGTCTTCAGGCACGTACATGTGGAAGGCCCCTGACCATGAGTTCTACGTCCAATGGAGAATCCGGATCCTTGCCCGCCATATCCTTGCACTGGATGCATGATTTACGAAGTTGGAAGATAGAGTCGGCTGGGGGGGGGGGGTGGTAGATCGAACTGGAAATGAATGCGGCTGATAGAAACCCTAGAATCTGTGAGTTGGAGCCAGTGTGCTTGCTGTATATGGACTGTTGTGGGCTTGCCAAGGGTTTTAAGTGCGGCTTGATATGGACACCAGGCCCAAGGCTGTATTCATTTTTTTAGCGCGTGTATTTTAGAATATGAGCCCACTCTCATAGCCGTGCGATCACATTTTCACAGCCAGATAGAAACAAGCTATTTTGCACTGCATTAGCGAATTTAGCTTTGCTGTTTACAGAAACATGAATTGTATACGCAATAGGAATCCTGAAGTATATTGATGGCCTTGGCTATGCCAGCGATAGAGACATAAATGGCACTAAAAATTAAATAAAAAGCCACATAGACATAAACGGTGCAAGCAACAGTCTTAACAGGGCCATCATTAGTTCTTACACACAATCTTGGCAAGTCTTACACAGACAGAGCAATATAATTATACATTACGGTTAATCCATGCGGTTAAACAAAAGGATCAAAATAGACTACAATTCTAAAAGGTCTGGTTTAGGATCCATTCTTGTAGAATAGAACTCTAGAAACCTCTCTTGATGCTTTTTAGTTGCTTTTTTGATTTGAGCACCCTGCGCTTGAGCCTTTCTGCTATCTTCTCAATGTTGTTAAGAGGTTCGTTCATAAGCTGATCCATGGGTTCTTTCCCAGATGATCTGTTGAGCGCTGTCACATTGCATATATGATCAGATAATACATGCATGTATCTTGTAAGAACGAACTAGCCCATAGCATTTTTCTTGTTCTTATACCTAGCCATCATTAATTTGTTCTTGATGGATCTGGTCTTCGCCTTTGTTTTCTGCTTGTTATACTTTGCCACTGTTAGCTCATGCTTTAGAGACTGATTTTCCTCATCTAGTTTCTTCATCTTGTTGTAATTGTAGTCTCTTAGTTCAGTCTTAACCATGCATTTTATGTATCCAATTGCTTCCATGGCAGCTGTGTCCTCTGACATTGCATGATCGATACACTATACCCCGGGAATAGCCATACGACTGCCATGATCTTCAACATATGATGTGGGTGTATGGAAAAAAACAGTGACACATACTCTACCGCCATCACATGCTTTGCTTCGATACTCAGCTGCTGGAAGTTCTAAAGTCTCTAAAAAAACATCCAACATCATCCTGTAAGGGATTTTGATCATCAGCGGTATGGCCTGTGATTTTAAACGGATGTCATTAGGCGCGAGGGCATGAATCATATTTTGGCAGGTAAAAGCTTTTAGAGGGGAAAGTGTACTTTGAATAACCCAAGCAAAACTAACACCATATTAGTTTTTGCTATGGTAACAGCTGGAACGAAGATAACTAATTTATCCTGGACAACTTTATGCACAAGATGTTGATGAAGGTAAGTTTGTATATGATCAGTTGTATAAGCATAAGCTATGCATCGATGGTGTAGACCACAACATTTACTACCTGGTAGGTTCTAATTATCACAAGTATGAACTGATGACTATCACAAGTGTGATTTGAATCGTGAATGCAATGTATAAACAGGAGTATTGTGCCTGCATGAAACAAAAAGACACACATCCAATACTGAAACAATGCAGGAAGCTCTCTAGGACTGTGCCTGTATGAAACAAAAAGTCTTTGGTGTGTGTTTGTATGGAAGTATTTGGTGTATTCTTTTTAGATGACCACGCCAGCGTTGGATTTCGTGGCTAAATTTTTTTCTTGCTGAGTGGTGTCAGTACATGCATATCTCTTTGCCTGCTTAAAACTTCATGACATTAAGAAATAGTTTTCATAATAAGCCCACGAAGCTTAAACTACGAATCTTGCTGAGAGGAAATAGGCATAGAAAAACTATCCACAACAGATAACTAAAGTATCAGTTGTTTTCTGCTATATAACCACCAACCTCACATCGGGGCTGCAAATTCTCATACTGAGTGTAGGCCTCTTCCATGCCTAGAATTTCCTCCTGCATCAAATATTCGGAACAACTTCAGTGCATACCAAGGAAATTATTCTGGTCAAAGGAATGCCTGTCTATTTTTCTGAAAGAAAGCCACCTCAGGTAGTTGGCCTTCAGATTGGTTATTGTTGGAGTATTCTTCATCTGGAGAAAACCTAGCATGTATCTCCTCTGCATCAAGTGGCATCTCCTGTGAAATCAGGTAGATAGATTAAACGCCGACCATAACTGCAAGCTTAATCAGAAAGAGGGCACATAGATTTGCGGCTACATCACTGAATCGTAAGGGTAGTTACTTGTGGTCCTGCTAAGGACTTCTCCGGGCATCCAGATGCTGAAACGCATGGAGAAACAGCAGCTAGCAATATTGACTGCACTCGTGCCGGTGTGGTCATTGTTTGGGAGCGAGACTCTGAACGTGCGGGAGAGAACACTCTGCCGATCTAGGATTTCATCTGGCTGCCTTCATAGAAATATATGATATGTCTATGGGCCTTTTGGCTGGGCTATTGTCTCTGGGCCCATACAACACATTCTCAAGGAAAAATGCGAATAGAAAGGTATACAGATTGCAGGTAATACAGGTCTTAAACTGGCGTTACAGTTTGAAAATAAAAACACACTGGTGGCATAGTAAGGTTGCTTGCTAATAAGACATTTGTAATAGGTAGTTGAAAATTTCGATCTGCTCCCCTATTTGATCTATAGCAGTTTGCTCAGAGAGTAGAATACATCAACTTTTGCAGGCTTCATCACAGCAGTATTCCTGTGGGAAATGAAGAAACAAGTTAACTGCTATATCATGGGACCTTGTCAGTATGTGTACATAAATTGATTCACACATATAATATACCTTAGTTTTCCAGCATAGTTGGAGATCGAACCGTTATCTTTGCCTGTCGCATGTACAGCGGCATGTAATGATGTCCTGTATACATATAGTCTGATTCACATCCACGTGGCATTATGTAGATGGTAATATAATCTGGGATATCAATCACGCTGTCAACCCAGCCGAAATAGTCATATCTATGTGTATTTATGAAGCTCTGTCCAGGCAAACCACTCTCTTCAACCAAGACAAATGGGCTCAACAGCTGGCTTGCTATCTCGTGTCGGAGGATTCCAGCCAGAAGTTCACTTATACTCACACGAATAAATCGGGTAAGTGAAATTTGCTGGCCACCACAAGAAGAACACCAAGGAATAGCCTTGAAGATGTGGCCGCCTAGCTCAATGTGTCCCCTTGCCAGAACTGTTGATCTGAATGCTGCAAATGTAGCATACTAAACATCTCCTTGGTAGTATACAAGGAAAGCATCAAAGCTAATCGGTTTCACCATGACGTATCTTGACGCTGGTATATACCGAATGACAGCAGAAAATATTTCCTTTGTGTCTATGGGTTCAACACCATCTTCTCGTTTGAGGATTATAGAATGTGATAGCTCCTAGAATCTATCAGGGTCGACCTCTGTGTCTTGAAGAAAACAGTGTGGGGCAGCAGCATCGACAGTGATGTCCCGAGCATCTGGCACAGGTGAGGGAGTCCTGGATTAGGGGGTATCCGGACAGCTGGACTATATACATCGTCCGGACTATTGGAGCGTGAAGGTACAAGACTCAAGACTCCTGCCCGTGTCTGGATGGGACTCTCTTTTGCGTGGAAGACAAGCTTGGCGATCCGGATATTGTATTTCCTTCCTTGTAACTGACTCCATGTAAACCCTAGCCCTCTCCGGTGACTATATAAACCGGAGAGGTTGGTCCTTAGAAGGCCGATCACAACTACAATCATAATCATCATAGGCTAGCTCCTAGGGTTTAGCCTCTACGATCTCGTGGTAGATCTACTCTTGTACTACTCAGATCGTCAATATTAATCAAGCAGGAAGTAGGGTTTTACCTCCATCGAGAGGGACCGAACCTGGGTAAACATTGTGTCCCTTGCTTCCTGTTACCATCAGCCTGAGACACACAGATCAGGACCCCCTACCCGAGATCCGCCGGTTTTGACACCGACATTGGTGCTTTCATTGAGAGTTCCTCTGTGTCACTGCTGCAAGGCTTGATCGCGCCTTCAATCGTCGACAACACGTCCTAGGGCGAGACTTCTCTCCCCGGACAGATCTTTGTGTTTGGCGGCTTCGCACTGCGGGCTAATTCGCTTGGCCATCTAGAGCAGATCGACAGCTACGCCCCTGGCCAGCAGGTCAGATTCAGAAACCTGAACTACACGGCGGACATTCGCAGAGACTTGATCTTCGACGGATTCGGGCCCGTGCCAGGAGCACCGGACAGTCACGATGAGCACGGCTTAGACTTGCTGTCGGACAATGCCCGGGATATCACCCCGACAGTAGCCCTGGACCTAAATCCGGAGCAGGCTACGTTGCCTAAGGACGGAGGGATGGACCCCGCCCCGCAGGCCGCACACTCATCGGCAGTGGAGCCGAACACAGGTCTCACCTCTGCGGAGGCCTGTGACTCCGGACACCCGGACTCGTATCCGGTTGTTGGTTCCAGTCCGCGCACTCTCGAGCCAGCCGAGCCAGGTTGGGCTCTGGTAATGGAGTTTACCGCTGCGGATATCTTTCAGCACTCGCCGTTTGGTGACATGCTGAACTCATTAAAGTCTCTTTCTTTGTCAAGAGGCTCTTGGCCGAACTATGTCCGGCTCGGGTGGGAAGCAGGCGATGAAGGAACTCGTTGCCCACCCACCACCCACTTCATTGCCACGGTTGATGACCTTACTGACGTGCTTGACTTCGACTCCAAAGACAACGACGGTATGGACGATGATGCAGGAGAAGTATAGGAACCACCGCTCACAGGGCGGTGGACAGCCACCTCCTCATACGATATATATATGGTGGACACTCCAAAGCAAACAAATGGCGATAAGGCAACGGAGGATAACCCCTCAGGGAGAAAAACAAAGCATGGGCGTTGTCGGCGCCGCTCCAAGCCCCACCACAGCAATGCCGGCCCAGGAGACGAAAACAATCTGGATGCTGCCGAAGAGGAATACAACCCCGACCAGCCTGCCTTCGAGCAGGCCGAACAGGCGACATATAGATATCCGGAGGAGTACAACCACATGCCCCCCTCCGAAGACGAGATTAGTCTCAGCAATTCCGAAGGTGGCATGCCTGAGGATCCAGTGGAGCAAGTTCGCTTCAAGCGACGACTCATGGCCACGGCAAGGATCCTGCAAAGGAAACAACAGCAGCTCAAAGCTGACCAAGATTTGCTCGTGGATAGATGGACCAAGGTCCTGGCCACCGAAAAACAAAAACTCGACCGCCCCGACAAAGGGCACACACGGCATAATCTGCTACCCCAACCTCAGCAGGAGAACCCAAGGCACATACCCCAACGTCAACACACCACAACGATCCAAGACAATACGAGGGATACACGAAGAGGCATCCTCAAGCCTCGGCGCAATTGTCATAAGCGTCAAGTTAGGGAAGTTGGTGCCAAATCCAGCAACTCCCAGTTCGGTCAGTGGGCAAAGAACAGCTCAAGCCTATACAGCCCGAGCAACATACTCAACCAACCATGTGAAATTTATGGTACTCCTAGAAGGGCGGCCAAGCACACTAATAGAGAATGCCGGATCCTCAAAACAAAGCGGCCGGTTGTGTGCCGGAAACAATGAGGGGCGGAGCCCAACAAACGACAAAGTCAAAAGATCCTCCAGATCATAAAAGTACGACCGATCTCCCCCGATCATATCAACCGTCCGGACAACATCAACCACAGCAAGTCAATTGCAGTACCTCGAAAGCTAGTAGTCCGGGGGCTCCATCTCACATAAAGCCCCCGTGGGTGTAAAACCACAAATAACATCTTCTAAAAGATGCCAGGTGCAAAGGCCAAGTTTTATTGGCCCACCACTCTAACAGTTGTCTTCGGATCACCAAAAAAATGCCACGCCAAAGAATAAATTCTTCGGCACCTTCCCCTCATATGGTAATTTATCATATGCTAATGGGATGAACTACGTTGACTCGATTCCACGTGGTAAACCATTAGGCCAACACCGTGTGATATAATCACACATATGGGCAAGGCCGAACCCCGCCCTTAGAGCGGAAATCATACAGCTGCCAGAGTAGTGAGTCGTGCATGCCTATCAAAATTTTGATATGACAACCAACTATCCGGACACCAACTAAGGAGTCCACGCTACTTCACGGTATGACGACTGGGTTAACCAGGGTCCGATCAGGAACCCTTGGACCAACCACAAGAGGACGTTCAACTGCCTCCAAGTATTTGCCTTTACAAACTAACTTTGACGCAGAACAGGATTGGAGAAGTGGAATCGGCCCGGACACACAAGGACAGGAACATGCATGTGTCCCCCCCCCCCAAGAAGGCAGTCCGGATTCACTTCGGATCCACTCACAGCCCCCTCCAGTCCGGCCATCACAGGTTCCGCCAAAAACACCTCTTTTCATAATCATAAATCGTACTCGTATGCATAGACATATCATCCTACTACAATGAGTATACTTAAATAACACTTACCGCCCGTCGTTTCTCATCGACGCCTCTTTCTAAAAGATGGCAGCAACGCCTCGTGTTATGCCCGATTATGCTAGGGGCTTCACAGTACGGCAATAAAGTCGACCACCTTTTCGGTCGCTCGGCACCCCGAACTTATAGCACTATATGCATCAGCTCCGAATCATGTCTTGGGTCATTGGCTGGGTTTTCCCGGCTCCCATGTTTTGGTACCTTACGTTCCGCCCCATCGGCTAAGGTAGCACTGAGAGAACTACTACGATTGTGTCCCGGTTCTGCTGGACAAGCACCTCAGTAGAGAAAGCCGAAAACTGACTGTCATGATACAGCGAGAGCTGGTCAGCTGTTCGAGAGGTTGTAAAATCCTTAAAGATTTATTCCGCATAACGTCATTATAAATGCAGAAGTGCGTCGGATCAGCCTTCCGATCAGGCGCCAATAGAGCCCCTAGTTAGGCCTTCCGAACACTAGGGGCTGCACCGACCATACTCGAATTCCTATGGCTAAGTGAGAGTTGTAAAGCCCTATAGTCCGATTGCTTGGTTCATGGTGAAGAACACCTCCTTAAAAGGACCCAGCCATGGGATAAAGAGTGTTCAGGTATGCCCCGAAAACCCCCGTATTTCTTTCATGGGGGCAGAAGCCGACGACTGGCCAACTCTCTGTATTTACATACACTAAACAGCCGCACACGAAGAACAAATGTTCATACAAAACAGGCAATAAATAATAAAAGTGCCATTATCCCATATTACAAAGAACGGCAAGAATGCCCTCAGGGAAATATAATGTCTTTCATACACTTATCTGCCACAAGGCGGGCTCCCTTCAGTACACCTTCATAGTATAGCTCGGGCTTGCGGTGCTCCTTACCCTCTGGCGGCCCCTCGGTCATCAGTTTCTCCGCGTCAAGCTTCCCCCAATGCACTTTTGCACGGGCAAACGCCATGCACGCACCCTCTATGCAGACCGATCGCTTAACCGCATCAAGCCAAGGACAAGCGCCCACAATACGTTTCACGAGTCCAAAGTAACTGCTTGGAATTGGCTCCGCGGGCCACAGCCGGACAACCAAGTCCTTCATGGCTAGTTCGGCCACCTGGTGCAGTTCGACCAGCTGCTTCAGCTGATCGATAAAGGGCACCGGATAGTTCGGCGCCAAATACTGCGACCAGAAATTCCTCTCCGCAGACTTCTTCTCCTTGGTCCGGTAGAATTGGGCAGCATCTGATATGCTGTGAGGCAGGTCCACAAACACCCCTGTAAAAACAAGAATTCAGCTTGTCGCTTAGAGTTCTTCCCACTATCATGTAAAAATGGCCATGAATACAAAAGGCCTTACCAGCCACAACTTTCCGGGCCTCTTGAATGTCCCGCATAGAACCTCGGGCTTCTTCTCGAGCATCTTCCGCAGCTTGGAGATCTTGGGAGAGTTCGAATTCTTTCTCTACTAGACTCTGCTCCAAGCCCTCAGTTTTCTTCACAGCCTCCTGGAGCTCTCGCTCAGCTGCGATGACCCTGGCCTCGTGTTTCTCATGAAGCGCCTGTTCGGCGGCAGCCTTCTCATTGGCATCAGCCACAACCTTCTTCAGTGTCTCATATTCGACACTCGCTCCTGGAGCATAAATTACAAATACTTTTCACGAGGCACAATTACTCATTCGTGCCAAATTCAAGACAATGTTTCAACATACCTTGCTTGTCCTCCAATTGCTTCTTCACACGGCCAAGCTCCTCCTCGGCCCATTCCAGGCTCTGCTTCAGTCCGGACACTTCCGCATTATGAGCGGCCGTCCTCTCTGCAGACGCCTGTTTTCAAACAAAGGGGTATACGTCATTAACAAAGGCTCCTGCAAAAACAGAGGGTTTGATCCCCTGCCCGGCTCTCTCTTTCGCCGGACAATGTATCAGGGGCTACTACTCATACTATGACGATTCCTCATAGGTTTCTTAGAAAACATACCTCAAAAGCCTTTATAAGGCCAAGGCAGGACTCATTCAGCCCGCTCTCGGCGGACTGAATCTTTTCAACCACCGCACCCATGAGGGTCCGATGTTCATCAATGATAGATGCGCTCTTTAACGCTGTTGATAGACCGCCTGGCAGCTCTGCTTGGACAGAGGTTGCTGGAGGAGTAGGCAAGCCTCCCACCGTCGAAGGTGGCTGCTCGCCCGAGCCTGAAGCCTTAGAGGTCTCCAGGACCTTATCCGGCTGTGGTCCGAATCCGAGATCGCCCCCATCGTCAACACGCCGGGGGGCCGCCACCCCCGTGTGTCCGGCCCCAGAGACATGCCTCCCCTGGTCCGGGTCTCTTTGAGACAACACCTTGGTGTCGCGCCTGGACTTTGGGGAAGGAGCCTCTGGAGGCGTCTCGCTCGCCAAAGCGTATGAGCTCAGCGAATCCTTCGATGAGGATTGTCCGGCACGAGACCTCGCCGGGCTGTACGAAATATGGCAACAGTTAAAACTACTGTACCCAAACGACCCTAGATGTATATGCGCGTTCGGATTTTAGACACTTGACGGAGTCGTTGAAGGCACCCGTCGGCCAAACGACCTTGGGCATCTTGCTCACCATGGCGCCGCCGCACTCGGCGTGCTCTCCAGTCACCAGCTTGGGCTTCACATTGAAAATCTTTAGCCATAGGCCGAAGTGAGGCAAAATCCGGAGAAAAGCCTCGCACACGACGATGAACGTCGAGATATTGAGGAAGGAGTTGGGGGAAAGATCATGAAAATCAATCCCATAGTAATACATGACTCCAAGAACAAATGGGTGAAGGGGAAACCCGAGACTGCGGACAAAATGGGGAAGGAACACAACTCTCTCGTGAGGCTCCGGGGTAGGGACGACCTGTCCCGCCGGTGGGAGGCGGTGGCCGATCTTCTTGGCCAAATACCCGGCCTCCCGGAGCCTCTTGATATCCTTCTCCTGGACGGTAGAGGCCATCCATCTACCTCCTGCTCCGGATCCGGACATCTCTAGAAAGACTCTGTTCGATGGAAAAGAAGGATGCCTGGGCGTTAGGGCTCGAACAGAGGGGAATGAGCTAGCGGAAGGAGAAGGCGTGGGTAAAGAGGAAGAGACCTTATCTCTTTATAGAGACGGTAAAAGCTTTTTGCGCCTCCCCACTTGCCTGGTGGAACCCGCTCGCTCCCCACTCGCCGTGATTGGCGGTGCGGTTGGATTATCCATACCCGTATTGATGAGAATCCCACAATAAGGGGACACGATCTCTGCTATGGCAAAACATGTAGAAGAAACCGCCTCGCGATATGCGCTATGGCTGGTTGTGGGAGAACGATTCGAATAATGACCCGACCGTAATGACATGTCACGTTGTCTAAAAAAGTTGTCAGCAAATTGCATTTGTGAAATATCATTCTCTCTACGGCGGTATGTAAAGATCATTTTGCGGATCCGGACACGGTTTAAGTGTTCAATAATTACTTTGGAGTATTCGGAGAAGGAACCCACCTTGCAATGCCGAAGACAAGACTGCGTGCCGGACTCATCGTCATTGAAGCCTGGTTCAGGGGCTACTGAGGGAGTCCTGGATTAGGGGGTATCCAGATAGCCGGACTATATACATCGTCCGGACTATTGGAGCATGAAGATACAAGACTCAAGACTCTGGCCCGTGTCCGGATGGGACTCTCCTTTGCGTGGAAGACAAGCTTGGCGATCCGGATATTGTATTTCCTTCCTTGTAACCGACTCCGTGTAAACCCTAGCCCTCTCCGGTGACTATATAAACCGGAGAGGTTGGTCCTTAGAAGGCCGATCACAACTACAATCATAATCATCATAGGCTAGCTCCTAGGGTTTAGCCTCTACGATCTCATGGTAGATCTACTCTTGTACTACTCATATCGTCAATATTAATCAAGCAGGAAGTAGGGTTTTACCTCCATCGAGAGGGCCCGAACCTGGGTAAACATTGTGTCCCTTTCTTCCTGTTACCATCAGCCTGAGACGCACAGATCGGGAGCCCCTACCCGAGATCCGCCGGTTTTGACACCGACAACAGGTGGTAATGGCTCAATGGGTCTCATTATCTTGCTGAAAGGGTTGTTAAGCACACTAATAAGCACAGTGAACGTGTCTAGGTGGATCCCTACTGTTGTGTTTGCTCGATCCCTAAACCTATGTCTGATCTTGATATTCATCCGCAATGGCACATTTTCTAGCGCGTCTGTCCAACAGATGCACCAGAAAGCGAGAAGATCATTGTAGGTGATTGTGTCAGGGTAAAGCTTAGAGACGACACAATATGGATGCAACATAAAATCCACTGTCTTGAATGTCCAAAGGTGCAGCGGGAGGTTTGTTATTTCAACTAAAACCTGGGATCCGGCATGGTTATCATTGAAATCATAGGCTGATGTGCCAAAAAATGTTGAGTTTTCATCTGCACAGAGAGTCGTAAAGTATATATTACCCAGGTTAAGCCTCTGTTTGGACTGAAGAAACTCGACTGCTTGTCTGTTCTGCTGCTTGTTTGTGATGCTAATTAAGAACTCCTGGTCAGGAGTATCAATAGTAACAATTTCGTCGCATTCAAGCTGAAAAGCTTTAGCCAATGCATTATCAAAGTGCCTTCATGCAGTTCTACTATCAGGAGAGAAAATGATCTGGAAATGGTAGTGTGTCCAGATCTCTGGGCATTTTGTTTCACCATAAGAAAGAAAAGCTCTTGTAATATTTCTTCTGGAACAAACAGACGAGGACGAAATACCTAGCAAGATTATAAAATAGTTTAGGCTATCCGCTAGCTTAGGTGCTGAGAAAGGACGACTGGATCTAAGAATACAGGGGCAGCGGCTCACCTTAGAGGAACAAGTAAAGAATGGAATCTACCTTGAACTGAAACGACAGTATAGGATGCAACTTCATCGGTTGAAGAAGACGCCATAAGCCCAGGGCACCAAGATGTAGCAAGGGAAGAAACCCTAGAAATGGATGCGCGGAGAGTGTGACGACGGGGTTGGTTTTGGTGGGGTGGAGTAAGAGAGCGTGCAGGTTATGGGGGATAACACATAGGCCAGTTCTCAGCCACACAACCTGTCTGGATATGAGGCACGGCCAAGAACGGGCCTAGTGGGCCGAAGTAAAAACAGGAATGGGCCAGAGCCTTAAAGGCTATGAAAAAAGGAGGAGATGACCAGACTCTAAAACAGAGGGGGGACAAAATCATCTATGAAAAGAAGAAATAATCTGCACACTATGGGGCAGCATATCACGTATAAAAAGGCAAATCATAATTGAACAGCACACACATAATAGGCTAGAGTTCACTTGATTATATCGAGGAGTTTTTTGTTTTGCCGTGCTTTGACACTGCTACTTGAGCAGCCAAAGACTTTTTAGCACATAGAAATATAAATAGAGGAGTTCTAGACATGCTTCATGAGAAGCATACAACCACACCAAGGTCTATGCAAGAAGCATACACGGCAACGGACTCTGCTTGTAGCTGGTCAAAGATCATTGTGATGGAGCATTGTCGAGAGCAAAGCTAGATGCATAAACCGCCATCTTTCTCCTTCGATCTTGCTGAGGAGAAGCTAATGTACATAAGATAGATAACCTACAGCAGAATGCAAAGTTTCAGAAACCAGTTCCAAGTATGAGAATGGCAAAATAAGTCCAAGAATAGTAGTATATAGGGAAATTGTGGTGTACCCATAGATATTTTAAGGTTGCATAGGCAAGGCAAAGGAGTCACTGCTGCTTTGTTTTCTTCCCTCCTCCAGTTCCTTTTCTAGCAATGGGGTTCCTTTATTTCAAGTTGTGTTAGTGAAAAACAAATAAGCGGAATGCTATACACAGGTTTGGAAACCAGCTATATTAGTGGAATGTAAGAAGCAATACTTCTTGTTTTTCTGAAGTGGACTCTTATCATCTTTTGCATTAGCAGCACCAGAAGGATCTTCAGCCTTTTCATCATCGTTCTCCTAGAGCACCCAACATATACATAAGCTTGACAATAGAGAGACATAGAATATTGATATTGGATGGTTATTAGGCTATACAATAGTAAGATTTTGTGTTGACATCTGTGTATCAACGCGTGATTATGCTGCTCATTTACTAAACATACATGCGTGCATTTATAGTATTATGCGTTAGTTAGCACATGTGTTAACAGGTATCTCTGGTGGAGCAGAGAAATATTTAACGCGGCTATTTCATCACACTGCTTTGGAGGATCCTCTGCCAGAGGGAGCTTCTTGTCATTGCCAATAAATAAAGCACGCCTGGTCCTGTTGGGTGGGCATGGTGATTTGCCAGAAAAGAAAATACAATCATAAGAGCAAGCAAGCATTAGAAAATACTGCAGTAGTCCTTTCTAAAGAGGCATACCCTGGAGATGCAGATGAAAGGAGACCAACACCGAGCTTTGAAGTTTGTGTCTGCGCCTGAGTGTAAAAAAGGAAATGAGAAGAACTGAATTAGTTTTCGGGCATCTTGATTGAATAAATCGAGCGAGAGATGGTAAACTAAGAAAACAACACACCGCACCTGTAGGTGATGGAAAAGTTATAGCAGGGCTCCCTGAGGAGCTGCCAGGCTAGGCTTGCTTGATGCTTGGGGTACTGGGTGTAAACATATCAGAAGGTACTGGACTGTTAGTCAGGGAAGCAGAGGATGATGCTCCAGATGATCCAGGGACACAGTCAAAGGCAGATGAGCTTAACTCAGGATTGTAGGTTTCCATAATTTTCACAATTTGATATAATAACTGTGTGCTTGTGGTTGCAAAGCTTCTCTTTGCAATGGACACAAGAAGTTTATACTTCTGCCCAATAATCTGGGTAACCTCTGGTGGAGCAATCCTATCAACCATTGGTACACGAGCTATCTCTTTTATGGTTGGAAGTCCTGGGTTTCTAAACTTTAGTAAATTGAGGAGTGGTTTTCCAACAGCTGCTTTTCCAACTTTATCAAACATGGTGAACTCAGCCTCACCCACGTCATTACTCGCAATACCGAAATACAGTACCTGCACATGGCACGAATAGAATGAGGATTGTAGTAAAGGACTAATAAAATATAGAAGAGGCATGTCTAAATAAATCAGGCAGGAATCCTGAGGAAACAAACAACACAAAACAAAAGAAGCAGGAGACAAAGGTCTAGGAAGGCACATACTTCTCCTGTGCTGCTATGGATGAGCAGTTAGGATTGGCACATCGGTAGTTCGATGCAACTATTGTAGAGGTCTTGTTGCAGGAGGAGCAAGAGAAGAACCACCAACGCTGATCAGGATTGAGCCTCTGGACAGTAACGGTACATATGAATCGTTTTTCCCGTCGAAGAAACATAACTTGCAGTTGAGCACATGACCAGGAAAAGTAGGAACAACATATAGAGGAAAAGACAGTGAGGATACCTCGTTTTCATAAGGGTTCAGGCGGAGGAGCTCTGACACGGTCTTTTCAACTGGATCAGCGTAGATACGGCTAGTAAATGCACCCTTGGTCAAAGCAGCATCGTTATCAATGGGTTTGAAATTAGCCCCCAACCTATTTTAATACGCAACAAGGGAGATAGTTAGCAGCGTGACAGAGAAAACAACACTATCTTCATATTCATGGTTAAAGCAAGAGAAGCCAATTAGAAGGCATATAGAAATCACCTGTTGCGGAAGTCATTTATCACTGGGAGATCCTCGTCAATGTACCAACGGCAAGCAGAACTACCACTAAGTTCTTGAACACCTGCATAGTTATTGAACAATATAGAGGGGGTAAGAGACTGCATTGAACATAGGATGAAAAGGCTGTACAATACAGAATGCATAGATGTATAAGATGCAATAGGTTGACCACCTTGATTTATTTTAGGTAGTGTTCCTACAAAAACTGCAATCACAGCTTCCTTTTCATCTCTTGCCCGCACTGCTTCTTCTTCAAATTCAATCGCTCGATCACCCCAGAGGACCAGCTTTAGCTCCTTTCTCATATAGATTTCATATGACGAATAAATCAATAAAGAAATGAACGAGTAGGTGGCCTAGAATGGTGGATGCATAACAATAAGCAAATGACACTTACTGTAAGCCAGTTAGGATTATTGTCCTTGTGTTTGATGGCTCTGGCTGATGCATTGATTGGATAGTGACCACATCAGAAACATCAGTTATTCTTCCAATGACATCTTCAAAACCATAGAATATGCAAGAGCATCAGACTCCAGATATTTGACAAGTGTTTTTAATGTACTTAGGCGTGCAGTGATACAACTTACCAAGGAAACGAGGCGGTGGCGCACATGGCCTAGGGATGTCCTGAAATGGGATCAAATTGTAGGTGCAGAATGGGTAATCTGCTTCCAAGCCCGGGCGTAAAAGAGCATTGCTAAACCTGGTAAACTGAATCATGAAGCGACTCTCAACATGTCTATAAGTTGTCTTTGCTTCAACGCAGTTGAAGCTGCTCATCATGTAGACCTTTCCTTCGTGCAACTCATCCTTCAGTTCTTCTGCTTTGTTGAGGAGGTATCTGCACATACATATGGTTGCCCTGCCAACAAAAACAGCAATCAGAAAGGCATCCTAGGCTAAATATGGACAGTTGGCGTTGAGCTAGCTATGTAAAGACAAACATGGCTATCAAGAACAACTAAGTCCATGTGCTGGATAGGGCCATTGTTAGTCCCCCCACGATGAAACCACATGCGCAAGACAAGGACAGAGACAACCCACTTCCTACTGTGGTTGTGTATCTCAGAGAGCATCTGATGCGCCATCTGGAAACACAAAGGCAGTTTTGCTTAGAAGGTAAAAATACACAAAGAAGCAACATATTTGGTTTTGCAACATGATAGCATACCTAATCGAAGTCAAGTGAATAGACATACTAAGCAAACTACCAAAACACCTTTAACACGTACATAGATGCACAGAAAAGAACAGTAGATGCTATCTTAGGTAATGAGCAGCAACAGATAAAACAACATTTACAGCCTCAAATCTTATTGAAAAGGGAGCAGACAATCGAAATACTTCACCAAATTAGGAAGCATACAATAATATAGACTAAGAGGCATCAAGTAGTAGTGAGACCAAAAGCAGCTCGCAAAATAAAGCACGACGTAAGTACTATTCCAAAGACTCAAAGATCTCAAAGAAAACTATGTTTCTAGTCTGAGATCCAAGTGTGCCATTTTCGTTCTCGATAAGTATTTTCAAGTTTCTCTTGGAAGTCACACGTGAAACCGCCACGTAAAGCTGGCCATGAGTGAAAACAGGGCTTTTCAGGTATAATCCAACAACTGAGAGAGTCTGTCCCTGGCTCTTATTGATAGTCATGGCATAACAAACCCTGACTGGAAACTGGCGATGATGTAAAGTAAATGGCCATTTAGGATCCTTGGCAGTGAGGCAAATCCTTGGAATGTATACAACATCCCCAATATTAGAACCAGTCATGATAATAGCCTCAATGACTTTCTCACCAAGTTTAGAGACAACAAGACGAGTACCATTACAAAGACCAGTTGCCTGACTCAAATTTCTAAGGAGCATAATCGGCACGCCTTTTTTCAATAGCAATTTGTGCTGTGGGAAATTTTTAATTTTAATTGTATTGAGGTACTCGATAGGATAAAACACATCCATATTACGCATTGAGTCAGCAGCATTTCCTATAGAATCATAGCTTAAGTACTCCCTCTCAGCAGAAGGCATAAGGCTAGCACATGGTCGTTAACTTCTTGAGCTAGATCATTTGTTGTTGTTAGGATAGCCCTTTGGCACAAGTATTTTCGATTAGAACATTTTTAGCAAAGTTTGTATATACAACATTAACAATAGCGCCTATTCTATTATCTTCAGAATGGATCGACATATCATCAGGAATTGTTACCCAACTTGGCTCACACTCCCCTTGCCTAGTAACACAAGGCACTGTACCATCACCAATACTCAAGATCCAACCAGTGAAAGAAGCTATCTCAGCTTGTAAAACAGGATCTGTTGTTTGCACAGCTAAACGCATGTTCACGTTAAGATGTAGAACTTCTATAAAACTCCATAGAGGTGAATTTGTTATAGCAGCATTTATAACCTGTGAGCGAGTCCCACCCTCAATGACTGGTAAAATATGTCTCGAATCGCCACCCAGAACCATAACTTTACCACCAAAAGGCATGTCAGCTATAGAAGGATCGTCGGCAGATAGAATATCACTTAACCTACGATCCAAAGCCTCAAAACATCTACGATGCGTCATTAAAGCCTCATCCCATATTATTAGTGAGGCTGATTCGATCATCTCTGCTAATTTGCTAGATCTTTTTATATCACATGTTCCATTGTCATCTAAACAGATTGGTATTTTAAACCTAGAATGAGCAGTCCTACCTCCAGGCAAAAGAAGTGCTGCAACCCCAGAAGATGCAACTGTGAGAACACTCCTTTCTTTTCCTCTAAGATAAGAAATTATGGAACTCCAGAGAAAAGTTTTCCCAGTTCCACCATATCCAGAAACAAAGAAAAAGCCAGGTTTTCCAGACACAACTCTGTCGATAATATTCTTATAAGCTAGGAGTTGATCTGGATTTAATTGGTTGTACATGGTTTCTGCCTTTAGTAGTTCACTTTTAGGGTCAGCAGATAGTTCATCAGTTATCATGTCATTGTCATCAGAGTTATCATCATGTGTGTTCTTTAATGGCAACCTGTGGTCTAGAATATTAGAACCCTTTTTACTAAATAAAACTGTCAACTTATCAAGCAAGATTTCTCTTAGCTCATCAGGAGGTACAACATGATTGTCATCACGAAAAGAGCGCTTGATATTGTACTTAATATCCTCAGCTAAGCGTGACCAATATTTTTCAAAGAAAGCATTTTCATCATTAACACCACAATGAACAAGGATTGTAATAAAAAGCCTGCACAGCTGATATCCCATACACTAGGTCAAAGCCTCATCAAACGCACTATACCATTCAAGATCATCTCCAAGCAAGCCCCTAGCAGCACATGCCTCCTTAAAAGTTTCATACACAATCCTATTATAAGTTCTAACATCCGTATAAGACATAGCACCTTTAACAACCATCAAGAGCATTCTAAGATAGAAAAGTTCTCCAGTTGTAGGGTGAACAAAATAAATTCTACCAATCCTATAACTTAAGGTCTTAGGAATCCATTGTTTTTTGCTTGCTAGCCAAGTCCATTTGGTTGGGAAGTCACAATAAGTAAGAGACCTAGCATTTGCATGGCATCTATTAGCTACTAACCACTCGGTTAACATTGTTCTCTGTAGCCACTCATCGTCAGCAACTGACTTCAGGTTTGCTTTAACATTGAAACGCACCATGTGTTTATTTAAATAATGAATAGGCAATCTTTCAACAGAAGGCATCTTACTGTGTATATCAAAGCCATATATCCTCCAGCAACCATCTTTATCACATATGTAATGACATTGTCTATATTCCATGATCTCATCAATCTCAATACCATGCTTGTTTTTGATGCTTTCAAATAAAGTTTTTGAAAAATCAGGACCCTTTGTAACATACTTATAAAGATACTTGATAACATGGGTTTTATTGCACCACTCAACGTTAATATGCGCTTGGTATTTTTTTAGTATGAGCAGATTATAAGGAACAACATGCCTGTTATCAAGCCTGACCTTTTTTTAATATAAAACGGCCGTTGTCTGGGCGACTATACATAGGGAATCCACTATCATCTAGAAAGGTCTCGAGCTGAAATGACTTAGGAAATTTCTTTGAACACAATCCATTTTTCATGCAAGGACATTTAACACCATCTTCCCCGCAAGGGACATGCATCATGTGTTTAGAAACAAGAACGTATCCAAGAGGATCCGCAACAGGATCAGGGATGGAAGCCGATATAAAAGAGTCAATTAAAGCAGGACTAGCCTACCGTTTTTTCCTATCAAGCCATATCAAGATATGGGCATGAGGAAGCCCTATTTTTTGGAACTCCACAGTGTGCAGTACTGTGAATAAAGGGATAAAAAGCAATCACGAGCTGAGGTGGAAAAGAACAGAAGAAAAGAGATAAGAGGAATCGCAAAGCACGTTTTACCCGCTACGACAGGACCAAAGGCCTCCCCACTCTTAATATCATGAATATAGTCATTGAGCTTCATGTGATAAACTCTGACCGGAAGATCCGCCCTGTCTGAAGGCATCTAGCCAGGCTCAGAACACAGGGCTTCTGTTATTTCAGGCCACTTGGGATTACAGGAAAGGTGGTGAAAAGGTCTGGTGGGCCAAAGACACGTGAAATAGCTACCGCATCCTAGAAGTTCTCAATCATATAACACCGGCCACCGGTAAAAGAGGATGGAAGTATGTTTTTTTTTGCCAACAGAACTTGCATCTGTCTGCCCTTTTCCAACAGCATCAGTGACTCCTTGCAAGTTCTCTGCTCTAAGATCATTATTAGCCTTCATGATGAAATGCAGCGTCCACTCATCTATGCAAGCGTGTGCATCTACAATGGCCTGTGAGGAAAGCAAACCACAACAAAGGTATGGATTATGCTGCTCTGGTCTATAGTGGAGACAATAGGAATAATAGTCCTGCATAGTGAGCCTGGTTCTTTTGCTAGTATCTAAAGGATTTGAACCAATATATTTAAGCCCGAGCTGAAACCCATGTTCTGTGTAGGGGAAGAGAAGAGGATACTGCGAAGGCATATATGAAGTTTGCAAAGAAGATATTTGCTGCAGATTGTCATCTCTACCGTGTATCACGACAAGAAGCTTCCATCGTGAACTCACCAAACATTAAAGATGCTAGCTCATCGGTTGTAGGAAGGCTAAACTGTGGGCCATCAGATTCTCCAGGGGCAACTAAACGCATGGCTATCTCGGCATGCTTATTGGCTCCTAGTATTTCTCTAGCTGATCTAAACGTTTTGACATAAGAATTGTGTGTTTCAAGCATATGCATCAAGCTTTCAACAATAGATTCATCTAAACCACCATCACTCTTTTCACCCTTTTCTAAAGCCTGAATCCTGTTTTGCACCTCATTCTAGGTATCATATATAGAGAGTTCGGCATACTTAGGGGTATTTCCTTCCTTAGGCATAAGAGATCCCATTCGATGAAAAACTTGCCCGTTTATTTTGTATATATTTGGACCATTACCATCATTTACAGAACGGTCAAAAGTAGTTCCCATGGAAGTAAATGCAAAGAGGCAGTTGTACTGGCAAATTTTTTTATAAACTCTTTGCTACGCGAGGGACCATTGTATCTCAGCAACTCAGAGATAAACAAGGGTGGCTTTTAAAAAGGTGTAATATACACCTTACCACCCTTACAACATTTGTTGTAAACCACCCGCCTTAGCGTAATAGCGGATTCCGATCTCACCCTCTCCTTGAACCAGAGGACTGCACCACGGTTGGTACATTTGTAGTCTGGTCCACCGTAGAAAGATCTCTTTCGGTACCCAGCTGCAAATTTGTCTTGGCTCAGTAACAATGGTAAATCAGCAATGCATCATACAATATTTTCTAGGCATATCGGCACCCAGCATACCTTTCAGCATCTCAGACTCCTCAGCCGTGAATCCAACCCAGTCAGCACTTATGGGTGATCCAATGGCAGGCCCCTTCCCCCTAAGTCTATCAACAACCACCCTGCATCTCTTTCTTTACGGGAAGTAATTTCTGGACTAAGAACGGGGAAGAAACCATCATCTAAAAAAACAAAGGGCCTGTCATAGGTACGAAGAGGAATCGAGAGAGTGCAGGAGGCACACCTATAAAGGAAAGGGACTTATTTTAAAAGGACACCCTGTACATTTTCTTTTAGGTAGGCCTGAGGATATGTAGGGCAACGGTGAGTCACAGAAAGACAGCCTTCGTCGAACAACACGGCGCGGAGGTGGCTGACTGGTGCTTGAACTGGCCTTACGACGAACAAAACGGCGCTGAGGCATGACTCACAGGAACGACATGAAGAACAGAACAACCATAACACACTACAACAGAAACGTAACACAAATAAAGGCAATCTAATCAGGCACATTAAATAGCAAAAAGGCATACACCTAGACCCAGGAACATGATTCAAAAGACAAGGCTCTATAAAGGGCATGGAACTATTTTTTCTAGAATGAAAGGGAGAGGCATCCCAAAAGTAAACTGTAAGCCTTTTTAAAATACATAGGCAGAAGGAAAAGGCCATCAAACAAATCCGAGCGAATAAAAAAACAAGAGAGAGAGAGAGCAAGTCCGTGAAACACCTTCGCAAGAGCCCATGGGAAACTATAAGCCAAACAAACAAGAATCTGTAAAGTTTGTGGCCCAAGAAATACCTTCCCAAAAGCCCATGAAGAACCAGAAGCCCAAAAGGAATAGGGTCCTCTAAAGCCCGTGCTTGTTTTTTTCTCTATAAGAGAAGGGGGTGGTCCAAAGACCAGAGACCTAGCCGAGGAAGAATAAATAAACAAGTAATATACTTATTATTTGGGCACGTGGTAAGAGCATTGAATTCAAAGAAGAAGGCTATTCTTTTCAGTCTTGCAAGATGCAGAAAGAAGACACTATAAGAGCCATATAGAAAGCCCGAGGACTTTATTGCATCAGAGAAACAGACCAATTCAGTACAAAGCAGGCACGCAGCCCCAAATAGGAAGCCCAGAAAAGATAGCTAAATAGAATGAAGAGAGGAAAGCATGTGAGAGCACAACAGACCCCAGTCAAACTGGACCAAAACAGGTCCAACATCTGGATTTATCTCCGTCTCTGCAGACGTACGCCGCAAGCGCAATAGCTCTCTCTCCAAGTGACCAACACGCCGAATGGCAGAGACTGCAACTGTTATGGAAGAACAAAGGGAGCTCCTATAGGCCATCATACAGTCATAATTATAGTCTCGAACCACAAACCCATACAGACGCTGCAAAAAATTTATGGCTTGGAGGGCAGCCTGTTCATAAGCATGGACAAAACCACACCAGGCTGAGCTCCAAAAAAATTCTCGTCGCGGAACCGGAGCAGAACTATCTCCTGGAAGCTCCAGTTCTACCCCAGCAAGAACGGACCCATGCTCCGTGACCTCACACAGATACAAAAGCGCCGGCAAAGAACACTGAGCCACCACGACTTCCAAAATGGGTATAACAGTTGAAATAAGAGTACACATCCTGCTCACACGCAACAAAATTATAAAAAAACTGAAAAATAACACAACCCCCGGAGTAGATATGGAATAGTGAGATTATCAGTACATCAACAACCATGATAACATGCACAAACAAGTAAATACATTTGAACCCACAGGTAGCTGACATGCAATGGAAAAGGAGAGCAAACCTTGAGGAGCAGCAGGTCACAGATTCAGAAACAGATAAGCTTTTCCAACCTATAAAATAAATGCAGACAGAACCATTAGAACACAGCAAGTCACAGAGCACATATATATTCCATCAAAGGCACTAAACAAGTGCAGAGCCACACAATGGCACCAAAACAATTCTTATTTTAACCAAAGGAAACAACATCACTTAGCATGACAAAAAAACATCTACTACATCTATAACAGCTTTTAATCACTAAGCAATCAAACTGTAGACACGCAGGAAGCGAAGGAACATCAATCAACCTCAACCATTGTGTTTTTTCAAGCCAAGTAAAATCACAATAAGTATAAACCATCAGGGACACTACAGAGGCAGCAGCCAAACAAAACGGACTAAGCACGACATCTTCTCAGACCTAGTCTTTCGGGTTATACAATCCAGAAATAGAGACAAACAGACAAAAGAGAAGCACATTACCAGAATGATGAAGCACAGCGGGAAGAGCAGCTAACAAGCGAACATGGACGAACAACCGACCAACCTGAAAACAACCTAAAACACAAACCATACCCATATTAGCCGCCGACGAATAGCATGAAGCATGCACATGCACAAATGACGGAACGCGAAAATGGAAAAGCAGAGCGCACGGTAGCAGGCAACCATCGTGTCGAGCAGCACCCAACCATTTCAACAAACACCTAAAAGGCATATGTCCATATAGAGGCAGAAGAGACAAGCACTAACCTGGACAGCAAGAACGTAATGGCGCACGCTCCCACGCAAGAGCCAACGGGAAAATTGGCAGCAAACTGCGCACCAATGGAGCAAAGACAAGCAAAGCAGGCGAGCAAACAAGATAAAGAACGGCAGAAACGAACAGGGAAAGGATAAGAAGATGAACCTCAACCAACACCACCCATGGAGGAACGCGCGGCCATGGCGAGAACCGCAACGTAAGCTGGCCGAACTAGATGAAGGCAGGCGAACAGGAGAGGACGCGGCAGCCTAGAAGCATGGACGAAAGCGAGCGAACGAAGCGGCATGGAGGAAATGAGGGATAGAAGGAGGAAAGGGGAAAACCGGAGAGAAAAGCCCCCCCGGCCACCGCAATGGCAGGGGCAATTCTCACAAAGGTGCATGCGAACCCACCATACATGCATCGACACACGGCCTCTGTCGGGCCCATGGGTTCCAGAGCCCACTGTCATAGGCACCCGCCAGAATGCGCACCGCCGACGCACACGCCGATCACGTGGGGCATCACGCGGACCCACGCTACACCGCACGCACGTCCATTGGGCCCGCCCACGCGTAGGGAACAGTAACAGGACACCAGCGAGGCCACGCGCAAATATACGTAGTAATAAACCAACGAGCAACAGACCAGTGGGCCCGTCCCACTGCCTGTCCCACAGTCAGCAGCACACGACAGAGCGCACGAACGCCCGAGCGAGTCCAGCGGAACCACCAACCCAAGAAGAGCCACCACCCATCCGGCCCAACCGCGCACAGATCGGAGACGGGTCAAAGAAAACGCATGCAAGCACTCAAGCCCACTAACGCACGGGACAAGCGAACGCAGGACCCAAGCAGCAGCGACCAACAACGGCACAGAAGATGGTGATCGATGACCTGGGGATTGAAAAAGCGCCAGTACAGCCCGGAAACGATGCGGCATGGCACTGCCGTTGGACGGGACGAGCGAGACGAGACCGCTCGCCCACTCTCCATGCGCCGGGCCGGCCGAATAATGAGGTCAGCAGGCGAAACGGGTAACGCGAACACGGGCAAAAGACACCAGGAAGCTGACGCATGGGACCATGCGTCAGCGAGGCCCACCTGCAGCCGTAGCACCAGCCAGTGAGAATCTAACAGAAGAATACACATCACAGCGACGTGGGTTTCTTGCGCGCACGCGACGTGGAACGAGCGGCTACCTCGCGCCCCCGCACCAGAAAAAGCAACACCCAGCCGTTTCGATCCAAGTGGACACAGCACCGGCCCACACGTCATCCCTCGCCACGATCCACTGCTAGGTAAAAACTACTGGGCTGAATTCCAGCGACGATCGGACGGCCAAGACGCGAAAAAAGACCTGGTCAACCCTGATCGAACGGCCAACGAAGGAAGCCATCGGGGGTGCATTCTGGGAGCGAGTTGGCTAGCTTCTGTTTTGTTTTAAATTCATCGAAAGCGGCCCGTAGATGTTGTGGTGCCTAAAGAGCGTCATTACCGCATTTTTTGCTCCATGGCAGCAACTTTGACATGCAATTCCAAGACCCGAGGTTTTGCTGCAATGGCAATGTTTTGCTCCAAGTGATCGATGTCATCGATTGTTGCTACGAGGAGTCCCGGTGGGTCCACCTGATCCTCAACGAGGTTCGCCACCTCACCTTGCCGCTCCTGATCATGATGTGCCTTGTGGCGTTCACTATTCTAATTCTCGGGCTTGTAGCGGTATCGACAAGTGCCTTGCGACCCCTGGTTGGAGGCACCTTTGTTGCCGGTGATGTTGGCCTTGTCGCCGCCTTGTGGCCGGGGCCTCTTTTGCTCCTTTCTGCTTTTTGTATCGGACGCCAATCCTTGTCCGCATTGGCGCTGCCGGTCACTCCATTCCTCCTGAGTAGGAAACCAAGCGAACCGAGCTGGTGATCCAAAGGCCAGGGATGGTTGTGATCAGTGATCACGTGCACCAAGCATGCTAGCTGGCCATACCGCAATGTACAAAGGTCGGGTAGGCATTCCAAAACACGTCATCCAACATTATTCAAACATGTTGTGGGTATACAAAGCTTAAAAGCTAAGCGGCCATTGATGGCCTACAAGTGCACATGGTTTGGTTGTAGCCTTTTTGAAGTAAGAGTATCAATCCCACAGGGAGCATAGGAATCAGACTTTTGCCTCTTCTAGAGAATTATGTATTTTTGTTCCTGCAAATAATTTTAGACTCAAAGCAGAGTGAGCGCGGATATAATTGATTATTGAGTAGTGTTGTAATTTGTAACATAATAACATGAAAGTAAATGAATTGTGAGGATTATGATGACTGGTGAAACAATAGAATAAAAAGGCGTTCTCAGGGAGTCCCCATTGGTATGTTTCTAGCGCATATATGCATAAGCTTAGTATAGACCGGATACTTGAGCCATTGTTGATGATTATGCTGAGTGGAGCTGGGTACAATACATGTTCTACCCGTGGTAGACTTCGTGCCATGCACGCCACCATCATAGTCTCCCTCTAGAGGGTTACAACTCATGATAATTAAGGGTTTCCCCATGGATGCGTCCTATCTAAGGATTCTCTGTAATTCTCTGGTCAATTACAAACACTAGGAGTAGTAGGCTTTTACTATAACCTCGAATTACCTTCGCGTCCTAAATCTTTGCAATGCCAGTGATATACTTCATGTCCATAAGGTGCAAATGCTGGGTGGGGCCCCTTCACAACATTGACGAAGTTATTAAACTAAGCATTCAACATGGGATCTCATATCCACATTAATGTTTCAGATCCTACATATACCAAGTTTTGTCCATATCCCCGAGAACTAGGGGTATACTCACACATGAGGACGACAAACATCATATCAACGGTGATGGAGTACATGGATGAATGATTCAAATGATGTAGCAAAGGATCCATTAGGGTTCTTGATGTTGCAAATGATAAGGATGTGGATGATGATGATGATGATGATGAAGTAGATCATGCTCGCGGTGGTAATGACGTTGTCCCCTTCGCGGTTAGAAGGATCCCCTCCTTATCCTTGCTAATACCCCCTTTAGATGAACTCTGGAGGCTAGGGTTCTGTCTTCCAGATGAGTTTTTGGTATCTCTAGGCGTCTCCTCCATGATACAAATCGACGAGGTGGAACTAGTAGATCTGGCGGTGGCAGCAGCGTGCCATACGACCGCTCATACAAGCGCTCATGGTCGTACGGAAGTCTTTTGCTCTAGAAGCGCGATACGCCTATTCCTTTGGCCTCCTTGCTTGATTCTTTTATGCAAAGTGATTATCACCTTAAGTACGTGATTCCACCACCATTTTTAGGGATTTTCACCTTTAAATGATAATTGATCTGTAAGACGTCACCTAGGGGATTATCATAAAAAAAGAGGTGCACGAACGCGGTAAAATTCCACAAAGCCTACCATGTAGGCATAAGATTCATAACAAAACTATCACATAAATTGGACTCATCAACTCCCCCAAGCTTAAGTCTTGCTTGTCCCCAATCAAGTACCATGGCTTGTAAAAACAAGGTCAACCTTGTGTTTATGAGATACGAATATGCAAAAGGCATGAGTCCATCACTGTTTTAGTTGAACGGTTTAAGATAAAAGATTTGTAACAAGTGATAGCTCATATTCACTAAGGTAATGATCTTGCAGGCATCCACACTATGTCACTCAATTTTGTTGTGGATAGGTAACAACTTCATATCCTAGTTCATCGTTGTTTAAACCGGGCAAGCATTTATTCTTTTCCTCTTATTCTTTTCAAGTCTGTCATGCGTATGGCCATCTATGGGATCACGCCGATCCCTTTGCGGTTCGACTGGTAGGATCGACAAGCACAAAGAGCAGAACTAGTAGAAAATGCACGAGGTTTACCTAGGTTTGGGCCGCTGTGAAGCGTAAAACCCTACTCCTGCTTTGTACATTGGATGTATATATGTCCAGTTACAAGGAGCGCACGTCTGGAAAGGTGCTCAGGAAGTGCTACTACGTGTGCATATGGACTGGGTTTCGACCTTTGTTAAGTTAGCCATGGGCCTCCTTTTATAGACTAAGGGGTCACCATAGTGGCAAAATGGTAAATAAACTCTGTTAATAGTGGCTACAATGCCAAATACCTAAATCTGAGGGTTAGGATAAATGCATTAAATGTTGTGTGAGGTGTCTTGTAGATGGAGCTCCCAGGTAAGGTTGGTCTCTCCTTCTGTGTCGTTTGCCCATCTACCTTCTATTCCTTTGACACATCATTTGGATGGGTGTCATTAAATTTGTATTTTTAGAGGCAGGCTGCCACGTGCCCAGAAAAATCTCACCTAAGTACCTGCCTGCTCAACACCTAATTGACAAGTGACGACTTGATAAATGAGGTGGAGCGGTGGAAAGGTAGTGTGATTTTTGCTAGGCTTGGAGCTTGCTGGGCTTGAATCTTGGCGAGTTCTCCTCGGCAAGGATCTTGCTGGGTCCTTGAGCCGTATCTTCAGTATTTCTGATCTCTGGATTTGGAGATCTTCTTTGTATTCTTGTAATCTAGTCTTGAGCTCTGGCTTTAGTTATCCTCTGGCAAGCCTTGCCGTCGGGAAGGCTACCACTGCATGTGCATAAGTCTAGGGTATTAAAGACCCAATTCTTAATACACCGACAGCCCTCGGGCCTGGGCCACACACGCATGCGAGGCGTCATTGAGCTAGGCCCAAACAATGCACAGGCATGCGTGGCAGAGAATAACTGCCACAATTTGTCATAATCTTCTCTTTTACTGCGTCTCCCACCACGCGTACTACATGCAAGGCGTGGGATTGGTGAAACGGTCATTGAAGTGGTGCGTCTGTCAGCCCAGTGCGAACCAGGGTCCTTGGCCCGTCTGCCTCTGGCCCATGAGGCCACACATGGGCTGACCCATGAGGGATGGCCGTGCCTCGGTCACTTCTAAGGGAGCCTCCTCGTGAGGGGCTAGCCTCGCGAGGCCCCTTGCCGCCAGGCCGAGCCCTGCCAACATCGAAAAGTACCAGGTTGCCTTGTGAGGCCCCCATTGCAAGGCTGCCTCACGAAGGAGGTTGTACGGTGCCAAACATGAGGCTCCGAGTCCATCACATGGATGGCTTCCCGCTGTTAGGATAAGGGCGGAAGAGCGTGACTAAGAATAGTTTCCATTCTGCTGATAAGGGAGCAGGAGCGTCTGCCTCCCCCAAACCAAGTTCCAAAGCCTCCCGCTTTGGTGTAAGAAGATCTGGACGGATTGGCGCACTGGGGCAGAGGTCACCGCTGAGCCCACCAGCGCATCAGGATGGCAACTTTAGCAGGAGAAGACTGCCCTTAGTCAGGATAATCCTGGGCGCATGTTCCCCTTTGAATTGCCACCCTGTGGCCGCCCTTTCCGCTCATATTTTCGGCGAAGAGGACCAAGGCACTACAAAATGGGCAGTGCCACCTCCATGTAAGGGGATCAAGCCATTCTCTCCCCCATGCTTCGTGTACCTTGAGCTCCAAGCGCTCCATTACACAACAAACCCGCATAGACAGGAGTAGGGTATTACACCGCATGGTGGCCCGAACATGGGTAACTCGCGTGCCCTCTTCGTGTCCGGTGTGAGTGGGTGTGCTCGTCATGATCGCGTTATAGTCCCCGTCAGGTCGTACGTTTGATTAGGACATCAATACCATTGTTACACCCACACCCCCTACCACTATACATACTGGACCAATTACTGGAGCTCGCGCACGCCAATTAAATTACCATGTACTTCCGTTTCTTGGTAACAATTCTAATGTTCATGAGAATATGATGCTGCCTAAATTGGATACATTTGTTTTGCTTACAAATGAAGGGCCTAGCTTGGACAAGAAGGATGAACATTGGAGCAAGATCGAGCACGGAGATGATGGCATGCGCAAGGGAAAAAATAACGGAGTTTCCCGTGATGATTTCAGGACTTTAACGCCACCATAATGAGTGCATGAAGGCTGGGACAAAGTATATAATATGCCACTTCATAAATTTCGTCCAGAGGCTATTATAGGTGTTGCGTCACCTTATTATTGGGCCATGCTCATGTAATTTCGAAATACTTCAGTATAGGATATTTTTAGAGTCCGTATGTGTGGGGAAACATAGTTAGGGTTGGTTTCTCACCCCTCCTCCATGTGGTCACGAAATTCCCCCTTACTGCTCCATATCTACTTCATCATCAACTTTGTGTACTTCATTTGTGTTCAATAACCAGACCAAGGCATCATAGAACCCACCTTCATCAATAAGCTTTCCACTTATATTCACAATATCCAGATTGCAATTTCAATTTCTTGCTTGTTCTTTGTTTGCGTGTAGGATACATACCCTCGTGGTCAGGTTGATTGTGCTCTGGCATGGTCCATAACCTCTCAGAGTTGGTTTAGCAATTGCTAAGGTGTGTCGTCTTCACACGTTTGTTGTCGGATCATCAAAGTGTACTCCACCAAAAATGATAGCCACCATCTTATAGAAAGATGGGACTGATACCTCTCCAACGTGTCCACTTTTCCAAACTCTTTTCCCTTGTTTTGGACTCTAATTTGCATGATTTGAATGGAACTAACCTGGATTGATGTTGTTTTCAGCAGAATTGCCATGGTGTTATTTTTGTGCAGAAATAAAAGTTCTCAGAGTGACTTGAAACTTCACAGAGATCAGTTTTGGAATAAATAAAAAATATTTGTGAAAGAATCAATCGAAGGGGGCCCACACCCTGGCCACAAGGCTGGGGGGCGCGCCCTCCGTCCTTGTGGGCCCCCTGGACCACCACTGACCTTAACTCCAACTCCATATATTCATGTTCGGGGAGAAAAAATGGGAGAGAAGGATTCATCATGTTTTACGATACGGAGCCGCCGCCAAGCCCTATTCTTCCTCGGGAGGGCAGATCTAGAGTCCGTTTGGGGCTCCGGAGAGGGGAATCTGTCACCATCATCATCATCAACCATCCTCCATCACCAATTTCATGATGCTCACCGTCGTGCATGAGTAATTCCATTGTAGGCTTGTTGGATGATTATGGGTTGGATGGTATTTACCATGTAATTGAGTTAGTTTTGTTAGGGTTTGATCCTAGTATCCATTATGTTCTATTATTGATGTTGCTATGACTTTGCTATGCTTAATGCTTATCACTAGGGCCCGAGTGCCATGATTTCAGATCTGAACCTATTATGTTTTCATGAATATATGTGAGTTCTTGATCCTATCTTGCGAGTTATAGTCACCTACTACATGTTATGATCCGGCAACCCCGGAGTGACAATAGTCGGGACACTTCCTGGTGATGACCGTAGTTTGTGGAGTTCATGTATTCACTAAGTGCTAATTGTTGGGGAACGTAGCATGCAATTCAAAAAAAAGTCCTACGCTCACGCAAGATCTATCTAGGAGATGCATAACAACGAGAGGGGAGAGCATCTTCATACCCTTGAATATCGCTAAGCGAAAGCGTTTATCAATGCGACTGATGTAGTTGTACACGTTCACAATCCGTCCCGATCAAGTAACGAACGTACGACACCTTCACATTCAGCACACAATCAGCTCGATGATGTCCTCGTCTTCTTGATCCAGCAAGACGGGCGAAGTAGTAGATGAGTTCGAGCAGCACGACAGCATGGTGACGGTGTTGGTGAAGAACAATCTCCGTAGGGCTTCACCTAAGCACTACGAAAACTATGATGCAGGATAAACTAGAGGGGACGGGGTTGCCGGCATACGGCTTGGTTAATCTTGACGTGTATTTGGTGCTAGCCCTGCCCCTCTATTTATATTTTGAGCCCTCGGTTCGAAACTTGGAGCAAAAGCCTCCTCAAAGTCAGTTTTGCCTGAAAGGCAAGAGTACCACTCGGACTCCAGGACCAAATGCCACAATCCTTGGTGTCTGGCCCAGATGCCATGGGCCTCGGCGTCTGGCCCAGGGCCAGACGCCAGGGTCTCCGGCGTTTGGCCTCTGACCTCCGCAAAACTTCCTTTTGCACTGACCTATAGCCCCGTGGGCCTGACCCCTCGGCCTAACCATATCATACAATATATAAATCTTTACCCCCGGACCATTCCGGAGCTCCTCGTCATGTCCGTGATCTCATCCGTGACTCCGAACAACATTCGGTCACCAACATAAATAACTCATATAATACTATATCATCAATGAACATTAAGCGTGCGGACCCTACGGGTTCGAGAACTATGTAGACATGACCGAGACACCTCTCCGATCAATAACCAACAGCGGGACCTAGATCCCCATATTGGTTCCTACATAGTCTATGAAGATCTTTATCGGTCGAACCTTATGACAACATATGTAATCCCCTTTGTCTACCGGCATGTTATTTGCCCGAGATTCGATCGTCGGTATCTTCATACCTAGTTCAATCTCGTTACCGGCAAGTCTCTTTACTCGTTCCATAATACATCATCCTGCAACTAACTCATTAGTTACTTTGCTTGCAAGGCTTCTTATGATGTGTATTACCGAGAGGGCCTAGAGATACCTCTCCGATACTCGGAGTGACAAATCCTAATCTTGATCTATGCCAACCCAACAAACACCTTCGTAGATACTTGTAGAGCATATTTATAATCACCCAGTTATGTTGTGAAGTTTGATAGAACACAAGGCATTCCTCCGGTATCTGGGAGTTGCATAATCTCATAGTTAGAGGAATATGTATTTGACATGAAGAAAGCAATAGCATTAAAACTGGACGATCATTATGCTAAGCTAACGGATGGGTCTTGTCCACCACATCATTCTCCTAATGATGTGATCCCGTTTATCAAATGACAACACATGTCTATGGTTAGGAAACTTAACCATCTTTGATCAACGAGCTAGTCTAGTAGAGGCTTACTAGGGACACAATATTTTGTCTATGTATCCACACATGTATCAAGTTTCCGGTTAATACAATTCTAGCATGAATAATAAACATTTATCATGAAATAAGGAAATATAAAATAACAACTTTATTATTGCCTCTAGGGCATATTTCCTTCAATCTCCCACTTGCACTAGAGTCAATAAACTAGATTGCATTGTAATGATTCTAACACCCATGGAGTCTTGGTGCTGATCATGTTTTGCTCGTGGAAGAGGCTTAGTCAATGGGTCTGCCACATTTAGATCCGTATTTATTTTACAAATCTCCATGTCTCCCTCCTTGACTAGATCACGGATAGAGTTGAAGCGTCTCTTGACGTGTTTGGTCTTTGTGTGATATCTGGATTCCTTCACTAAGGCAGTTGCTCCAGTATTGTCACAGAAGATTTTCATTGGACCCGATGTCAGTGTCAAAACCGACAAATCTCGGCTAGGGGGGCCCAAGCTATATGTCTGAGTACCGATGGTAACTATGATCAAAAGGACACAGTGTTTACCCAGGTTTGGGCCCTCTTAATGGAGGTAAAACCCTACTCCTTCTTGATTACATTCGATGAGTATTGGGGTTACAAGAGTTGATCTACATCGAGATCGTAATTGCTAAACCTTAGCTTAGCTAGCCTATCCATGTTATGATCCTGCCTTCGATCTAACTCTCCACTTTATACAGATACTGGAGGGGCTTAGGGTTGTACAAAGTCGGTTTAACAGAAAGGAAATATCATATCCAGACACCTAAATTTGCCATGCATGTATACAGGAGTCCCTATCGAACACGAGAGATGGTCTTCTGTCTTGTATCCTAACGGCCCATTAGTCCGGCCCATATCCAATAGGCCGGACGCCCGAGGACCCCTTAGTCCAGGACTCCCTCAATAGCCCCTGAACCAATCTTCAACAATGATGTGCTTGGCGTGCAGAGTATCTTCGGCATTGCGAGGTGGGTTCCCTGAATAATACACATCAGCTTTCCTCCCTTAAAGAACTATATTCGGCCTTGCATAATTAACATAACCCTTAACCACGAAAGCAGGATATATAAAAGATAAGAATAGTGTCTTTTACTGAAAACTTTTTTTGATGAAGCGTCAGACTTGACCCTTCGGTGTTTTGAACCGTTTTCACATCCCGCGTTCCGTGTTTCGAGGCCAAGCCCCATCGGCCCGTCCTGTCAAAACAGAGATCGTGCCCACTTAATATGGGTTTGCTCATCAATAAAATTTGGGTAATCCAACCGTTTATGGCGCACGCTTTCATTGGGAATAGGCAAGTTCCATGGTGCAAGTGGGGGGGGGGGATTGGCATTTTTACCGCCTATAAGAGGGGAGTGGATTTCTCCTTTCTTCCCCACGCCTTCCAGTCTCCTCAGCCTTCCAATCTCCCAAGCTCTCAGCGCCCGAAAAGTTTCTGTCTTCCTTACCACCACCAGCACCACCTCCTCCGACCATGGACGGATCCGGTTCCAAGGGCAAGTGGGAGGCCTCCTCCATCATGGAGAAGGAGATAAAGGATCTCCAAAGTGCAGGATACCTCGCCGCATCCATCGCCCAAGGGTCAGATCATTCCCACTCGGGAGCCTGACGAAAGGGTCATCTTCCTCCCCCATTTCCTTAGAGGGTTAGGTGTTCCAGTCCACCCCTACGTTCATGGACTTATGTTCTACTACGGGCTAGATTTCCATGATCTAGCCCCGAACTCTTTCCTCCACATATCAACATTCATCGTCGTGTGTGAGGCTCTTCTCCGCATCCCCCCACACTTCGGCCTGTGGCTGGAAGTCTTCAATGTGAAGTCGAAGGCGGTCGACGGGCAACACATGGACTGCGGTGGGGTCCTGATAAGAAAGCTGCCCAATGCCACATGGCCCAAGGGGGCCTTCGTCGAGACCGTCAAGATTTGGCAACAAGAGTGGTTTTATATCACTAAGCCGCGCTGCACCAAGTGGGCGCTGATTCGGGAGTTCATATTTGGACCCCCCATGAGGCTCATCTCCTGGACTCAAAGGGCCTCGACTGGGGGTCTCAGACGGAGGTGCAAACACTGCAGGCGCATATCACCAATGTGCTGAGAAAAAAACGTCGGTCTAACCAAGGTAGTGCAGATTATGCTCTTCCGCCGCATCCTCCCCTGCCAACACCAGACATCCCCCATGTGGGAGTTCAATCCGGAGGAGCCGCGGACTCTGCAGCATTTCCTCAGCACGACGCACGATGGAATGTGGAAGCTACTCTTCAAGGCGCAGAAGAGCTAGCTTATGGAGACCGAAGACGTCGGTCTTGATGTCAAGAATCCGGCGACTCCGGTAAGTGTTAATTTTCCGAAGATATATCTGGTCTATATGTTTGATCAATACGAAACTTATCAGTCCACCTCTCTGTAGGGCTAGACCAAGAAGTCAGAGCGGATTAAGAGTCCGGCTCCGTTTCCTGAAGACTCAGTCACTCCTCAGCTGGAGGAGATGCTGGTCCCGGCGCCCTATCAGCCGCCGGAGAAGAAGACCAAGAAGAAGGGCAAGGGGCCCAAGGACGGGCCCCGCTGCAAAGGTCCTCGCGACACAGTGTCAGGAGAGACCGAGGCCGTATCCTCTCACGAGGAAGAAGAGGACTAAGAGGAGGAGGAGGAGGAAGTGGAGAGCAACTCCCCATGCAAGATGAGGAGGAAGAAGAGGACATCCTCCGAGAATATGAAGGGAGCGACACCGAAGAGGGGGAGAATAACCCTCTCGGTTAGTTCAGACTCAGAGTCTGAACACAGCCCGAAGAGGGCCCAAAGGGAGAAGCCCCTGGCCAAAACATAAGTATTGGAAGCTTACTTGTTCAGTTTTTGCTTAATCTGCCTCTGTTATATAAATCATATCTTTATTTGCCTTTCAACCCTCCACGCGATATCCCGATTCCCTCGACCTCATTAGGGAATTCTCTACCGCCTGAAGAGGCAGAGAGCGACGGACCATCGTGAGCCTTCTCCCCCCGGCCATGGAGGACACTAAGGTGTCGTCCCAAAGGACCTCTCCTGGCCGAGGCGGGGCGGATGAGGCCGTCCAGAAGACGCCCGAGGGTAACACCACAGACGCCGCAGAGCAGGGCACGGCGACCCCCATGACCACCGAGGGTGGGGGCCTTGACAGTTCGGGCCCTCGCCGAACACTGTCCCGAAGACCAATACGGCTCTGGGTTTGGGCCAACAACCCCCTACAATAGAGGGGGGAGGAGCGGCAGCTCCATCGGTGGCCTCTGTTAATCCGGAGGCCGCTAATACTCTAGAGGAAGCGCTGCAACGCGCTTCCATTGTGGAGGAGCACTGCACCCTGATGGGTGCGGTTATGGAAAAGGTTCAGTCCGCGAAGAGCGGACTAACCGAAGCCTTCAACAGCTTACTAATAACCCACAAGTATAGGGGACCAATTGTAGCCTCTTTCGATAAGTAAGAGTGTCGAACCCAACGAGGAGCTAAAGGTAGAACAAATATTCCCTCAAGTTCTATCGACCACCGATACAACTCTACGCATGCTTGATGTTTGCTTTACCTAGAAAAAGTATGAAACTAGAAGTACTTTGTAGGTGTGATATGATAGGTTTGCAAGATAATAAAGAGGAAGTAAATAAAAATTAGGGGCTCTTTAGATAAGAAGCAATAAAGTTAGTTTTAGTAGAGAGCTTTTCGTCACAAGAAAGTTATTTGTCCCTAGGCAATCAACAACTAGACCGGTAATCGCTATTGCAATTTTATTTGAGGGAGAGGCATAAGCTAACATACTTTCTCTTCTTGGATCATATGCACTTATGATTGGAACTCTAGCAAGCATCCACAACTACTAAAGATCATTAAGGTAAAACCCAACCATAACATTAAAGTATCAAGTCCTCTTTATCCCATACGCAACAACCCCCTTACTTGGGTTTATGCTTCTGTCGCTCAAGCAACCCACTATAAGAGAATCATGAACGTATTGCAACACCCTACAGCGGGAATCCCTCACGCTTGTACGACACTGATAGCACCATAGGATAGCACTAATAATAAAACATGCAACTCAAACCAATCACGATCATCAATTAACCCATAGGACAAAACAGATCTACTCAAACATCATAGTATAGCCATACATCATCGGGAAATAATATATAGCATTGAGCACCATGTTTAAGTAGAGATTATAGCAGGTAAAAGATGGGTTACACCGCTGCATAGAGGGGGAAAGAGTTGGTGATGAGGGCGGTGAAGTTGTTGGTGTAGATCGCGATGGTGATGATGGCCCCGGCGGCGTTCCGGCGCCACCGGAAGCGAGGGGGAGAGAGCCCCCCCTCCTTCTTCTTCCTTGACCTTCTCCCTAGATGGGAGAAGGGTTTCCCCTATGGTCCATGGTCTCCATGGTGTGGGAGGGGAGAGAGCCCCTCCGAGATTGGATCTGTCTCTCTGTCTCTCTCTGTTTCTGCGTTCGGGTATTCTGCCCTTTCACCGTTTCTTATATATCCGGAGATCCGTAACTCCGATTGGATTGAAACCTTCGCCAAGATTTTTTTCCTGAAAATTAGCTTTCTTGCGGCCAAAGAAGAGCAGCAACCACCTTACGGGGTGCCTACGAGGGTCAGGGGCGCGCCTCCTGCCTCGTGGCCCCCTCGGGCATCGTCTCGGTTGATTCTTCTTCCCAAATATCACAAATATTCCAAAAATATTCTCCGTCCATTTTTATCCCGTTTGGACTCCGTTTGATATGGGTTTTCTACGAAACATAAAACATGCAACAAAGAGGAACTAGAACTGGGCACTGGATCAATATGTTAGTCCCAAAAATAATATAAAAAGTTGCCAAAAGTATATGAAAGTTGTAGAATATTGGCATGGAACAATCAAAATTTATAGATATGATGGAGACTATCAGCATCCCCAAGCTTAATTCCTGCTCGTCCTCGAGTAGGTAAATGATAAAAAAGATAATTTTTGATGTGGAATGCTACCTAGCATAATCTTGATCATATATCTAATCATGGCATGAATATTAAGACACGAGTGATTCAAAGCAATAGTCTATCATTTGACATTAGGACAATAATACTTCAAGCATACCAACCAAGCAGTTATGTCTTATTGAAATAACATAGCCAAAGAAAGCTTATCCCTACAAAATCATACAGTTTGGCCATGCTTCATTTTTGTCACACAAAATGCTCTCATCATGCACAACCCCGATGACAAGCCGAGAAATTGGTTCATACTTTTTAACACGCTTTAGCTTTTTCAACCCTCACGCGATACATGAGCGCAAACCAGGGATATAGCACTATAGGTGGAATAGAATATGATGGTGGAGGTTTATGTGGAGAAGACAAAAAGGGAGAATGTCTCACATCGACGCGGCTAATCAACGAGCTATGGAGATGCCCATCAATTGATGTCAATGCGAGGAGTAGGGATTGCCATGCAACGGATGCACTAAGAGCTATAACTGTATGAAAGCTCAAACTGAAAAGTAAGTGGGTGTGCATCCAACTTGCTTGCTCATGAAGACCTCGGGCATTTGAGGAAGCCCATCATCGGAATATACAATACAAGTTCTATAATGAAAATTCCCACTAGTATATGAAAGTGATAACTCAAAAGACTCTCTATATGAAGAACATGGTGCTACTTTGAAGCACAAGTGTGGAAAAGCATAGTAACATTGCCCCCTTTTTTTACGGTCTTCTTTGGCCCCCCTTTTTATTTATGCTTCTTTGGCCTCTTTTTTTTTCATGGGCCAATGCTCTAATAGTGATGGTCATCACACTTTTATTTACTTACAACTCAATATTACAACTTGATACTAGAACAAAGATATAACTCTATATGAATGCCTTCGGCGGTGTACCGGAATGTGCAACGATCTAGCATAGCAACGATATCAAAAAAGGACAAGCCATGAAAACATCATGCTAGCTATCTTACGATCATGCAAAGCAATATGACAATGAATGCTCAAGGCATGTATATGATGATGATGGAATTTGCATGGCAATATATCTCGAAATGGTTATGGAAATGCCATGATAGGTAGGTATGGTGGCTGTTTTGAGGAAGATATAAGGAGGCTTATGTGTGATAGAGTGTATCGTATCACGGGGTTTGGATGCACCGGCGAAATTTGCACCAACTCTCGAGGTGAGAAAGGGCAATGCACGGTACCGAAGAGGCTAGCAATGATGTAAGGGTGAGAGTGCGTATAATCCATGGACTCACATTAGTCATAAAGAACTCATATACTGATTGCAAAAGTTTATTAGCCTTCGAAGCAAAGTACTACTACGCATGCCCCTAGGGGGATAGATTGGTAGGAAAAAACCATCGCTCGTCCCCGACCGCCAGTCATAAAGAAGACAATCAAAGAAACACCCCATGCTTCAAATTTGTCACACAACGGTTACCATACGTACATGCTACGGGACTTGCAAACCTCAACACAAGTATTTTCTGAATTTCACAATTACTCAACTAACACGACTCTAATATCACCACCTTTATATCGCAAAACTATTGTAAGGAATCAAACATATCATATTCAGTGATCTACTAGTTTTATGTAGGATTTTATGACTAACCATGTGAATGACCAATTCCTGCCATCTCTCTAAATATATATAAGTGAAGGAAGTTACTTTAATTCTTTCTAGAAAAGATATGCCCATACTCTAACAAATTTAAGTGAAACAAAAGATCATTCTACAAATGGCGGTTTTCTATGTGAAGAGAAACATGCAATCCAAACTTCAAATAATATAAGTAAAGCACATGAAGCATTCGATAAAGCCATACTCAAAAGATTTAAGTGAAGTGCAATGAGCATTCTATAAATCAACCATGGACTATCTCATACCAGCATGGTGCATAAAATAAAAGTGAAAACTAAATGCAAAATACGCTCCTAGACTTGCACATATCGCATGAACGAAACAAATCCGAAAACATACTGATACTTGTTGCCTTCCGGGGCATCCCCAAGCTTAGATGCTTGAGTCTCCTTTAATATTTACTTGGGGAGCCTTGGGCATCCCCAAGCTTGAGCTCTTGCCTCTCTTCCTTTTCCTCATATCGAGACCTCCTCGATCAAACACTTCATCCACACAAAACTTCAACAGAAAACTCGGTAAGATTCACTAGTATAATAAAGCAAATCACTACTCTAAGTACTGTTGCAAACCAATTCATATTTTGTTTTTGCAATATGTCTACTATAATGTAACTTTTCCATGGCTTAATCCACTGATAGAAATTGATAGTATCATCAAAACAAGCAAACTATGCATCAAAACAGAATCTGTGAAAAACAGAACAGTCTGTAGCAATCTTAACATTCACCATACTTCTGGTACCCCAACAATTCTACCAAAATTAGGAAAAATAAAAAAATTGTATACCAAGATAGTGCAAAAAGTTTCAGAACCGTTTGACGTTCCAGTAAAAAATGTAAAATCGCGCACTGCAGCCAAAGTTTCTGTCCTGCACCGCACAAACCAACAAGCATTGTAAACATCCTAAAGGCAAACCTTGGCACATTATTTTTATAATACAATGAAATTTTACAAGGGGATAATTATTTTTGTTGAAAAGTCTGTAATCAAGATTCACAAAGTTTCCGCGAGCATGAACAAAGTTCAAGGAGCTCTCCCACTTCAACAATGCTTGTCTCTCTCACTTTCGCTTTTACTTTTTGAAAAGTTTTGGGTTCCCCTCTTTATTTGTTTTTTGTTTTTAGACTATATAAAAGCACTCAACATAAATAAATGACTCTCTAAAACTTCCAGGTTGTCTCCCTGGCAGCGCTTTCTTTAAAGCCATTAAGCTAGGCATATAGTGCTCAAGTAATGAATCCACCCGGATCCCAAGGTATATCAAAGCCAATTTTAATTAAAAATGATTTGTAATTTAGTAGTGAGCACAAAGTAACATATATCATGTAATGACGAAGTCTAACTCTCTTCCTATGCATCGACATGTCATAAAAGAACAATTCACGCACACATAGTAAAGGCCAATGCATAGTATAAACAATTTCTTGCAATTTTATCATATTGGAAACATAGAGAGGTGGAGAATAGTTCCTCTCTCATAATAATTGCAAGTAGGAGCAGAAAGCACATGCATATTACATTCATCAAAATTATCATGTGCAACGGTAAAAGGCAACCCATCAATATAATCCTTAATAGGCACAAAATTCTCCGATATAGTGTAGTTTGGAGAATTCAAAAAGATAATAGGACTATCATGCATGGGTGCAATAGCAACAATTTCATGTTTAACATAAGGAACTATAGCAGGTTCATCTCCATAGGCATAATTGATATTCACATCTTGGCCACAAGCATAGCAAGCATCATCAAAAAGGGATATTTCAAGAGAATCAACAGGATCATAACAATCATCATAGCACTCATCCTTCGGCAAGCACGAAGGGGAATTACACAATGTATGAGTTGAAGACTTACTCTCATTAGGAGGTGGGCACGGGTAGCTAATCCGCTCTTCCTCCTTTTTTTTCGCTCTCCACATCATCTTTTTCATCCAATGAGCTCACAGTTTCATCCATTTATTCTTCCATAGACTCCTGCAAAATATTAGTCTCTTCTTGGAAAGCGGAGACTTCCTCAATAAATGCATCAATATTGGAATTGAATTCATAATTCTCATAGCAATATTTAAGTATAGCAAAATTTTCAGGTTTATAAACAGCATCATCAAGATTTTGACACTCTTTAAACAAAGATTCAATTTCATATGCACCCATAAAAGCAATGAATTCTTCTATTTGTTTCACATCATAGTAATCATATATACCATTAGCATAAGAAGCTAAGGTTTTATTATCATTAAATTTGCATGAAAAGGGAAGTTGTGGAGCCTTCATCCTAGAGCAACAAGTATAATCATTTCTCAAGCATAGTTGCCTAGCATACCAATACAACATATAATTTTGATCCCATAATAGTTTCTCTTTTTGTGTCAAGCGATAATCCCTAAAGTATTTACGTTGATCCAACGTGTCTCCCATAACATAATTGAATGGGGTTCTCTCAGGATTATCAAAGTAGTACATAATATCTTTCACATAATGAGAATCCAGGGTTTTAGGAGGTTCCCCATCTACATGAGTAGCAAGTAAATCTATTTTTTTGGTATTTAGTGTTCCATATCCATAACTAAAGACATAGAACAACTTAGAACAGAAAATAAAAATTACTTAGTGATAAAGCAAACAAGCACACACGAGAATATTCACAACACGCTATGACTCCCCGGCAACGGTGCCAGAAAAAGGTCTTGATAACCCACAAGTATATGGGATAAATTGTAGCCTATTTCGATAAGTAAGAGTGTCGAACCCAACGAGGAGCTAAAGGTACAACAAATATTCCCTCAAGTTCTATCAACCACCGATACAACTCTACGCATGCTTGATGTTCGCTTTACCTAGAACAAGTATGAAACTATAAGTACTTTGTAGGTGTGATAGGATAAGTTTGCAAGATAATAAAGAGAAAGTAAATAAAAAGTAGGGGCTGTTTAGATAAGAAGCAATAAAGTTAGTTTTAGTAGAGAGCTTTTTGTCATGAGAAAGTTATTTGTCCCTAGGCAATCAATAACTAGACCGGTAATCACTATTGCAAATTTATTGGAGGGAGAGGCATAAGCTAACATACTTTGTCTTCTTGGATCATATGCACTTATGATTGGAATTCCAGCAAGCATCCGCAACTACTAAAGATCATTAAGGTAAAACCCAACCATAGCATTAAAGTATCAAGTCCTCTTTATCCCATACGCAACAACCCCCTTACTCGGGTTTATGCTTCTGTAACTCAAGCAACCCACTATAAGCGAATCATGAATGTATTGCAACACCCTACAGCGGGAATCCCTCATGCTTGCGCGACACGGAGAGCACCATAGGACATAACAAATAGTGAAACATGTAACTCAAACCAATCATGATCATCAATTAACCCATAGGACAAAACGGATCTACTCAAACATCATAGGATAGCCATACATCATTGGGAAATAATATATAGCGTTGAGCGCCATGTTTAAGTAGAGATTATAGCGGGTAAAAGAGGGGCTACACCGCTGTATAGAGGGGGGAAGAGTTGGTGATGAGGGCGGTGAAGTTGTTGGTGTAGATCGCGGTGATGATGATGGCCCCGGCGGTGTTCCGGCGCCACCGGAAGCGAGGGGGAGAGAGCCCCCCTGCTTCTTCTTCTTCCTTGACCTTCTCCCTAGATGGGAGAAGGGTTTCCCCTCTGGTCCATGGTCTCCTTGGCGTGGGAGAGGCGAGAGCCCCTCCGAGATTGGATCTTCTCTCTGTCTCTCTCTGTTTCTGCATTCTGGTATTCTGCCCTTTCACCGTTTCTTATATATCGGGAGATCCGTAACTCCGATTGGATTGAAACCTTCGCCAAGATTTTTTTTCCAAAAATTAGCTTTCTTGCAGCCAAAGAAGAGCAGCAACCGCCTTACGGGGTGCCCACAAGGGTCAGGGGCGTGCCTACCCCCTGGGGGGCGCTGAGGGAGTGCTGGACTAAGGGGACCTTGGACAGCCAGACTATATACTTTGGCCGGACTGTTGGACTATGAAGATACAAGATTGAAGACTTTGTCCCGTGTCTGGATGGGACTCTCCTTTGCATGGAAGGCAAGCTTGGCAATTTGGATATGTAGATCTCCTTCTCTGTAACCGACTCTGTGTAACCCTAGCCCCCTCCGGTGTCTATATAAACCGGAGGGTTTAGTTCGTTGGATAACAACAATCATAATCATAGGCTAGCTTCTAGGGTTTAGCCTCTACGATCTCGTGGTAGATCAACTCTTGTAATACTCATATCATCAAGATCAATGAAGCAGGAAGTAGGGTATTACCTCCATCGAGAGGGCCCGAACCTGGGTAAAACATTGTGTCCCATGCGTCCTGTTACCATTAGCCTTAGGCGCACAGTTCGGGACCCCCTACTCGAGATCCGCCGGTTTTGACACTGAAATTGGTGCTTTCATTGAGAGTTCCACTGTGTCGTTGCAGTAAGGCTTAATGGCTCCTTCAATCGTCTTCAACAATGCGGAACAGGGGGAGGTTTTCCTTCCCGGACAGATCTTCGTATTCGGCGGCTTCGTACTGCGGGCCAACTCGCTTGGCCATCTGGAGCAGATCGATAGCTACACCCCTGGCCATCAGGTCAGGTTTGGAAGCTTAAACTATACTGCCGACATCCGTGGAGACTTGATCTTCGACGGATTCGAGCCCATGTCGGGTACGCCGAATGGTCACGACGGGCATGACTTTGATCTGCCATCGGACAGTATTCGGGAGATCGCGCCTGTGGCGGTGTTGGGAATCTATCCGGAGCAGATGTTGCCCTCCGAGGACGGGTGGATGGACCCCGCCACGGAGGCCGCGCACTCATTGGCGCTGGAGCCGAACACTGATCCCACCTCCTGTGAGGGTGGTGTCATTGGACCCTCGGACTCGTCTCCGGCTATAGGATCCGAACCGCGTGCGTCCGTGCCGATCAAATCTGATAGGGCATGGTCATGGAGTTCACTACCGCGGATGTTTTTCAGCACTCACCCTTGGGTGACGTGCTGAACTCACTAAGGTCTCTTTCCTTCTTGAGAGATTCTTGGCCGAACTATGTCCGGCTCGAGTGGGAAGTGGATGACGAAGAAATTTGTTCCCCACCCACCACCCACTTAATAGTCACTATCGATGACTTAACCGACGTGCTTGACTTCAACTCTGAAGACATCGATGGTATGGACGATGATGTAGGGAAGAATAGGAACCACCACCTATAGGACGCTGGACGGCCACTTCATCATATGATATATATATGGTGGACACCCCCAAAGAAAGCAATGGCAATGAGGCAATGGACAATAACCCCTTGGAAAAGAAATCTAAGCACTAGCGTCATAGGCGCCTCTCCAAGCCCTGCCATAGCAAAAATAGCGATACCGACACAAGAGATAACAATCCGGATGGTGCCGAAGACAAAAATAATCCGGCCCAGCCAGGCTTCGAGAAGGCCGAGCAAGAGGATGGGCAAGCTAGCCCTAAGGAATAGGCAACAGATGGAGAATCACAGGACGATAATTACATGCCTCTCTCCGAAGACGAAGTGAGCCTTGGCAACAAAGAATTCATCGTGCCTGAGGATCCCGTCAAGCAGGAGTGCTTCAAACGCCGACTTATAGCCACTGCAAAAAGCCTGAAGAAAAAGCAGCAACAGCTTCAAGCTGATCAAGATCTGCTAACTGACAGATGGACCGAGGTCCTGGCTACCGAGGAATACAGACTCGAGCGCCCTAGCAAAAGCTACCCAAAGCGCAGGATGCTACCTCAACTCAAGGAGGAGGCGGTGAAGCCCATGCTACCAGCGCATGACGCGGCTGACCGGCCACCCCATGGCCGCGACAAAGCAGCATACCAGCCCGAAGTCCAGACCGCACCCCGTCGCCAACCAAACGATAATACCAAGTCCTGGGGCTACACGAAGGACCTGCAAGAATCATTGAAAAACAAAGCAGGACAATCAAGATCGATCTACGGATCACGGGGGCGCGCCCCAACACGTGACAAGGATCGTCACGCCGGATACGCTAACAAATCCAGCCGGGCCGAATACAATAAAGCCCGGCACAGAGGCGCCACACATCCCCTATGCTTCACCGATGAAGTAATGGAACATGAATTCCCGGAAGGGTTTAAACCCGTGAACATTGAATCATACGATGGTACCACAGACCCCACGGTATGGATAGAAGACTTTTTCCTCCACATTCACATGGCCCGCGGAGGTGATCTACATGCCATCAAGTACCTCCCACTAAAACTCAAGGGACCGGCTCGGCATTGGCTGAATAGCTTGCCGGCAAACTCCATCGGGAGTTGGGAGAACCTGGCAGACGCATTCCTTGACAACTTCCAGGGCACTTATGTGCGACCACCGGATGCTGATGATTTAAGTCACATAACCCAATAGCCCGGAGAGTCAACCAGGAAATTTTGGACCCGGTTCCTAACCAAAAAGAACCAAATTGTCGACTGTCCGGATGTCGAAGCCCTAGCGGCCTTTAAGAATAACATCTGTGACGAGTGGCTTGCCCGACATCTCGGCCAGGAAAAGCCAAAGTCCATGGCAGCCCTCACAACACTCATGACCCGCTTTTGCACAGGCGAGGATACCTAGTTGGCTCGTAGCAACAATACAACAAGCAATCCTGGCACGTTGAAAGCCAAGGATAGCAATGACAAAACACGGCGCAACAAACACAAGCACCGCAAAAATGGTGATAGGGCCGAAGACACGTCAGTCAATGCCGGATTCAGTGGCTCCAAGTCTAGTCAGCGGAAGAAGCCATTCAACAAAAACAATTAGGCCCGTCCAGTTTGGACCGCATACTCGACCGTCCATGCCAAATTCATGGCACCCTAGGAACACTAGCCAACCACACTAATAGAGAGTGCTGGGTCTTTAGACAAGCCGGTAGGTTAGATGCCAAAAACAAGGGGAAGGGGTCTCAAAGTGATGACGACGAGGAGCCCTGATCACCGAATACAGGAGGACAGAAGAAATCCCCCCCAGGTGAAAATGGTGAATATGATATGCGCAAGACACATTCCCAAGTGGAAACGTTCACTAAGGGAAGTCTATAAAATCGACCCAAAGTTTAACCCACGGTCCTCTTGCCCGATCACTTTAGATCGTAGGGACCATCTTACCAGTATCTGTCATGGCGGTTCGGTCGCACTGGTCCTCGACCCCATCATTGACGGATTCCACCTCATACGAGTCCTTATGGACGGAGGCAGCAGCCTGAACCTGCTATACCAGGATACAGTGTGCAAAATGGGCATCAACCCCTCAAGGATCAAGCCCACCAAAACAACCTTCGAAGGTGTCATACCAGGGGTAGAGGCCTGTTGCACGGGCTCAATCACACTGGAAGTGGTCTTCGGATCTCCGGACAATCACCGTATCGAAGATTTAGTCTTCTACATCGTCCCCTTTCGCAGTGACCATTAGGCACTGCTCGGACGAACCGCGTTTGCTCGGTTCAACACGGTGCCACATTATGCCTACCGTAAACTAAATATGCCCGGTCCGCGCGGCGTCATCACGGTTAATGGCAGGCCCGAACTCCCCCTTACTGCAACGGATGGCACCTTCCAGCCGAAACTCGAGTCGGTGGCCAAGCGCTCGGACACCACCAAAGGAGTCCGAACTACTGCGCGGCAGGATAGCCCGGCTCGCCCGGAGCTTAATTAAAAATACTCCGGAAAAATATAATACAAGCGACATACTGCGGCTCAACCGCCCGGTGGCGCAAAACCATTTCTTGCATTTTTTTGCAGGTTCACCTTTACGTAGGTAAGGATGGATGGCGTGGAAATAGTTCAAGCGCGTAAGGGAATCTCTAGATATTCCCCTCTATGATCATCCCAATACACCCGGATCCAAACACAACCTCCTCACGCTCGGTATCAGCAGGTTCCGCAATCATATTTCCTTTTATGACATCATCTGTACTCATACGCATTGACGTATTATTCAAATACAACATGTGGATTTATGTGATGCTCATCTGCTGCTCTTTCTTATTTAAAACTCTTTTTGTTAAAAGGCAGCTGTTTATCATGATATGCCTTAATATGCCAGGGGCTTCATCATGCCCATACTACGGCAAAAAAAGTCAGAACACCTTCACGGTAGTTTGGCACCCCGAACTCATAGCATCATATGCATCAGCTCCGAATCATGTCTTGGGTTAATAGTTGGGTTTGCCCGGCTCCTATGTTTTCGTACCTTACGTTCCGCTATATCGGCTAAGGTAGCACTGGGAGAACTACTGCGATTGTGTCCCGTTCTTCTGGACGAGCACCTCAGTAGAGAAAGCCGAAAACTGACTGTCATGATGTAGCGAGAGCTGGTCAGCTGTTCGAGAGGTTCCAAAATCTTTAAGTATTTCTTCTGCATAATGCCATAACCAATGCAGCGTGCGACGAATCGGCTTTTTCCGATCAGGCGCTTATAGAGCCCCTCGTGTGGTCTTCCGAACACCAGGGGCTGCGCCTACCTTCCTCGTAAAATCTCCTATGTCTAAGTGAGAGCGATAAAGCCCTATAGTCCGATTGCCTGGTTCGCTGTGATGAACACCTCCTTTAGGGACCCAAAAATGGGATAAAGAGTGCTCAGGTTTATCCCGAACACCCCCATACTCGCTACCTGGGGGCAGAAGCCGATGACTGGCCGACTCTCAGGATTAATATATGAAACAGCCGCACAGGAGGAAAAACTTTCATACGACAAGCAATAAATACTAACCTTGTTCAGATATTACAAAGGACAAACATGACTGTATTCATGGAAATATAATGTCCTTGGTGGATTGCTGCGCCGCAAGGTGGGCCCCTTTCAAGACACCTCCATAATATAGTTCAGGCTTGCGGTGCTCCTTCCCCTCCAGCGGTCCCTTGGTCATCAGCTTTTCTGCATCCATCTTTCCCCAATGCACCTTTGCGCGGGCGAAGGCCATTCACGCACCTTCTATGCAGACCGACCGCTCGATGACTTCGAGTCGAGGGCAGGCACTCACAATCTGCTTCATGAGCCCGAAGTAACTGCTTGGAATCGGCTCGGCAGGCCACAGCCGGATAATCAAATCCTTCATGGCTAGCTCGACCGCTTTATGCAGTTCGACCAGCTGCTTCAGCTGATCAGAAAAAGGCACCGGATAATTCGGCGCCAGATACTGCATCCTGAAGAGCTTATCTGCAGTATTCCTCTCTTCGGCTCGGTAGAATTGGGCGGCGTCAGATATGCTGCGTGGCAGCTCCGCAAATACCCCTGGAGAAATCAGAAATTAAACTCTCAACTTGATTTTCTCCTTTCAAATACTCGATTTGTACAGAAAAAGCCTTACCAGCTGCAATCTTCCTCGCCTCCTGGATTTCCTTCAGGGCACCTTGGACCTCCCCCCGGGCATCACGTGCGGCTTGGCGAGCCTGGGAGTGTTTGGATTCTTTCCCTGCTAAACTCTGCTCCAAGGTCTCGCAGCTCTACATGGCCTCTTGAAGCCCTCGCTCAGCCTCAATAACTCTGGCCTCCTGTTTCTCACGAAGAGCCTACTCTGCGGCTGCCTTCTTCTCGGCTTAGGCCATAGCCTTCCTGAGAGCCTTAAGTTCGGTCGTCGCTCCTAGAGCACATTATGAAAATATTTTCATCATGCACACTTATTCATTTGTGCCACATAAACAAGGTTTCTACATACCTTGATTATCCTCCAGTTGTCTCTTCACTTGGCCAAGTTCTCCTTCGGCCCGCTCCAGACTATGCCTCAGTCCGGATACTTCCGCAGCATGAGAGGCGGTAGTCGCTACAGATGCCTGCTGGTTACAAAGAGTGATAGATGTCATCAAGTGAGTCTCCTGCGAGCATGAATTTGATCCTCTGTTTGGTTCTTTATTTCACTGAACAGTGTATCAAGGGCTACTATCTATACCATGACACTCTCCCAAAAACTCATGAAACATACCTCAAAGACTCTTATGAGGCTGATACATGATTCATTTAGTCCACTCTCAGCGGATTGAATCTTCTCAATCACCCCACCCATGAGGGCACGGTGTTCATCCACGATGGAGGCACCCTTCAGCGCCGCCAATAAAGTATCCGGCGCCTCTGGTTGGACAGAGGCGGCCGGTGGAGCAGGCATACCTCCTCCAGTTAACGGAGGCCGTCTGTCTGACTCTGGGACCTTATGGGTCTCTAGAATCATGTCTGGTTGGGGTCCGGATTCAAGATGACCCCCGCCGTCAACGCCCACGGGAACTTTCTCTCCCGTGTGTCCGGCCCCTGAAGTATGGCCTCCTCGCGTCGCCTTTGCGACATTTTCCCCTCCTCCATGGCCTGGGTCCTTCTGGGATGAAACCTCAGTTTCATTCATATGCTTGGAGGAGGAGGCCTTTGGGGGTGTTCCGCTCTCCATCGCGTCCGAACCCAGCAGATCTTCTAATGAGGAATGTTGGGCGCGGGGCTTCGCCGGACTGAAAAAAGGACGGCTCGCATTAGAATGTCATGCCATGACGAGTCCGGATGCATGAGTGTGTTCGGATTTTATACTCATGAGTTCACCAGGGGCTCGACCCTGGGATCCCACTCCAGGCTGCTATCGGTGGCGCCGGTGGACTCCTCTGGGAGAGGAGTTTTTCTCCTCTTGGGTGGCTCGGCCTCCAAGGATGTGGAGGCCGCCCTTTTCTTTCTTCCCCTCACGGGGGATTCATCTCCCTCCTCCTCCTCATCCTCTTCGGAGGAAGAATGGGCATTGGAATCTTTGGATCTCGCGTCCGAAGTGCCATGACGACGGAGGCTGCCCCTGGTCTTCTTGGCCTCCTTTCTGGCCTTCTTCTTCGGTGCCTTGTAAGGCGCCGGGACCAGCATCTTCATCAGAAGTGGGCCGTCTGGTTCTTCTGGCAGAGGGGTCGGATAGTAGATCCGCCCCGCCTTCTTCGCCCAGCCCTAGGAAATTCGAGGTAAACACTTCAGGCATTTTCTTAAAGAATATGTAAATGAAACATATGAACTATCAACAAGCAATCACTTACCGAACTTGCCGGGCGAGACAGTTGGTACCCGCGGTCCCCGGTGGAGTCCGGCCATGATTTGCCGGACTTGAAAAGCACCTTCCAAATGTCCTTATGCGAAGAGCCAAAGAGCTCTGACAAGGTCTGGTGCTTGGCCGGGTCGAACTCCCGTAGATTGCAAGCCCGGTGTTGACAAGGTAGAATCCGACAAACTAAGATCACCTAGACTACATTGACGAGCTTGATGTCCTTTTCTTCCATGTATTGGACGCGCGTCTGGAGATCCGATAGCTCATCAGACGAAGCCTAGTTCAGGCCCTTCTTGGGCCAGGACGTAAGCCACAGGGGGGGCGCCGAATTTGAACTCTGGGGTGGTGGCCCATTCCTTGCAATGCGGCTCAGTGATGTAGAACCACTGCTGCTGCCACTCTTTGACGGAATCAATAAAAGCACCTATTGGCCATGTGACGTTGGGCATCTTGGTCACCATGGCACCTCCACATTCGGCATGCTCGCCGCTCACTACCTTGGGCTTCACATTAAAAACCTCCAGCCATAAGCCAATGTGCGGCGAGACGCGGAGAAAGGCCTCGCACACGACGATGAATGTCGAGATATTGAGGAAAGAATTGGGAGATAGATCATGGAAATCAATCCCATAATAGTACATGATTCCGTGAACAAATGGGTGGAGGGGAAACCCTGGCCCGCGGACAAAATGAGGGGGAAATACCACCCTCTCGTGCGGTTCCGGGGTGGGGACGATTTGTCCCGCTGTCGGAAGACGGTGGCTGATTCTCTTAGCCAAATACCCCGCCCCCCGAAGCTTTTTTATATCCTTCTCCCGGGCGGTAGAGGCCATCCACTTGCCTCCTGCTCCAGATCCGGACATTTTTGGGAAACCTTTTTGATGGAGAAGGTAGACGCTTGAGCGCTAGGGCTTGAGCAAGAAGGGACGTATGCGCAGAGGAAGAAGGCGTGAGTGAAAGAGGGAGTTCTTATCCCCTTATAAAGGAACCAGGGATCCTGCGCCTCCCCACTTGCCCGTAAAACACTTATTCCCCAAGCGCCATGTTTGATGGCACGGTTGGTTTACCCACGTCCGCATTGATGAGAATCCCGTGATAATGGGACACGATCTTTGCTTCGACAACACGACCGATAAAACCGCCTCGCGATATGAGCGGTGGCTGGTTATGAAAAATGGTTCGAATAATGACCGGACCGTGGCGTGATGCATAAAAAGTTGTTAGCAGATTAGATTTGTGGAAAATTGTGCTCTCTACGGTGGTATGTGGAATTTGTTTTGCAGACACGGACACAATCCTTGTGTTTGAAATCTTCTATGGGGTATTCGGAGAAGGAACCTGCCTTGCAATGCCGAAGACAATCTGCGTGCCAGACTCATCGTCATTGAAGCCTGGTTCAGGGGCTACTGAGGGAGTCCTGGACTAAGGGGTCCTTGGACAGCCGGACTATATACTTTGGCCGGACTGTTGGACTATGAAGATACAAGATTGAAGACTTCGTCCCATGTCCGGATGGGACTCTCCTTTGCGTGGAAGGCAAGCTTGGCGATTCGGATATGTAGATCTCCTTCTCTGTAACCGACTCTGTGTAACCCTAGACCCCTCCGGTGTCTATATAAACCGGAGGGTTTAGTCCGTAGGATAACAACAATCATAATCATAGGCTAGCTTCTAGGGTTTAGCCTCTACGATCTCATGGTAGATCAACTCTTGTAATACTCATATCATCAAGATCAATGAAGCAGGAAGTAGGGTATTACCTCCATCGAGAGGGCCCGAACCTGGGTAAAACATCGTGTCCCCTGCCTCCTGTTACCATTAGCCTTAGACGCACAGTTTGGGACCCCCTACCTGAGATCCGCCGGTTTTGACACCGACACGCGCCCCCTACCTCGTGGCCCCCTCGGGCACCGTCTCACGTTGATTCCTCTTCCAAAATATCACAAATATTTTAAAAATATTCTTCATCCGTTTTTATCCCGTTTGGACTCCGTTTGATATGGGTTTTCTGCGAAACATAAAACAAGTAACAAACAGGAATTTGCACTGGGCACTGGATCAATATGTTGGTCCCAAAAATAATATAAAAAGTTGCCAAAAGTATATGAAAGTTGTAGAATATTGGCATGGAACAATCAAAAATTATAGATACGATGGAGACGTATCACCTACTGACGGGCTTTGAGGTATGCGGTGTAATTCTCTTACAAGTTTTTTTATATGCAAGGCTGAACCCATGTATAAACAGTAGCCCCTCAGACTCTGTCTGGATTAGAACAATCCGGAAAGAGGATCAAAAACAAGTTGATAATGTATCATACTATCTTGTTGGACATGCATCTATGTTGGTGGCTACTGCCCAAGCCGTAGAGGTTTCCTAGCTCAATCGGAAGCTTAGGCTAGCCGATCAGGAACTCGACTGCGTCAAGTGGTTTGACGAAACCCAAGGTATGCGGCACTATTACATACATGAAGTGATACGCGTGCTGGTTTGTTTAAATTTACTGAGTGTTATGACTATACTCACAGTTGTCGTAGCCGAGGTCGAGTCCCTCAAGAGCGCCCTCGCCTAAGCCAAGAAGGAGGAGGAGGTGAGCAAGGCGGCCGCGGACAAAGCGGCCAAGGAGTTGGAGGTGGAGCGAATCGCCCGTGAACAACACGAGGCACGGGTGGGCGAGGTCAAATAGGAGCTCAAGGACACCAGTGCTAAGTGCGAGTCCTTGGAGCAGAAGAGTTCAGAACAAGCCTCCGAGCTAACCAAAGCTCCTGAGAGTGTGAAGGAAGCCCCGGTTGAAGCCTAGGGCACTCGCCAGGAGATCCAAGAGGCGACGCAGATAGCGGCTGGTAAGGCCTTTCTTATGCAGAGTAAATTTACAAGAAATAGATACATTTTGCTGACCTGTGTTTGGAGTTCTCCAAGCGTATTTGCGGATCTGCCAAGCAGTATTGCTGACACCGCCGATTTCTTCCGCGCCAACGGAGAAGCTATTCTGGTTGTAATACTTGTGCCAGAGTATCCGACGCCCCTCAGCGATCAATTGAAACAGCTAAGGGATCTACACAGGTTGGCGGGACTGGCCATGAAGGATGTAATAGTCCGTCTTTCGCCAGCCGAGCCCATACCTAGTAGCTACTTCAACTTGTGAAGCGGTTGGTCGAGGCACGTTCTCAGATTGACGCGATCAAGCGGTCGGCATGCATAGAAGGTGCCCGGATGGCCTTCGCCCGAGTCAAGGTACAATGGGCGAAGATGAAGACCACCAAGATTGCCATCGTAGGGCCGCCTGAAGGCAAGGATCACCGGCGGCCGAAGAAGTACTTCGGCGAGGTCCTCGAGGGAGCCCGCATTGTAGAGTGCCAGTGCTCAAAGGATGTCATGTTTGATTAGTAGAGTCCGGTTTGTAAGAACCATGTAATGAACTCATAATGTGAAATATTTATGCTTACATTTTTATGATATTGTTAGTTTATCCTCCTACTTGGCCGTTTATTATATAAGTTTGAAAGTTTCCTAGTCGTCGGCTTCTACCCCCATGTAAATAATACCGGGGTGTTCGGTAATGCATGTCCACACTTTATCCAACGTCTTGGTCCTATATAGGAGGCATCTTGCAAGATGAACAAGGCAATTAGACTATGCAGCTTTATCACTTTCACTTAGCCATAAGAGTCCATAGGTGGGGTTAGGTACTAGCCCCTTGTTGTGTGAACGACGATCCTAAGTACGGTGCCTTTGCAACGTGGCTTGGTCAAAGCCCAGCCCCTCATATAACATAGGATAAATCGCGAACAATTTGTAGTATAACAAGTCACTGGATCGCTGACCCGCTCTCTCATATGATGACAGTCAGTTTTCGGCTTTCTCTATTGAGGTACTTAACTGGACAAACCAGAAATACCATCGTAGTAGTTCTCCCTTTACTACCTTAGCCGAACTTGCGGGACGTAAGGTGGCAAACATAGGAGCTGGGAAACCCAACTTTAGACCAAAGACATGATTCAGAGCTGATGCATATAATGCAATATACGGGACACCGAAGAGTTCCCTATAGGTGTTCATACTTCAGAGTTTGCGGGGCCGAATACAGCCCCTGGTATGAGGGTCGTGCCGAAGCATGTATGTCCGTCAAAAGTAAGGAGGGAATACGGATGACAATATAATATAAGAGCCCAATCAAAAAGGTGATGATCATCTGCTTCCTTTATATCCTTATTAATATGTCGAGGCGTGTTTCGACAGACAATGCCATGAATATTAAGGTCATGTTACATGCCTAAAGATGAGAAGAAATGTTTTTTACATAAGGGAAAGTCTAACACAGGACCTAAAAATAATAGTTCAAAAACTCTAGTGATGTCCTGTCGCACGTCTGTGCTATTTATCCTTAGTAATAAGTCCTTTGATAGGAGTATTTGATGGTTGGGAAACGCTAGCCTTGAAAGGATCTCCTGATACAATCATATTGAAAGTAGGGCTCTTAATGAACCTGTAGTAAAAAAAGATGTATGTCGTCCAAAGAGGGTCAAGCCATACTTTGGACTTGTTCCGTAGTGTGCCTCCGCCGCTGCCTAAGGTATTTTTAGTGCATAGTTATGTACACGCGATACGTAAGCCGCAACCTTATGGGGCAGTCGGCGGAGGCCGAACTGCTAATCAACATCCGGATCTGTCGAGTTATCGCAGCGATGCGCGGGCCGGTCTCGTTTAGAGATGTAGTTGGCTTTAATGTCCGACGTATTGTTTGTCTTGATAAGGCCACCATACACCTCGCCTGCAAGGGCCGCAGTGTGTTCTTCAGTACGGAGGGAGCGCTCCATATTTCCATTGACTGTAATAACGCCTCACGGTCCAGGCATCTTAAGCTTCAAATAAGCATAGTGCGGGACGGAATTAAAGCGGGCGAAAGTAGTTCGTCCGAGCAGTGCGTGATAGCTACTGCGGAAAGGGACGATGTCGAAGATTAACTCTTCGCTGCGAAAGTTGTATGGGGAGCCGAATACTACCACCAGTGTTAGTGAGCCCGTGCAACGAGCCTCCACGCCCGGTACCACACCTTTAAAGATAGTGTTACTAGGCTTGATTCTTGATGCGTAAATGCCCATCTTGCAGACAGTGTCTTGATAAATCAAGTTGAGACTGCTACCCCCGTCCATAAGGACTCCAGTGAGATGGTATACGTCAATAATTAGATCGAGTACCAGGGCGTGCAAACCCCCATGACGGATACTGGTTGGGTGATCCCTGCAATCAAAAGTGATCGGAAAGGCTGACCATGGGTTAAACTTTGGGGCGACAGGCTCTACAGTGTAGACGTCCCTTAGTGCGCGCTTGCGCTCCCTTTTGGGGATATGAGTGATATAGATCATGTTCACTGTTCTCACCTCGGGGGGAAACTGCTTCTGACCCCTGGTGTGCGGCTGACGGGGCTCATCATCGTCTCACTTGGATGTCCCTTTCCCTTGTAATCAGTATTTATCTTACCTGCCTGTTTGAAAACCCACCAGTTCTTGTTAGTGTGGTTAGTAGGCTTGTCGGGTGTGCCATGAATCTGACAGGGCCTCTCAAGGATTTTATCCAAACTGGATGGACCGTCCATGTTGCCTTTAAACGGTTTCTTCTGCCGACCGGGTTTAGAACCACTGAATCCGGCATTCACTAACGTATTGTCTGCGTCGTCATTGTTGTTCCGACGTCTGCTTTTATTGCAGCGAGGTTTACCATTGCCATCTCCAGCCTCAGAAGTGCCGGGGTCGCCCGAGCTGTTGCTTCTATGAGCTAACCAGCTATCCTCACCCTCACAGAAGCGGGTGATAAGTGCAGTTAAGGCTGCCATGGTCTCCGGCTTTTCGTGGACGAGGTGTCAGGCGAGCCATTCGTCCCAGACGCTGTGTTTGAAGGCCGCTAGGGCTTTGGCATCCGGACAGTTCATGATCTGGTTCTTTTTAATTAGGAACTGATTCCAAAGCTTGTGAGCCGATTTGCCTGGTTGCTGGATTCTGTGACTCAAGTCGTCAGCATCCGGTGGCCGGACATAAGTGCCCTGAAAGTTGGCCCGAAAAGCATCTTCCAAATCTTCCCAGGTTCCAATGGAGTTTTCTGGGAGGCTGTTCAGCCAGTGCCATGCTGGTCCTTTCAACTTTAGAGGAAGATATTTAATGGCATGGAGGTCATCTCCACGAGCCATGTGAATGTGGAGAAGAAAATCTTCAATCCAGACGGACGGATCCATCGTTCCATCGTATCGTTCGATGTTTACGGGTTTAAACCCTTCCAGAAATTGGTGTTGCATTACCTCATCGGTGAAGCATAAAGGGTGTGCAGCCCCTCTATATCGTGCACTATCGCAGTGGAGGTCGGGTGACATCTCAGTTTGGTGTTGATCCCGAATATAGTAATGGTCGTCACGCCGGGCTTCATAGTCATTATCTCTCGCCGGGGCACGGCCTCTTGATCCGTAGATTGATCTAGTCCGGCAAGCCTTATTGGCTAGATCCAGTTACAAGTCATATGTGTAACCCGGGGTTGCTGTCTCGTTGCCTCTTCAGCGAGGGGGTGCGGGCTGGTGTTCGGCTTGATATGCCGCTTTATCCCATCCACGTGGTGGTCGGTCTGGTTGATCTGCCTAATTGTATTTTGATGGTATTGGCTCAAGGGCTTCATCATCGAATTGTGGCAGCAGCTTGCGCTTGGGGTAACTTTTTGTAGGTCGCTCGTGCTCGTACTTCTCAGTGGCCAGGACCTTGGTCCACCTTTCATTGAGTGTATCTTGTTCAGCTTTGAGCTACTGTTGTTTCTTTTTCAGGCTCTGCACTGTGGCAATGAGCTGTCGCTTGAAGTGTTCTTGCTCGAGGGGTTCCTCTGGACGATAAAGTCTTCGTCACCGAGGCTAACATCCTCTTCGGAGACTGGCATATAGTTGTTGTCTTCCGAATCTTCATGATCAACATGTTTGGGGCTATGCTAACCCTCTTCCCTCTCATCCTATTAGGATGTGGGATCGACGGGGTGTTTGGGGTCTTCGACATCATCCAGATTCTCATTGTCTCCGGTGCCGATATTACTATCCCTCACCCGACGCAATTGTGAGCGGCACCATTGACGTCGGCGCTTTTGTGGTTTATTGATGGGCTTGTCCTCATCGGGGTTCTGATTATCCTCGTCGTCCTTTTTATCAGGAGTGTCCACCATGTATACGTCATATGTTGAACTGGTCGCCCAACGCCCTATGATGGGTGGGACTGGCTCGATTCGGCGTTGACATCGTTGTCCATATCGTCGATGTCTTCAGACACGTAGTCTAGCATGTCAGTTAAATCCTAGACAGTGGCTATTAATTGGGTTGTGGGTGGGTCATGAAATTCCCTGCTCTCCGCCTCCAACCTGTACTGGGTGCAATTCAGAGGCAAACCTTCTATAATGGTGAGGGATCGCATTAAGTCTAGCGCTTCGTCTAAGGGCGAAAGCTGGATTCGAGTCCTTGGATCTGTAGGGCTAAGTTCAGCGATAAACACTTGATCGGGCCCGATCAACGCAGACTTTGATAGTTCGAAGCTAATGCCCAGAGGTGAGTCCAAAACCGTGTCTGGGTATTCGATCGGAAGTTCTGTGCTAGAAGAGAGTCTGGCGGGGGTGATCCCCCCATCCTCGGGCGTCACTACCCGCTTCGGATCTACAGCCGAGGCGGCTATGAGTGTCGACCCCTGGACGCAATCTGAGAGTGGATCCGAAAAGTTTCCTTCATGGGGGCAAGGGGCGGCAACTGGGGCTGCGAACCCCTTGAAGACCAGATCTCCTTGGATATCGGCGATATAATTCAGGTTTCCAGACCTTATCTCATGGCCGGGGCATAACTGTCGACCTGCTCGAGGCGGCCGATCGAGTTGGCACGAAGCACGAAGCCACCAAACACAAAGACATGTTCAGGGAGAAAGGTTTCCATGGACGCAACATCATCGTTGATGAAGAGGCGCGCCATCAATCCTTCTGTTGACGATACATCAAAGCTCTCAATGAAAGCAACAATGTCAGTGTCAAAACCGGCAGATCTTGGGTAGGGGGGCCCAAGCCATATGTCTGAGGATCGATGGTAACTATGATCAAAAGGACACAGTGTTTACCCAGGTTCGGGCCCTCTTAATGGAGGTAAAACCCTATTCCTGCTTGATTATATTCGATGAGTATAGGGGTTACAAGAGTTGATCTACCTCGAGATCGTAATGGCTAAACCCTAGCTTAGATAGCCTTTCCATGTTAAGATCCTATCTTCGATCTAACCCTTCGGTTTATATAGATATCAGAGGGGCTTAGGGTTGTGCAAAGTCAATTTAACAGAAAGGAAATATCATATCTGGACACCTAAACTTTGCATCCACGTATACGGGAGTCCCTATCAGACACGAGAGGTGCTCTTTTGTCTTGTATCCTGATGGCCCATCAGTCCGGCCCATATCCAATAGGCCAGACGCCCAAGGACCCCTTAGTCCAGGACTCCCTCACCTGATGCACTAGGTATTACACCTAGATCGGATATGTACTCCTTCATCCAGACTACTACATTTGCTGCTTCCGAAGCAGCTATGTACTCTGCTTCACACGTAGATCCCGACATGATGCTCTGCTTGGAGCTGCACCAACTGACAACTCCACCATTCAATATAAATACATATCTGGTTTGTGACTTAGAGCCATTTACGACGAGCTCTTTGTCACCTCCATAAATGAGAAACATATCCTTGGTCCTTTTCAGGTACTTCAGGATGTTCTTGATCGCTGTCCAGTGATCCACTCCTGGATTACTTTGGTACCTCCCTGGTATACTTATATCAAGGCACACCTCAGGTATGGTACACAGCATAGTATACATGATAGAACCTATGGCTGAGGCATAAGGAATGACTGTCATTTTCTCTCTATCTTCTGAAGTGGTCGGGCATTGAGTCTGACTCAATTTGACACCTTGTAATACAGGCAAGAACCCTTTCTTTGACTGATCCATTTTGAACTTCTTCAAAACTTTGTCAAGGTATGTGCTTTGTGAAAGTCCTATTAAGCGTCTTGATCTATCTCTATAGATCTTGATGCCTAATATATAAGTAGCTTCATGGAGGTCTTTCATTAAAACACTTTAATTCAAGTATCGTTTTATGCTATCCAGAAATTCTATATCATTTCCGATCAACAATATGTAATCCACATATAATTTTAGAAATGCTACAGAGCTCGCACTCACTTTCTTGTAGATACAGGCTTCTCCGAAAGTATGTATAAAACCATATGCTTTGATCACCTCATCAAAGCATATATTCCAACTCCGAGATGCTTGCACCAGTCCATAAATGGATCACTGGAGCTTACACACTTTGTTAGTACCTTTAGGATCGACAAAACCTTCTGTTTCCATCTGTTTCCATCATATACAACCCTTCTTTAATAAATCCATTAAGGAAAGTTTTGGCGTCCATTTGCCAGATTTCATAATCATAAAATGTGGCAATTGCTAACATGATTCGTACAGACTTAAGCATCGCTACAGGTGAGAAAGTCTCATTGTAGTCAACTCCTTGAACTTGTCTAAAACCTTTTGCGACAAGTCGAGCTTTATAGACAGTAACATTACCATCAGCGTTAGTCTTCTTCTTGAAGATCCATTTATTCTCTATGGGTCGCCGATCATCGGGCAAATCCATCAAAGTCCACACTTTGTTCTCATACATGGATCCTATCTCAGATTTCATGGCCTCAAGGCATTTATCGGAATCTGGGCTCATCATAGCTTATTCATAGTTCGTAGGTTCGTCATGGTCAAGTAACATGATTTCCAGAACAGGATTATCGTACCACTCTGGTGCGGATCGTGCTCTGGTTGACCTACGAGGTTCAGTAGTAACTTGATCTGAAGTTTCATGATTATTATCATTAGCTTCCTCTCTAGTTGGTGTAGGCATCACGGGAACGGATTTCTCAGATGAGCTACTTTCCAAATTGAGAGAACGTACAATTACCTCATCAAGTTCTACTTTCCCCCCACTCACTTCTTTCGGGAGAAACTCCTTCTCTAGAAAGGTTCCATTCTTGGCAACAAAGATCCTGCCTTCGGATCTGTGGTAGAAGGTGTACCCAATTGTTTCCTTAGGGTATCCTATGAAGACACACTTCTCCGATTTGGGTTCGAGCTTATCAGGCTGAAGGCTTTTGACATAAACATCACATCCCCAAACTTTAAGAAACGACAACTTAGGTTTATTGCCAAACCATAGTTCATACCGTGTCGTTTCAAAGGATTTTGACGGTGTCCTATTTGACGTGAATGCAGCTGTCTCTAATGCATAACCCCAAAACGATAATGGTAAATCGGTAAGAGACATCATAGATCGCACCATATCTAATAAAGTATGGTTATGATGTTCGGACACACCATTACGCCATAGTGTTCTAGCTGGCGTGAGTTGTGAAACTATTCCACATTATTTTAAATGAAGGCCAAACTCGTAACTCAAATATTCACCTCCGTGATCAAATCGTAGAAACTTTATTTTCTTGTTATGATGATTCTCCACTTCACTCTGAAATTCTTTGAACTTTTCAAATGTTTCAGACTTGTGTTTCATTAAGTAGATATACCCATATCTACTTAAATCATCTGTGAAGGTCAGAAAATAACGATACCCACCACGAGCCTCAACACTCATCGGACCGCATACATCGGTATGCATTATTTCCTATAAGTCATTGGCTCGCTCCATTGTTCCGGAGAACGAAGTTTTAGTCATCTTGCCATGAGGCATGGTTCGCAAGTATTAAATGATTCATAATCAAGTGATTCCAAAAGTCCATCTGCATGGAGTTTCCTCATGCGTTTTACACCAATATGACCTAAATGGCAGTGCCAGAAATATGTTGCACTATCATTATCAACTTTTCATATTTTGGCATCAATATTATGAATATGTGTATCACCACAATCGAGATTCAACAGAAATAGACCACTCTTCAAGGGTGCATGACCATAAAAGATATTACCATATAAATAGAACAACCATTATTATCCTATTTAAATGAATACCTGTCTCGCAGTAAATAGGATCCAGATATAATGTTCATGCTCAACGCTGGCACCAAATAACAATTATTCAGGTCTAAACTAATCCCGAAGGTAGATGTAGAGGTAGCGTACCGACGGCGATCACATCGACCATGAAACCATTCCCGACGCATGACGTCACCTCGTCCTTAGCCAATCTTCGTTTAATATATAGTCCCTGTTTCAAGCTACAAATATGAGATACTGAACCGGTATCAAATACCCAGGCACTACTACGAGAATTAGTAAGGAACACATCAATAACATGTATATCAAATATACCTTTGTTCACTTTGCCATCCTTCTTATCCGCCAAATACTTGGGGCAGTCCTGCTTCCAATGACCAGTCCCTTTGCAGTAGAAGCACTCAGTTTCAAGCTTGGGTCCAGCTTTGGGCTTCTTCCCGGGAGTGGAAACTTTCTTGCCATCCTTCTTGAAGTTCCCTTTCTTTCCCTTGCCCTTTTTCTTGAAACTAGTGGTATTGTTCACCATCAACACTTGATGCTCCTTCTTGATTACTACCTCCGCTGCTTTGAGCATTGCAAAGAGCTCGAGAATAGTCTTTTCCATCCCTTGCATATTATAGTTTATCACGGAGCCTTTGTAGCTTGGTGGCAGTGATTGGAGAACTCTATCAATGACACAATCATCTGGAAGATTAACTCCTAGATGATTCAAGTGATTATGATATCCAGACATTCCAAGTATGTGTTCATTGACATAACTGTTCTCCTCCATCTTGCAGTTATAGAAACTGTTGGAGACTTCATATCTCTCAACTCGGGCATTTTCTTGAAATATTTACTTCAACTCTTGGAACATCTCATATGGTCCATGATGTTCAAAACTTCTTTGAAGTCCCGATTCTAAGTTCTAAAGCATGGCACACTGAACTATCGAGTAGTCATCAGATCGAGCTTGCCAGACGTTCATAACATCGGCATCTACTCCTGCAGCAGGCCTTTCCCGATTCTAAGTCATAAAGCATGGCACACTGAACTATCGAGTAGTCATCAGATCGAGCTTGCCAGACGTTCATAACATCAGCATCTGCTCCTGCAGCAGGCCTTTCACCTACCGGTGTATCGAGGACATAATTCTTCCGTGCAGCAATGAGGATAATCATCAAGTTACGTACCTAGTCCGTGTAATTGCTACCATCATCTTTCAACTTAGCTTTCTCTAGGAATGCATTAAAATTCAAGGGAATGGTAGCACGGGCCATTGACCTACAACACAGATATGCAAAAACTACCAGGACTAAGTTCATGATAAATTAAGTTCAGTTAATCATATTACTTCAGAACTCCCATATGGATTGACATACCTCTAGTCATCTAAATGATATGTGATCCAAATCAACTAAATCATGTCCGATTATCACGTGAGATGGAGTAGTCATCAATGGTGAACATCTTTATGTTGATCATATCTACTATATGATTCAAGTTTGACTTTTGGGTCTCTAGTGTTCAGAGGCCATGTCTGTACATGCTAGGCTCATCAAGTTTAACCTGTGTATTCTACATGTGCAAAACTGTCTTGCACCCATTGTATGTGAACATAGAACCTATCACACCCGATCATCTTGTGGTGTCTCACCACGAAGAACTGTCGCAACGACGCATACTCAGGGAGAACACTTATACCTTGAAATTTTAGTTAAGAGATCATCTTATAATGCTACCGCCGTACTAAGCAAAATAAGATGCATAAAAGATAAACATCACATGCAATCAAAATATGCGACATGATATGGCCATCATCATCTTGTGCTTTTGCTCTCCATCTCCAAAGCATTGTCATGATCTCCATCATCGCCGTCTCAACACCTTGATCTCCATCATAGCGTCGTGGTCGTCTCGCCAACTATTGCTTCTATAGCTATCGCTACCACTTAGTGATAAAGTAAAGCAATTACATGGTGTTTGCATTTCATACAATAAAGCGACAATCATAAGGTCCTGTCAGTTGCCGATAACTTTTACAAAACATGATCATCTCATACAACAAAGTATATCACATCATGTCTTAACCATATGACATCACAAGCAAGCCCTGCAAAAACAAGTTAGACATCCTCTACTTTGTTGTTGCAAGTTTTAGTTGCTGCTACGAGCTTCTAGCAAGAACCGTTCTTACCTACGGCACAAAACCACAACAGTGATTTATCAAGTTTGTTGTTTTAACCTTCAACAAGGACCGGCCACAGTCAAATTCGATTCAACTGAAGTTGAAGAAACAAACACCCGCCAGCCACCTTTATGCAAAACTAGTTTCATGACTATCAGTGGAACAGGTCTCATGAACGTGGTCATGTAAGGTTGGTCCGGTCCACTTCATCCAACAATACCGCCGAATCAAAATAATACATTGGTGGTAAGCAGTATAACAATCACTGCCCACAACTCTTTGTGTTCTACTCGTGCATATCATCTACGCATAGACCTGGCTCGGATGCCACTGTTGGGGAACGTAGCATGCAATTTCAAAAAAAATCCTACGCTCATGCAAGATCTATCTAGGAGATGCATATCAACGAGAGGGGGAGAGCATCTTCATACCCTTGAAGATCGCTAAGCGGAAGCGTTTATCAACGAGGTTGATGTAGTCGTACACCTTCACGATCCATCCCGATCAAGTACCGAACATACGACACCTCCACGTTCAGCACACATTTAGCTCGATGACGTCCTTGCCTTTTTGATCTAGCAAGACGGGGGAAGTAGTAGATGAGTTCCGGCACAACGACGACGTGGTGACGGTGTTGGTGAAGAACAATCTCCATAGAGCTTCACCTAAGCACTACGGAAACTATGACGGAGGATAAACTAGAGGGGAAGGGGTTGCCGGCACACGACTTGGTGAATCTTGATGTGTCTTTGGTGCTAGCCCTGCCACTGTATTTATATGTTGAGCCCTGGGGTCAAAACTTGGAGCAAAAGCCTCCTTAAAGTCGGTTTTGCCTGAACGGCAAGAGTCCCACTCGGACTCCAGGACCAAATGCCACAATCCTTGGCATTTGGCCCAGATGCCATGAGCCTCGGCGTCTGGCCCAGGGCCAGACGCCAGGGTCTCCGGTGTTTGGCCTCTGACCTCCGCAAAACTTTCTTTTGCACCGACCTATAGCCCCGTGGGACTGACCCCTCGGCCTAACCATATAATCTAATATATGAATATTTACCTCCGGACCATTCTGGAGCTCCTCGTCATGTCCGTGATCTCATCCAGGACTCCGAACAACATTCGGTCACCAACATAAATAACACATATAATACTATATCATCAACGAACGTTAAGTGCGGACCCTATGTAACGCCCCGGATACGATGCGCCAGGTGTCTTCCAGTTATTCGCCGCCGTTGCCATGTCATTTGTTTGCGTGTTGCATTTTTCCATGTCATCATCTGCATTTCATCTGCATGTTTTTCAAAACTTGCATCCGTTCGGGTTTCCCCAGTTCTCCCCGTTGTCCGTTCTGAGCCCAACCACACTTGCACGCGCCCGTCGCACCTCTCAGACCTTGTTTCGTGAGCATGGGAAAAATGTTCTCGGAATGGGATGAAACTTGGCGTGCGGTGTTGTTTTAGAGTAGGTGGACCGCCTGTCAATTTTCGTCGCATTCGGAGTCTGGTTGACGCCCCAATGGTTAACCGCGTAGCCCAAAACCCCTCTCTCTTTGCAGCCCAGCCCCTCTTCACCACAGCCCATGAGCCCATCCAAACCCCCTCCATGCTCTCGGTCGTTGGATCACGATCGTGTGGGCGAAAACCGCTCCTCATTTGGACACTCCTAGCTCCCTCTACATATATATAGGTCACTCCCCCCGAAATTCGCTGTGTAAACCCTAGCAATCTTCCTCCTCGCGCCGCCGGACACATCCACCGCGCCGGAGATGTCCGCCGTCCATGTCGCTCCAGCCAATCGGCGGCCGCCACGCCGCCGCTCTCCTCCAACCCGCGGCCGCCACCTGTCCCGTCGCTTCCCCTCACCGTGCAAGGCCCGCCGGCCCCGGATCGGGCCCGCGGGGCCCATCCCGCCGCCGCCGCGACCCGCGGGCGTTGCCCCGCGCACGCCGCCGTGCCTACTGCTCCCCGCCACCGGCCGTCGTCCGACGCCGACCGCGCCCCGAGCGCCCGCCGTCGCGCCCCGCCGTCAGCCGCCCGGCTCCCGCGTGCCTCCGCCCCGCCGCCCGGTGCCGCCTCCCTGCCGCCCGGCGAGCTACACCGCCGCCCTGCGGCGGCTCTCCACTCCGGCCCCGCCATCCTTCACCACCACCTCGCCAGCCCCGCCGCCTCCGGCCGTCGGAGCTCGCCGGAGGAGCTCCACTCCGCGCCTCCCTGCCGTCCCCGCGCCCCGTCGCCGGCGCCGCCCTCCTAGCCGGAGGTCGCCGGCCGGATCCGGTGGATCGGTACGAGATCCACCGGGATCTCATCCTAACGTGCCGCCCCTAGGCCGCTTCGTCCCACTATACCACCCCGTCCCGTTTTCTGCGAGGGTAAAAATCTGCTAAGTCCTGAGATTTGCATATTATGTTGCCCTATTCATCATGCCATAACTTCATGTGTGCTGCTCCATTTCATGCATATGATATATCAAAATGTTCACCATGAGATGCTCTTCATTTTGTTCCATTGTGCCATGCTTGTTTGAGTCCATCTCGATGCCATTATCATCGTTGCAAGAGTGCTATATGATGTTAACTGCTGTCTGTTAACAGAACTTGCTGTTTTGTCTTTTTCATTGCATTTTGTGTGTGCATCCTATGAGCTTGATGTCTACATGAGTTTTGAGCTACATAATGCCATATTTACAGAGGTGCAATCCATGTATTTTTGTGAGTCTTGTAGTGAGTTCATCGAGCTCGTGAAGTAGGGTACTTGTTGTTGCTGTTTTGCTAGGCTGAATCTGCTATATCATGATGCTATGTAAACCTGCTGCTACAAGTCATTCTATGCATAATATGGAGATGTTCACTAAGGATGTTTTGTTATACATGTCATTCTCTATCCATACCTGCCCCTGTATGCATTTATATCCTGCTGTAGCTTGTTGTGATCTTGATCTCAAGTTGCTAAATAATGTTGTTGTCAGCCTGTTAACATTATGTTCAGTTTTTCCATGTGTTTGCTAGTGATCCATGCGCCCTATGACTATGATATTGCCATGTTTAGCTTTGTAATTATGCCATCTTACTGTTGGTCACCTTGTAATGCCATGATATGTTCTGTAGTGAGTGGCACAAGCTCACCAACATGCCTACTTATCGTTGTTGCTGCCATGTCTGAATCTGTCATATCATTTGCCATGTTTGCATGGATGCTACCATGTTTTCTGTTGATCTTTGGAATAAGTTCAGTAAGAGAGTTTTTTGCTTTGTCTTTAGTATTAGCATTCCATGCCTTCATTTGCCATGTTAAGTTCCTTTAACATGTTGTTTGATAGCTCTAAACATTGCAACCTGATGTTATTTCTGCTAAGTCTGAAACTGTTATTATTTGCAATCTTGCTATGTCCTTTTGAGCATGTTATAGTGTTTTCTGGAGATAGCTCAGTGTTCATGTTTTGTCATGCTTTACCCGTACTTCATGCCCATGCCTTTTGTATTCATGTTGGGGGTGCTGTAGCATATTGTTTTGGTGCTTGCTAGATGCCTAGTTGCTGTTTGGGACAACTTATCCTTTAAACTGGTTTCATGTGTATGTGTTGAACCGTTGCTCCGTTTTGAGTGTGCTCTATATGAAACTTGCTTGATTTTGCATAAAGTTTCAAATTATCATGTTGCATCCATATTTTGAGAGTGTTTGCTTGATGTTTGTATGCATTTTGCATCAATGCCATGTTTAACTTGTTTTGCTCATATCTTCTAGGCCGTAGCTCTGAATTAAATAAACTTTATATGTAACTTGACTAGAATCTCGTGTAGATTATCTTGGTGCATCTTAAATTTCTGTTTAACAACTTGAACATAAGGTTTATTTAGTTCTGGACCAATTTCGAAATATGCATATGGGGATTTTTCGGAATTGTTATATGTTGTTTCCGGCCTCATTTAAACTTGCCTTGATGTGTTGCTCTTGTTTGCATCATCTCTTGCCATGAGTAGCTTCATGTAGCCTTTGTCATGCATCATACTTGGTTGAGCATCATGTCATGTCCATGTGTGGTGTGTTTACCTTGTTGTTTGCTTCTTTCCGGTTGTGCTCCTTCTCGTTAGTTCCTGTTTCGTTGCGATCGTGAGGATTCGTTCGTCTACGCTTGGTTCATCTTCGTGGCTTCATCTTATTCATGGACTCGTTCTTCTTCCTTGCAGGATTTCAGGAAAGATGACCGTCACCTTGGATCTCATTACTATCATTGCTATGCTAGTTGATTTGTTCTATCGCTATGCTGCACTTCCTATTACCTGTTCTTCAAGCCTCCCCAAATTGCCATGTCAGCCTCTAACCTTTTCACCCTTCCTAGCAAACTGTTGCTTGGCTATATTACTGCTTTTTCTCAGCCCCTCTTATAGCATTGTTAGTTGCAGGTGAAGTTGAAGATTGCTCCATGGTGGACAGGATTATGGTTGGGATATCACAATATCTCTTATTTAATTAATGCATCTACATACTTGGTAAAGGGTGGAAGACTCGGCCTTATGCCTGGTGTTTTGTTCCACTCTTGCCGCCCTAGTTTCCATCATACCGGTGCTATGTTCCTTGATTTTGCATTCCTTACGCGGTTCGGTGATTTATGGGACACCCTTGACAGTTCTCTTTGAATAAAACTCCTCCAGCAAGGCCCAACCTTGTTTTTACATTTGCCTAACAACCTATTACCTTTCCCTTGGGTCGGCCAACCCGAGGATCATCTTTATTTTAGCCCCCCCCTTGCCAGTGCTTCTCTAAGTGCTGGTCCGAACCGAGCTGCCTGCGGGGCCACCTCGGGGAAACTTGAGGGCTGGTTTTACTCGTAGCTAGTCTCATCCGGTGTTGCCCTGAGAACGAGATATGTGCAGCTCCTATAGGGATTGTCGGCACATCGGGCGGCTTTGCTGGTCTTGTTTTACCATTGTCGATATGTCTCGTAAACCGGGATTCCGAGACTGATCGGGTCTTCCTGGGAGAAGGAATATCCTTCCTTGACCGTGAGAGCTTGTGATGGGCTAAGTTGGGACACCCCTGCAGAGTATAAACTTTCGAGAGCCGTGCCCGTGGTTATGTGGCAGATGGGAATTTGTTAATGTCCGGTTGTAGAGAACTTGACACCAGATTCGAATTAATACGCATCAACCGCGTGTGTAGCCATGATGGTCTCTTTTCGGCGGAGTCCGGGAAGTGAACACGGTCTTGGGTTATGTTTGAACGTAAGTAGTTTCAGGATCACTTCTTGATCATTGCTAGCTTCACGACCGTTCCGTTATTTCTCTTCCCGCTCTCATTTGCGTATGTTAGCCACCATATATGCTTAGTCGCTGCTGCAACCTCACCACTTTACCCTTTCCTTTCCTATTAAGCTTTGCCAGTCTTGAAACCCACGGTAATGGGATTACTGAGTCCTCGTGGCTCACAGATTACTACAGCAACAGTTGCAGGTACAAGTTATGCGATGATCATAACGCGAGAGCGATGTTTGCTTGTTTTGGAGTTCTTCTTCTGCTTCTTCTTTGATCAGGGGATAGGTTCCAGGTCGGCAGCCTGGGCTAGCAGGGTGGATGTCGTTTGAGTTTCTGTTTGTGTTTCATCCGTAGTCGGATGGTGCTCTTATGTAAGATGATGTTGTATTCGTGTGGCATTGTATGCCTTTTGTATGTATCCCCAACTATTATGTAATGGTTTGATGTAATGATATCCACCTTGCAAAAGCCTATCAATATGCGGTTCTATCCTTGGTGGGACCTTCGAGTCTCTTTAGGATAGTATCACATATTGGGCGTGACACCCTACGGATTCGAGAACTATGTAGACATGACCAAGACACCTCTCTGGTCAATAACCAATAGCAGGACCTGGATGCCCATATTGGATCCTACATATTCTATGAAGATCTTTATCGGTCGAACCTTATGACAACATACGTAATTCCCTTTGTCTATCGGCATGTTACTTGCCAGAGATTCGATCATCGGTATCTTCATACCTAGTTCAATCTTGTTACCGACAAGTCTCTTTACTCGTTCCGTAATACAACATCCTGCAACTAACTCATTAGTTACTTTGCTTGCAAGGCTTCTTATGATGTGTATTACCAAGAGGGCCCAGAGATACCTCTCCGAACTCGGAATGACAAATCCTAATCTTGATCTATGCCAACCCGACAAACACCTTCGGAGATACCTGTAGAGCATCTTTATAATCACCCAGTTACGTTGTGACATTTGATAGAACACAAGGCATTCCTCCGGTATCCGGGAGTTGCATAATCTCATAGTCAGAGTAATATGTATTTTACGTGAAGAAAGCAATAGCATTAAAACTAAATGATCATTATGCTAAGCTATGGACAGGGGTGCGTGGAAGCTTGCTATCCATGTGCCAGAGCCATGAGTTGGTTGCGAGATCTTATGGGTTTCACCTCTAGCCTACTCCAACTTGTTTGGGACTAAAGGCTTTGTTGTTGTTGTTGTTGTTGTTGTTGTTGTTGTTGTTGTTGTTGTTGTTGTTGTTGTTGTTGTTGTTGTTGTTGTTGTTGTTGTTGTTGTTGTTGTTGTTGTTGTTGTTGTTGTTGTTGTTGTTGTTGTTGTTGTTGTTGTTGTTGTTGTTGTTGTTGTTGTTGTTGTTGTTGTTGTTGTTGTTGTTGTTGTTGTTGTTGTTGTTGATGATCATTATTCTAAGCTAACGGATGTATCTTGTCCATCACATCATTCTCCTCATGATGTGATCCCGTTTCTCAAATGACAACACATGTCTATGGTTAGGAAACTTAACCATCTTTGATCAACGAGCTAGTAGAGAAGAGGCTTACTAGGGACACAATATTTTGTCTATGTATCCACACATGTATCAAGTTTCCGGTTAATACAATTCTAGCATGAATAGTAAACATCTATCATGTGATACGTCTCCAACGTATCTATAATTTTTTATTGTTCCATGCTATTATATTACCCCTTTTGGATGTTTATGGGCTTTATTTTACACATTTATATCATTTTTGGGACTAACCTACTAACCGGAGGCCCAGCCCGTATTGCTGTTTTTTTTTGCCTATTTCAGTATTTCGAAGAAAAGGAATATCAAACGGAGTCCAAACGAAATGAAACCTTCGGGAGCGTGATTTTTGGAACGAACGTGACCCGGAGAACTTGGAGTGCAAGTCAAGAAGATTGCGAGGCGGCCAGGAGACAGGAGGGCACGCCCACCCCCTTTGGGCCCGCCTCCTATCTCCTGGGCCGCACAGGCGGCCACCCACGTACTTCTTCCTCCTATATATACCTACGTACCCCGGAAACATCCAGGGAGCCAACGAAACACAATTTCCACCACTGTAACCTTCTGTATCCGCGAGATCCCATCTTGGAGCCTTCGCCGGCGCTCCACCGGAGGGGGAATCGACCATGGGGGGCTTCTACATCAACACCATAGCCCCTCCGATGAGTTGTGAGTAGTTTACCGCAGACCTTCGGGTCCATAGTTATTAGCTAGATGGCTTCTTCTCTCTTTTTGGATCTCAATACAATGTTCTCCCCCTCTCTTGTGGAGATCTACTCGATGTAAACTATTTTTGCGGTGTGTTTGTCGAGATCTGATGAATTGTGGGTTTATAATCAAGTTTATCTATGAGAAATATTTGAATCTTCTCTGAATTCTTTTATGTATGATTGAGTTATCTTTGCAAGTCTCCTCGAATTATCAGTTTGGTTTGGCCTACTAGATTGTTCTTTCTTGCCATGGGAGAAGTGCTTAGCTTTGGGTTCAATCTTGCGGTGTCCTTACCCAGTGATAGAAAGGGTTGCAAGGCACGTATTGTATTGTTGCCATCGAGGATAAAAAGATGGGGTTTATATCATATTGCTTGAGTTTATCCCTCTAAATCATGTCATCTTTTTTAATGCGTTACTCTGTTCTTATGAACTTAATACTCTAGATGCATGATGGATAGCGGTCGATGTGTGGAGTAATAGTAGTAGATGTAGGCAGGAGTCGGTCTACTTGTCACGGACGTGATGCCTATATACATGATCATGCCTAGATAATCTCATAATTATTCACTTTTCTATCAATTGCTCGACAGTAATTTGTTCACCCACCGTAATACTTATGTTATCTTGAGAGAAGCCACTAGTGAAACCTATGGCCTCCGGGTCTATCTTTTATCATATAAGCTTTCAATCTACTTTTATTTGCATCTTTAATTTTTGCATCTATCTTATAAAATACCAAAAATATATTTATCTTATTATACTATCTCTATTAGATCTCACTTTTGCAAGTGGCCGTGAAGGGATTGACAACCCCTTTATTGCGTTGGTTGCGATTTCTTTGTTTGTTTGTGTAGGTGTGTGGGAATTTTGAGGAGCCTCCTACTGGATTGATACCTTGGTTCTCAAAAACTGAGGGAAATACTTACGCTACTATTGCTGCATCACCCTTTCCTCTTCAAGGAAAACGAATGCAAGCTCAAGACGTAGCATCATAAAATAAGGAAATATAAAATAACAACTTTATTATTGCCTCTATGGCATATTTCCTTCACTAATACTTTGGTCCGGTACTATATTAAAAGGAGGCCTTAATATCCCCTAGTTTCCAATAGGAACCCACTGCCACGGGAGGGTAGGACAAAAGATGTCATGCAAGTTCTTTTCCATAAGCACGATGACTATATTCGGAATACATGCCTACATTATATTGATGAATTGGAGCTAGTTCTGTGTCACCCTATGTTATAACTGTTGCATCATGAATGCCATCCGACATAATTATCCATCATTGATCCATTGCCTACGAGCTCGTTTCATATTAATCTTTGTTAAGTTACTTTTCCGTTGCCGCTGTTACGATTGCTACAAAACTGCTACTATTACTTTTGCCACCGTTACCATTACTTCCATACTACTTTGCTACTAAATACTTTGTTGCAGATATTAAGTCTTTCAAGTGTGGTTGAATTGACAACTCAGTTGCTAATACTTGAGAATATTCTTTGGCTCCCCTTGTGTCGAATCAATAAATTTGGGATGAATACTCTACCCTCGAAAACTGTTGTGATCCCCTATACTTGTGAGTTATCAAGACCTATTTCTGGCGCCGTTGCCGGGGAGCGTAGCTCTATTCTCTGAATCACTTGGGATTTATATCTGTTGATCACTATGAGGAATTTGAAAGATAAAAAAACCAAGATTTTCACTCAACTACGAGGGGAGGTAAGGAACTGCCATCTAGCTCTGCACTTGATTCACCTTCTGTTTTGAGTAAACTTGTGACACCTACACCTGCTACACCTTTGCTATGCATAATGCTTATGATGATACTACTTCTCTTCTTGATAATACTATGCCACTAGGTGAATTTCTTCATGAACAACTTGCTAGGGTTAGAGAGAATGAAATTACTGAAACTGATGATATTATTGAAACTGAAGATTATGATTCTCCCCCTAGATATGAATTGCCTGTTGTACCTAAGGGTTATATTATGGATGAGGAAACTGCTAGAGACTTTTTTGCTTGCAATGCTAGAGATGATCTTAAGAAACTGTTAGCTAAGATGAAAGAAAAGTATCTGAATGCTAGAATGCAATATGATCCTGTGTTTGCTACTTCACCTATCTGTGTTACTGATAAGGATTATGAATTCTCTGTCGATCCTATGTTAATTACTTTGGTTGAATCAGATCCTTTCCATGGTTATGAATCTGAAACTGTTGTGGCACATCTTACTAAATTGAATGGTACAACCACCCTATTTGCTGATGAGGAGAAAATTCGCTATTACTATATTATTAAGTTGTTTCCTTTCTCATTAAAGGGTAATTGGTAATATATGGTTTAATTCTCTTGCTCCTGGTTGTGTGCGTAGTCCCCATGATATGATTTACTACTTCTCTGCAAAATATTTTCCTGCTCATAAGAAACAAGCTGCCTTAAGGGAAATATTTAACTTTGTGTAAATTGAAGAAGAGAGTCTCCCAAAATCTTGGAGGAGGCTTCTCCAATTACTTAATGCTTCGCCTGATCATCCTCTCAAGAAAAATGAAATACTTGATATCTTTTATAATGGTCTTGATAAGCCGAGATAGGTAGTAAAGGTAAATTCTTGATATCTTAACCGATGTTTCCAGAGACCACCTGGATAGTTGTGGTGGTTGTGTTTTTAGGGAAAGAACTATTGAGAAAGTTGAATTGCTATTGAATAATATATTGAGTAATGATAATGATTGGACACTTTTTGAACCAACTCCTAAGCCAACTCTGAAGAAAAGGGATATTCTATTTCTCAGTCCTGAAGATATGCAAGAGGCAAATAAATCTATGAAAGAAAAAAGGTATTAAATCTGAAGATGTTAAGAATTTACCGCCTATTGAAGAAATATATGGTCTTGATAAGCCGACATAGGTAGTAAAGGTAAATTCTCTCTATAGATTTGATGAAGGTGATATCCCCCATAATAAGTCTACTAGTAAATGCTTGGATGAGTTTGATAACTTTATTGTTAAACAAGAAAATTTCAATGCTTATGTGGGTAGACAATTGAAACGTAATGCTTATATGTTTGAACACTTGAGTGATTATATGTCTAGATTTCAAAGTGATCTTAATCTTATTAGTAAGCATGCTTCCATGGTTATGACTCAAGTAGAAGAAGTACTTAAGGCACAAGACGATTTTCTTAATGAGTTAATAATAAGAACAATGTCAATGCTGTTAGAGTTATGACTAGAGGTGGTAAAATGACCCAGGAACCTTTGTATCATGAGGGCCATCCTAAGAAAGTTGAGCAAGATTCTCGGAGAACTAATACTGATGCACTAAGTCCTACTAATAAAAAGAAAAAAATACTGATAGGACTTTGCATACTTCTAGGGAATCTGTTATAGACACACCTGATAATCCCAATGATATTTCTATTTCTAATGCCGAGAGACAATCTGGTGATGAACATGAACCTAGTGATAATGTTAATGATGATGTTCATGTTGATGCTCAACCTAGTAATGATAATGATGTAGAGACTGAACCCGCTGTTGATCTTGATAACCCACAATCAAATAATCAGCGTTATGATAAGAGAGACTTCTCTGCTCAGAAGCACGGTAAAGAAAGAGAACCACGGGTTTAGAAACCCATGCCTTTTCCTCCTAAGACATCCAAGAACAAGGATGATGAGGATTTTGAGTGCTTTGCTGAAATGATTAGACCTCTCTTGTTGTGAATTTGTTTGACTGATATGCTTAAAATGCCTCCTTATGCTAAGTATATGAAAGATATTGTCACTAATAAAAGAAAGATACCAGAAGCTGAAATTTCCACCATGCTTCCTAATTATACTTTGAAGGATGGAATACCTGTCAGGGAAACTGATCCACGAACACCTATGGGACCGGCGGACCGAGCCCCTTTCGGTTCGGCGGGGGGCGGAGATCGCACGAAGAGCGGATCGAGGTGAAGCACACGAGCGGTTTACCCAGCTTCGGAGATCTCTAGAGAGATAACACTCCTACTGCTGCATGTCTGAGTATATTGAGTTCTTGCTCGGGAGCGCTGAGTGCTACAGTACACACTAGCTGCTAACGAGACCGAGCGTGAGTGTTTTTCTGCCTTCGAACCCCCTTCTACGTTGCGCATGGGCCTCCTTTTATATGCTCAAGGGGTCACCGATAGGTGGCAACGTAGACAAGGGTAAAAATGGAAAAGGAATTGCGGTTGGTACAACCACCTGTACAGTGTATCATACCTAACCCTGACGGCAGGGGACAAAGGCATTAAATGCCCGTCTGTGTCGCCCAAATAGTGCAAAAAGGGACCGTCAGGGACGCCACCGCTCGCCATGATGGTATTCTTGTCAGCGTCGCTTGCCACCGCGCACCGCTGGCTGCACAGCCTCTTGCCACGCGCGCCTGGAAAGGCCCTAGGGCGACACGTTGGTGGATGTGCTGGAGCGCGGGTACAGAGTGGTAGCTTGCCGCGGCAAGCGCCTTGCCGCGGTCGTTGTCTTGTCGCGTCCGGAAGCTTGTCGCTCACCGGGCCTTGCCGAGACGCGTGGCGCGTCGTGGCAAGTTCCTTGAGATGCCTTGGTTGGCCTTCCCGGCAAGCTCCTCTTGCTGGGGCCTTGTCTCCTTGGCTTGAATACTTTGTTCTTGAATAGCTCCAAAGGAACCACGTAGGACCTTGGCGGTAACCCGGCAAGCCTTGCCGCGGGGTGCTGCGACTGCCCGTGCACAAGTTCGGGATACTAGGGTACCCCTACTCTAGTACACCGACAGGAGCCCCCGGGCCTGGGCCACACATGGCGCCGAGCGCTGTTGGGCCAGGCCCAAAACAGGTCACGGGCACGCGCGGCCTGGGTTACGCCGTATCTTACTCCGTATCCACCGCGCCTTCCCCGAACGGCACGCGTCGAATGTGGCGTCGTGGGAGAGATCATGGGTGGTTTCTTTATTCGGAAAGACGGAACGCCCGCCCCCTCCCTCTTTATAAGCAGGGGAAACAGGGGCAGTTCACCCATCTTGCCGGTTGCTACTCCAATCTCATAAATCTCCGCCGCTCCCCCCTTCTTCCCAAAGCTGAAAGAGAGCAGCGCTCCGCCCCCCATCGCCACCAGCATCACCAACACCGTCGATCTCCCCCACCACCTCCGCCATGGCTCCGAAAGCCGACAAGGGGAAGGTCGTGAAGTCGGCCGAGGCGCAGCGGCTCGCGGCGCTGCGAAAGGAGCGGGCAATCTCCCCCCCCAGCTCGCCGCGAAGGAGCTGAGGGAGTACTACTACCTCTTCTGGTCGACGGAGACGCGAGCGCATCCGCGTACGAAGGTACTCCCAGCTGCCGCCTCGGAACTGGCTCCGAATGGATACCCTTTCTTCGCGCTGTTCTTCTACTGCGGGCTCTGCCCGCCTTTCTCTGAATTTTTCTGCGATATCATGAACACCTACGGGTTCCGCCTCCTTGACTTCACCCCCAATGCCGTTCTGACCATGGCAGTTTTCGCACATCTCTGCGAAAACTTTGTCGGAGTCTATCCAAACGTAGATCTTTTCCGCCACTTCTTTATGCCCCGAGTTGAGAGAGGGGAGCCTTTATCCAGTGGAATCGCCTGGATCTCGAGAGCTCGCAAGAAGGAAGCTTATCTGGAGGGAGAGCTCCGCAGCAAGTGGGAGGAATGGAGAGCAGAATGGTGCTGGATTGTCGAGGAGAACCCGCAGCCATTTACCACCCAGCGCCAAGCCCCAATAGCGTGCGGCAATGATTGGAGCAACCTGGCCCCGGAAGACGATAGGCTGAAGATTGCCGTCTCCCGGATCCTACGCCTCAGGCTTGCCGGGCTCACCGTAGGCGCCGATGGCGCAGATTTTCTTCGCTTTCGCATCACCCCTCTGCAGGAGAGGAGGAGACCCGCCTGGGAGTTCTAGAATGCGGCGGATATCATGAGGCTGCGCCCGGGCCTCAACTTCAACTTCACCGTCCTGGAACTGGACGCGATGATCCTGGAACTGTTCAAGCGCGATCCTCAGCATCCCGAAGCGTTCATGTTGCCGAGGGGTGTCGTTCCGCTGTGCAACAACTCCTCGCTCGACCGCATCCGTGCAATGATGCCGCTGTGCGATTCGCATGGAATTGTCTCAACTTGGCAAGAGCCTGCAGACGACGTCGTGCGGGATTTCTTTGACGGCTTGGTAGAAGTGTCGGTCCGCTCCGATGAACAGAAGAGCCTTACTCACGACACCACCGATGCGAAGATGCAGCGCATCGCCACTAGGCTGGAAGAGGCAGCAGCAGCCGCTGCCGCGGGCGAGTTCGGATTCACCGTGGAGGAGGCAGAGGCAGCAGAGGCGGCAAGCCTTGTCGAGCGAGAGGAGCTTGCCGGCGAGGAAGAGCTTGTCGGGCCTGAAGCTGGGTCGAGCTAGCCCGCCGAGGGCGCAAGCGACTCGTTGAAGATCGGGTCCTCCTCCTCCCCACCTTCAGCCAGCTCGCCGCAAGCGGAGCCTCCAGCTCCACCAAGAAGGTGTCTCCGCAAGGCCGGGGACGTAGCGGGGTGGTAGACGAGTCAACAGCCGCCGTGCCGTGCGACACGCTCTACCGCGGCAAGCACTGTTGCCGCGGGAGCGCCTCATGCCGCTGCGGCAACTAGAGCGGGGTCTTCCCGGTCCACCACTACTGCTCCTGCTAAGCGGACAAGGGAACCTACTCCTCCGCCTCGTCGCACCGGAGGTGAGCCGGACTTCGATCTCTCCGCGCTCAGCTCCGACGAGGAAGAAGAAGAGTAAGATTCTTTGCTGTACTTGTAGTTCTTCAATTCTTGTTGTTTTGTCTTGTATCTGATTTGCTTTACTCTAAACCCATTCCTTTTCAGGACTCTGGCCCAGAGAGCGGCAAAGAGAGCCAAGGTCCCGGTGATTGTCATCGAGGACGAACCCACCGCGACAGCAGGGGGCGTGTCCGAGACCACCTTGCCGGACCCGGCAACCATTCTTCAAAGCAGCCCCCAGCGCAGCCCCCATCGTAAGTATATAGTTTACTTCCTGCTGTCAGGCGCACATGGGTGCTCTTTCTTTGCTGATATCTGAATGTTGGTTTGTGTAGGAGCAGAGCAGCCTCACCAAGAGTGCCCGGAAGCCGCTCCGGAAACGCCATCTGCTTCGACTACACCGCCAAGGGAGGATTCCCCGGCAAGGGAGCGTTCTCCAGCAAGGGAGAATTCTCCGGCAAGGGACAATTCTCCGGCAAGGGATAGTACCAGCGACCCTCCGGTGGTTGAGACCACGACTGCAGATCCTAGTACAGGTAATCTGCTTGCTTGAAAACTTCCCTTGGGTTCTTCTTCTTTTGATTTTCTTTTTGGATATTTGCTTGACTTTTCTCCTTTTTCCATTCGTCAGATCCATCTGCCACGGAGCCGATGGAAACCGAGGTCGCCGGCGAGGAGAACGCGCGCAACAATACCGACGACGCCGTTGCCACCGAAGGAGAAGCCGGCGCTGATGATCCCGCCGGCGAAGAGGCCGCCAAAGCTGCCGCCGCAGAAGCTGGCGAGGGATCCGGCGATCGCACTGACGGCCCCGAGGCCGCAGGAGCGTCAGGCGCTACGCCGACCGCCGATCCCTCCGCCGCTGCTGCAGCGCCAGGCTCCGAAGAGCCCCAGCCAGGCGCCTATTTGAAGGCCGGCGACGGCATCTTCATCAAGCTCCCCTAGGCGTCAAGCTCCAGGGCGCCGGTTGAAGGAGAGATCTTGGATGGAGAGGTGCTCGCCTCCGCTGGGCTGATGCTGGTCGACGCGCCAAGCAGCAGCAGCGACGAGCCTGAGGAGGAACGGCTTCTGCGGAAGCTATTGTCGCTTTACCGCGCCCGACAGGCCAAGCTAGAATCCTGAGAAGCGCTTGTCGCGAAGGTGGGAGTGGACATCGAGAAGCGCGCGGAGGAGCTCCGGGGTCTCAGGCAGGAAGCTCTCCGATCCCTGGCAGAGGAGCGGGAGCAAGTCGCCGAGGAGCGGAAAGCTTTCCTCCTCGAGAAGGCTGAAGTTGAAGAGCAACAGCGGCTTGTTGCCGAAAAGCTATCTGCGCAGGAAGGCGAGTTGGCGCAGCGCAAGGTCAACCTTTACGGCCACGAGGAGGAGCTTGCCGCGCGCAAGCAAGCAATTGGCGGGGCTCTTAAGGAAGTAGAGGATGCTGCCGCAGCTGCCGAGGCCGCCAAGAAGGAGCTGGAGACGAAGATGGCACAGCTGGAGGCCGATCTCAAGGCGAGCGGTGAGGAGCTTGCTGCGCTCAAGCGTGAGCGCGAGAAGGACGCCACCGCTCATGGCGAGCTGCAGGGTCGTCTCGCTGAGAGGAGCAAAGAGCTTAGCGCCGCCAAGGACTCCAACGCAGATCTTGAGTTGAAGCTGGTTACTTTGACTCAGACGCTGGACGGTGCCAGGGAGCGGGAGGTGGCCTTGAAGGAGAAGATCAAGGCTGACGAGGCGCTTCTGGCGAATGCTGCCGCCGCCCAGAACACTTTTAGGGAGAATGTGGAGCACTGGACCGAGGGTCTTGTGGATGTTGCCGCAGCCATCGACGGGGAGCTGGCGCAGCTGGGGATGGAGGACCTCGGGTATTCTTTTGATGAGCACCTCCAACCCAGCGCCAAGCTCAGCTTGTTCTTCAAAGGCGTGGCGACGGCCCTCCAGCGCAGCCGGGAGAAGATCCCAAAGCAGCTGGCCGACGAGTCGCGCAAGATCTGCGCGGGAGCTCTTCAAAAGGTGCTGGTGAAGGTGGCCTTCCGCAACCCATGCCTCAACCTCACCAACGTCCTCAGGTCCCTGCCGCCGGATGCTGATCTGGAAGCGCTCAAGGCCCTTGTCGCACCCATTGTGGACAAGGTGAGCGAGATCAAGAGGGTTGAGGGCGATCACGTAGATTAGGCCGCCCGTTTTCTCTTTTTCTTTGTCGCTGCTGGCCATGTCATGAGAACAATCTGTTAGAGCTGCGACAAGCTATCTTGTAATATAACTCTATTTTGGGTAGAGATTGCGGTGTTACTTCCTTTACTTGATTCCTTCCTTTGTATGTTTTTGCCCTACGCTTTTAGGGAACTTGTCGGCACAGGCACCTGGGCCACGAGCGCTGAGTGCGGGACGTCAGCAGCCTGCTGGCGGTGCCGCTTCCGACAAGAAACCTTGTCGCAACTAGTCGCAGCCCACTTAAGTTGTTGAGTGGACTCGAAACAAAGTAAGGGCGCAACTAGCTACGAGTTGATTCCTCCGCGCACAGGTTTTCCATACAAAGTACGGTCGTTCGAGGAAGATAACTTAAAAATAAAAACTGATTGCTCAAACTTTGGCAACTTAGCTTTTCTGTCGTTTGCTTTCCGGTAAGGCGAAACTTCCTTGAATGATGCCTGGTCCACACCATTATCTTCTCCTTTCCCCCCGGCAAACTTGTGGGCGAGGGAACCTTCCTTTCCTTTTTGAGAAAAAGAAAGAAGAGAAAATAAAGATATGGAGCCTTACGGCTCGTTATTGCTTACCGGGGGTAGGTGCTGCACAAAGTGTCAGATAACGCATGCCAAAAAATAGTAGAAAGCATGAAATTGACATGATGTGCGGAGCACATGATCTTTACTTATGCGCGGGGTCTGCGCCCGGCTTCGTACAAAGGATTACATGCAACATCGGCAAGACTTGTACAAAAGGTGGTTGCCGGAACAGGTTCCGACAACCGCGCCTTACGGGTAAAACTTACGAAGATGCTCAATGTTCCAGGAGTTGCTCACCAGAACGCCATCTTCGGTCTCAAGGCGGACAGCGCCAGGCCTAGTGACTCGTTTCACCCGGTAAGGGCCTTCCCACTTCGGCGTCAACTTGTTGGAATTCTTGGCGGACTGAACGCGCCGAAGAACAAGGTCGCCTTCCTCGAGACTTCTGGCATTAACTTTGCGGCTATGGTAGCGGCGCAAAGCTTGCTGGTATCGAGCAGCTCGTACAGCGGCCTGAAGACGGTCCTCCTCAAGGAGCAGCGCGTCATCTTGTCGCAACTGCTCTTGCTCAAGCTCATCATAAGCGAGCACTCGAGGTGACCCGTATACGAGTTCCGTGGGGAGAACTGCCTTTGCTCCATAGACTAGAGCAAAAGGTGTCTGGCCAGTGGCTTGATTTGGCGTCGTCCTGATCGACCAAAGAACCACCGGCAGCTCCTCAATCTAGTTCCTTCCGCACCTGCGCAGCCTGTCGAAAGTCCTGGTCTTGAGCCCGCGCAGCACTTCAGCATTTGCCCTCTCCGCTTGACCGTTGCTTCTCGGATGAGCAACAGAAGCAAAGCAGACCTTGGCGCCAAGATCTTGGACGTACTGCATGAAGGTGCGGCTCGTGAATTGTGTGCCGTTGTCGGTGATGATCCTGTTAGGGATCCCGAAGCGGCAAACAATCGACCTGAAGAACTTGACTGCTGACTGTCCTGTCACCTTCCTCACTGGTTCCACTTCCGGCCACTTTGTGAACTTGTCGATTGCAATGTACAAGTACTCAAAGCCCCCGACAGCTCGGGGAAAGGGGCCGAGGATGTCGAGCCCCCAGACCAAAAATGGCCAGGATAAAGGGATCGTCTGGAGAGCTTGAGCTGGCTGGTGTATCTGCTTGGAATGGAACTGGCACGCTTCACACTTGGTTACTTGTGCAGTTGCATCCTGGAGGGCCGTCGGCCAAAAGGAACCTTGCCGGAACGCTTTGCCGGCAAGTGCTCTTGCGCCAATGTGGTGACCACATATGCCTCCATGTATCTCTGCCAACAGCTTTTGTCCGTCTTCCCGGTGAATACACTTCAATTTCACACTGTTGAGTCTTCTTCTGTACAGTGTGTTGTCGACAAACTGGTACATACTTGACTGCCAGGCTACTCTTTCCGCTTCTTCTTGCTCTTTGGGAAGTTCTCCTGTCTGAAGGAAATGGACAATCTGATGTGCCCATGCTGGAGCTTGCGGCTCGACAACAAGGACTAAAGGCACATCTGCTGCTGCGGGAACATCCGCTTCTACGGCGAGAACCTGCGGCTCAGCCGGAGCTTGACGTTCCCTGGCAAGCTTGCCGGAGCAAAACTTGTCGGGAGCGTCTGCTTCAACGGAACAAACCCTAAGGCTTGTCGGAGCAGGCTGCTCCTCAGCACCCTTGGTGTTGATTTTGAGGACCTTCTTGGCAGCGGCTTCGGGGAGCTCTGCCGGAAAATAGTCACCAGAAATCAACTTCCTCTTCTTGCTCTGTCCAGTTGATGGCATTACAGACGGTTGAGTCAGCTTGAGCACAAAGATTCCTGGTTCCACAGGTAACTTAAGTGTGGCGCACTTTGACAGGCTATCTGCAATGTCGTTCTGAGCTCTTGGAACATGTTCCATCTGTAGGCCGTCAAAGCGCTCTTCTAGCTTTCTCACTTCATCAACGTAAGCTTCCATCAATGGACTTTGATAATTTTTGTTCACTTGGCGGACGACAAGCTGTGAGTCACCCCTGACAATGAGCTTCTTGATCCCAAGGTCTGCTGTGATCCTGAGACCGGCAAGCAAACCTTCATATTCTGCGGTATTGTTCGTTGCTTGCTCCTTGGGAAAGTGCATTTGGACTACGTACTTGAGGTGCTCTCCGGTAGGTGCAACAAGTAGCACGCCCGCACCGGCGCCTTGCAGCGAGAAGGCACCATCAAACGAGTGACGACTGTGATCTCCGGTAGGTGCAACGGATTTTGAAGTATCCTCTTCAGCGGAAAACGAGTGACGATTGTGATCTCATGTGCTTGGAAGTAATGGCGCAGCTTTCTTGAGGCCATGAGAAGGCCGAAAAGCAATTTCTGCACACCAGAGTACCTTGACCTAGCCCCCTGCAGAAGGGAACTGACAAAGTAAACTGGGCGCTGCACCATTCTTTTCTGCATCTTCTCACGCGCCGGCGCAGATCCATCTTTGTCGGGACCAGAGCTTGCCGGTGAAGTCCTTTGCTTGTCGCTGGATGCATCTGCCGTGGTTGCTGGCTCATCATCCGCCTCCCTCTCCGCTACTAACGCAACACTAACCACTTGATTGGTTGCCGCTATATATAGCAGCAACTTCTCTTGTGGCTTAGGTGCGACAAGTGTTGGAGTGGAGGACAGGTATCTCTTCAAGTCCTGCAGCGCAGCCTTCGCCTCCGGAGTCCATTTCATTGGACCTGCCTTTTTCAATATTTTGAAAAACGGCAGGGCGCGCTCAGCAGATCTAGAGATAAACCTGCTGAGAGCAGCCATGCAACCGGCAAGTCTTCATACATCCTTGACGCGCTTTGGTGGTTCAATCTGCTCAATGGCCTTGATCTTGTCGGGATTGGCTTCAATTCCCCGCTGAGACACGAAGAACCCGAGATGCTTGCCGGAGGGGACTCCAAACACACACTTCTCAGGGTTAAGCTTGAGATTGATCTTGCGCAGATTTGCAAAGGTTTCGTCTAAATCTTGAATCAGAGTCGCTTTGTCCTTGCTCTTGACCACTATGTCATCCATGTAGGCTTCCACATTTCTGTGTATTTGCGGCTCAAAAGCGTCATGGACTACCCTTGCAAATGTTGAACCAGCATTCTTTAAACCGAAAGGCATCCGTACGAAACAGTATGTGCCACATGGGGTGATGAATGCGGTCTTCTCCTCATCCTCTTCTGCCATGAAGATCTGTCCTGAGTATGCATCAAGAAATGAAAGCAAGTCACATCCGGACGTGGAGTCAACAATCTGGTCGATGCGCGGCAAGGGAAATGGGTCTTTGGGACAAGCTTTATTGACATCGGTAAAGTCGATACAAAGCCTCCATTTCCCGTTAGCCTTGCGCACGACTACAGGATTGGCCAACCACGTAGGATGGAGCACTCCTCTGACAAGGCCTGCTGCTTCCAATTTCTTGATTTCTTCTGCGATGAATTCTTGGCGCTCCACTGCCTGTTTCCTGACTTTCTGCTTGACGGGCCATGCATGAGGACAGACGACAAGATGGTGCTCGATTACTTTCCTGGGAACACCGGGGATGTCAGACGGTTGCCACGCAAATACGTCGACGTTCGTCCGCAGGAAAGCAACGAGCGCGCTTTCCTATTTAGGGTCGAGAGTGGCACTGATGGTGATAGTACCACCAGTGCCATCCTCTTTGGCGGACACCGTCTTAGTCTCTGGTGGAGCTGCCATTGTCTTCTTACACTTGCCGGTGGAGCTCGATGGTGCACCCTCGACGGTAGCGCAGCACTCCGAAGAGGTGCGCTTGCCGGAGTGGGCATCAGAACTCTTGTCGGACTTGGTCTTCTTCTTTGCCCCGGGAGCTTCAACGGCAAGTGACTTGCGATCTGTTGCGGCTGCTGCTTCCCAGTATATCTTGTCAGCGCAGATAAGAGCATCCTTCTTGTTGCCTGAGACAGAGATGACACTTATCGGGCCTGGCATCTTCAGCATGTTGTATGCATAGTGAGAGGCTGCCATAAATTTGGCAAGTGCTGGACGGCCGAGTATCCCATTGTAAGGCAATGGAAAGTCAGCAACGTCAAAAGTGACCCTCTCAGTCCTGAAGTTCAACTCGCTGCCAAATGTCACTGGCAACATGATCTTCCCCTTCGGCTTGCTCCTTCCCGGATTGATTCCTTGGAATGTGTCGGTCTCTTCGAGCACGCCATCAGGGATCTGGAGTGGAGTACCGCGGAGGAGATCAGGTTCAAGCCGGCCCCATCGTCAACTAGCATCTTAGTGACCTTGAGGTTGCGGATAGTTGGTGAAACCAACATCGGCAAGCACCCGACCGCAGTTATGCGATCAGGGTGGTCCTCAATATCAAAGATGATAGGCGTGCTGGACCATTTCAGAGGCTTGTGTGACTCGACGGGTGGTTCTGCCGCATTGACTTCTCGCACCCACTGCTTGAGCTGGCGGTGTGAAGTATGCAGAGAAGCACCGCCGTCAACGCACAGGACCTCTGTGGCTTTCTGGAACTCCTGCTCATCGGTCTCGTCATCATCCATATCTTCATCGTCATCGTCATCTTCATCCTTGTCGCGGCCGCGGGGAGGTCTGTCTCCTTGCCACTGCTTGGACTTGCCGCGGCGTCCTCCTCGGCCGGGGCGTTTCTTGCCGGCTCCTCCAGCACCTTCCTGGGCTTTCTCCTTGTCGCGTCGCTCGTATTCAGCCTTTTGCTGCTCGACAAGCTGCTCGACCTTCTTGCAACTCTGGAGGTCATGGCCCTTGGTGCGGTGGATCTTGCACTACTGTTTGTTGGTGCCGTCCTGCTTGTCGGCGACCGCCACAGCCTGGTAGTTGGTGCCCACGACAATCTCCTTGCCGGAGCTACCAGCTTTGGCTTTCTTGGCGCCACCTCCGTTGCCGGACTGCTCAACGACTAGCACATCTCTGCCTTTCTTCTTCCTGTTGTTCTGCTGCCGGTTTTTCTTTGCCGGGGCAGCCTCCTCACTATCAGATCCTCCTGCTTCTGTATTCTCTCTGGGGAGTTTCCTCCCTTCCTCAGCACGTGCACACTTGTCGGCCAGGGCATATAGCTCACTGACGTCTCTGATCTTGCACATCGCCATCTCCTCCCGCATCCTGCGGTTTCGCACGTTCTGATGGAACACGCTAATTACCGCAGCAGGGTGGACATCTGGGATGTTGTGTTGTACGCGGCTGAATCTTTGAATGTACTTGCGCAGGGGCTCTCCTTCCTTCTGGGCGAGCAGATGAAGGTCGCTCTCTTGGCCATGAGGCTTGTGGCCGCCTGTAAAGGCGCCGACAAACTGACGGCATAGGTCTGCCCAAGAGGATATGGAGTTATCCGGCAAGTGCATGAGCCAGGATCTGACATTGGGCTGGAGCACCAGCGGGAAGTAGTTGGCCAGGATCTTGTCGTCCCGCCCCCCGGCAGCTTGCACCGCGATGGTGTAGATGCTGAGGAACTCCGACGGATGCGACTTGCCGTCGTACTTCTCTGGTACATCTGGCTTGAAATTCTTCGTGCTGGGCCACTGGACTTGCCGCAGCTCACGAGTGAACGCAGGGCAACCTACCGCGTATGGCAAGTCACCTGGTTCCCCTGGCGCATGCATGTCGACAGAGGGCCCAGCGCGCTGGTCGGATTGACGCCGCGCTTCTCTTCGGCGCTCGATGCGAGTACGAGCGTCTTCTTGCTGTCGTTCGTGAAGAACTTGGTGTTGATCGCGACGAGCTCGTGGATCCGATGATGCGGTGGAGTCGCTGTCGAGGTGGATCCGGCGAGTCAGCGATCTTGGCCTTCGGGGTGGAGAGTGCATGGTGGTTGCACCCCCACCGGTTTCGTCGCCACCGGCTCGTGCCTGGTAGTCCTGCCGCGGCAGCGATGTACTCGGCTGCCGCGGAGTGTCGCCATTGGCAAAGCCGATGAGACTCTGAATGGTGGCCCTCCATCCATCGATCCTGTCTGCCGTTGGAGGGTAATCCAAGAGCAGTTGAGCTCGCGCCAAATCTTCTGCTGGAGTGGTGGGTGGCAGTGGCGAATGGTGCGAGGAGCGGGATATGCTCGGACTTCTAACTATGTTAGAAGGAGCAGTATTCCGTCCAGGCGACCGTGTCCCGCTCGTGCCAGCACGTTGGCATGCATGCTGGTCTTGAGCGCCCCGGGATCCACCAGCTCGATCTTGGTCCAACAAACGTATGGCACTGCGAATACCATGACGCTGTCGGTCCTGCGCCTCCTGCGATGGACGCAGTGCATGTACGGACGCCGAGGTCTGCGCAGCCTTGTCCTTGGACCTGGCAGCACCGTGAGCTCCCTCGTCGATGTCCGTTCTTCCGCCGGCGTCTACCCCACCACTCGTTTGCTCCGGTGGTGGTGGGATCGATGTGGACGGAACAACTGCCACCGAAGCCTTCTTCTTCGGTGGCATGTCGATGAAGAATATGAAGATCTAGCTTGTGTGAACGCCGGATCAGGTTCACACGACCTCGACGCCCCCTACCTGGCGCGCCAAAGATGTCGGGGAAACTGATCCACGAACACCTATGGGACCGGTGGACCGAGCCCCTTTCGGTTCGGCGGGTGGCGGAGATCGCACGAAGAGCGGATCGAGGCGTAGCACACGAGCGATTTACCCAACTTAGGAGCTCTCCGGAGAGATAACACTCCTACTGCTGCATGTCTGAGTATATTGAGTTCTTGCTCGGGAGCGCTGAGTGCTACAGTACACACTAGCTGCTAACGAGACCGAGCGTGAGTGTTTTTCTGCCTTCGAACCCCCTTCTACGTTGCGCATGGGCCTCCTTTTATATGCTCAAGGGGTCACTGATAGGTGGCAATGTAGACAAGGGTAAAAATGGAAAAGGAATTGCGGTTGGTACAACCACCTGTACAGTGTATCATACCTAACCCTGACGACAGGGGACAAAGGCATTAAATGCCCGTCTGTGTCGCCCAAATAGTGCAAAAAGGGACCGTCAGGGACGCCACCGCTCGCCACGATGGCAGTCTTGTCAGCGTCGCTTGCCACCGCGCACCGCTGGCTGCACAGCCTCTTGCCACGCGCGCCTGGAAAGGCCCCAGGGCAACACGTTGGTGGATGTGCTAGAGCGCGGGTACAGAGTGGTAGCTTGCCGCGGCAAGCGCCTTGCCGCGGTCGTTGTCTTGTCGCGTCCGGAAGCTTGTCGCTCACCGGGCCTTGCCGGGACGCGTGGCGCGTCGCGGCAAGTTCCTTGAGATGCCTTGGTTGGCCTTCCCGGCAAGCTCTTCTTGCCGGGGCCTTGTCTCCTTGGCTTGAATACTTTGTTCTTGAATGGCTCCAAAGGAACCACGGAGGACCTTGGCGGTCACCCGGCAAGCCTTGCCACGGGGTGCTGCGACTGCCCGTGCACAAGTTTGGGATACTAGGGTACCCCTACTCTAGTACACCGACAATACCAAAGAAACTAGGAGACCCAGGAGTACCAACTATACCATGTTCCATTAAAAGAAACTATGTTAAAACTACTTTATGTGATATTGGAGCCGGTGTTAGTGTTATGCCTTTCTCTTTATATCATAGACTTGATTTGAATAAGTTGACACCTACTGAAATCTCTTTGCAAATGGCTGATAAATCAACTGCTATACCCATTGGTATTTGTGATTATGTGCCTGTTGTGGTTGCAAATGTTACTATCTTAACGGACTTTGTTATTCTTGATATTCCCGAGGACGACAGTATGTCGATCATCCTGGGTAAACCCTTTTTGAATACTACAGGGGATGTTATTGATTGCAACAAAGACAATGTCACTTTTCATGTTAATGGTAATGAGCATACGGTACACTTTCCAAAGAAACAACCTCAAGTTCATAGTATCAATTTTATTGGAAAAATCTCAACTATTACTATTGGAGGTTTTGAATTCCCTCTTCCTACTGTCAAAAAGAAATATGATATTCTATTGTTGGGGACATGCATATCCCTGTTGTGGTAACCTAGTGTTATTCAAAAATTCTCAGGTTCATGTCATTCGGAAGAAGTTTGTTAATAAGACTTGATCAACCTTGTTAATGGATTCCTTTTGATGAGCATGAGATGGATGAATTTAGGAAGCACAACTTTCTGTACCCTCTGTTTACTTTCTGTTATTTAGATTAAATAAAGAAAAAATAGTAATTTCTGTTTGTTTTCTGAATTATCCTTGCAATTAAAAATGCCCTAAAAATAAAAAGTTCTCCAAATGCCCTAAAAATTTAGTATGATTTTTATAGAATATTTGAGAATTTCAGGCACTGAGAACACACCAGGGGGATGCACTAGTGAGCCACGAGGACGGAGGGCGCGCCCTACCCCCCTATGTGCGCCTCCCTGTCTTGTGGGTCCCACGTGGGTCCCCTCCACTTATTCCAGCACCCATCCACTTTGTCTTCCTTCAGAAAAAATCATCATGTAGCTAAAACCTGTGTTCTTGCTCATTTTGCTGCCATTTTCGATCTCCTTGCTCAAAGCTCCATTCACAAAACTGCTTTGGGGGATTGTTCTTCGGTATGTGACTCCTCCAATGGTCCAATTAGTTTTTTTTCTAGTGCTTTATTTATTGCAAATTTTTGCTGCTGTGGTGACCCTTTTCTTGAGCTTTGATGTCAAGTTTATATGGTCCAAAGTAGTTTTGATGCATGATATAGCCTCTAGGCACTTGTGGAAGTAGTTATTATCAATTTTGTTGAGTTTGTTTCACTTTTATTTTGAGTCACTAAAAATTTCAGAAATTTTTCAGAGGAAGAAAAATGTCTAGGAAAATGTATCATGGTGGTTCTTCAAGGAAGCAAGCACCGAGGATCGCGATACATGAGCCGGACCTTGAACCACCAAGGGAAGCTCAAGTGCGGCCTTGTGAATGGCCGTCGGATGAATTTATGGTCCATGCAGGCTTCAAGGATGAATTTGATGCGTATGTACATAATGCTGATCTTGAGGACTTCATATCAGATAAGTGCCAACAATACTATTACCTCACCGATTCCTTTGTGCGGAGGTTTGAATTTTCATCTAAGCCAAATACCCATTCTGTTTTATTTGATCTTTATGATGAATCATATACCATGGACCTTGAAGATTTTAATGCTGCCTGCAAAATCCCACAGTGGGGCATTCTTAGTGAGCCTCACAAATCTGAATATAATGATTTCCTTGCAAGCATCACTGTGGGAGAAACTAGAAATATCACACAAGCTACCATAAGGAGCATTCATTTTCCTACCGTACATTACTTTGCTCTCTTTATAGGTAGATGCATTAACGGTAAGCATGATCATAGCCACCTTTGCGTTCCAGATCTTAGTGTCCTCAAGAGTGCGGTATTAGGTGATACGCGGTATAACTTGGGGGCCATTGTTGCGAGGACCTTACATCTTAATGCGAAAGATGGAGATTTATTTGGTGGGATTTATGCAACTCGTTTAGCTAATTATCTTGGTGTATCTATAAGAGAGAATGACATTGAGTTGCCACCTACTTTTCTAGATTATAATGCTATGATTTGCTACCAGTTTCTTGAGAGGAATGACCAGTCCCTCCAATACCGACTAATCTTTGACAGATGGCATGCTGTCCATATTACCCTTCCTGCTCCTTCCTTCTTTAACTTTCAGGTAAATGAGAGATATTTCATAACTAGATAGGAGGCAAACGAGTATGAGAGAATAGTGTAGGCCGCTCGCCTCTGGGAAACAGCTCATCAGGCGGCAGCTGCCGCAGCATAGTACGACCCCAACTATGATGTCGGATATCATCCGGGCCAGTGGTGGCCTTAGAAAAACTTAGGCCAAAAGCCTAAGCTTGGGGTGGTACGTATTTCTCACCGACATTACATTCATGTTCACACACTCATTCTAGTTAGCGGTGTTCATACTTTTTCATTATATTATCCATGCTAGTTTATTTTATTTTTCTTGCTTTCTTCTTGAGTGTTTGAAAAACTTTGAGAAAAACAAAAAAAAATAGTTGTAGCTTCTAGCTAGTTTACTTTCCATGTCTATGTAGTTGTACTATTAAAAGAAAACCCAAAAAGATTTCTTGTTCTTCTTTTGCTTGTTGGGGGCTTTCCCGTGTAAATAGTTTTTCTCGTTCTTGTTTTACTTTCTTCAGAAAAACAAAAACTCCAAAACCATTTCAGTGTGTTTCTTTTCTTTTCTTTTCTTTGGGGGTTGAGATGAGAAGACCACGATGAAAATGATGAGTGGCTCTCATATGCATTATTGTTGATATAACAAAGAGCCCATATTACCTTGTCTTCTCCTTTGAATAAATGGTTGCAAATTCTAGCTTAGTCCAATGCACATGCACTATGATTATTTTCCACACCGTTCGGTCGTGCAAGTGAAAGGCAATAATGACGATACATGATGAAATGATTGAGAGGAGGAAATGCTGGTATGAACTCGGCCTATCTTCTTTTTGTAAATATGATTAGTTCATCGTTCCTGATTCAGCCTATTATGAATGAAACATGTTTGCAATGACAATTAGAGATTATAGTTACTCATGCCATGCTTAATTAGCTAGGAATTTATAATGGTTTACCTTGCGTCCCAACATGCTATTAAAATGGTTGTGATGTAGTATGATAGGATGGGGTCCTCCTTTGAATGATTTGAGTGGCTTGACTTGGAACATGTTTACACATATAGTTGAAACAAAATCAACATAGCCTCCACGATATTTATGTTCACAGTGATTTATATCCTACTCATGCTTGCACTCATTGTTGGTTAATCTCAATGCATGTTTATGACTGTTGTCGCTCTCTGATGACCCGCAAGTGTAGGGGATCTATCATAGTCCTTTCGATAAGAGTGTCGAACCCAACGAGGAGTAGAAGGAAATGACAAGCGGTTTTCAGTAAGGTATTCTCTGCAAGCACTGAAATTGTAGGTAATAGATAGTTTTGTGATAAGATAATTTGTAACAGGTAGCAAGCAATAAAAGTAAATAAGGTGCAGCAAGGTGTCCCAATCCTTTTGGTAGCGCTCCCGAGGACACATGGAAATTATCGTCAAGCTAGTTTTCATCACGCTCGTATGATTCGCGTTCGTTACTTTGATAATTTGATATGTGGGTGGACCGGTGCTTGGGTACTGCCCTTTCTTGACAGGCATCCCACTTCTGATTAACCCCTATTGCAAGCATCCGCAACTACAAAAGAAGTGTTAAGGTAAACCTAACCATAGCATGAAACATATGGATCCAAATCAGCCCCTTACGAAGCAACTTATAAACTAGGGTTTAAGCTTTTGTCACTCTAGCAACCCATCATCTACTTATTACTTCCCAATTCCTTCCTCTAGGCCCAAATAATGGTGAAGTTTTATGTAGTCGACGTTCACATAACACCACTAGAGGAGAGACAACATACATCTCATCAAAATATCGAATGAATACCAAATTCACATGACTACTAATAGCAAGACTTCACCCATGTCCTCAGCAACAAACGTAACTACTCACAAAGCATATTCATGTTCATAATTAGAGGAGTATTAATATGCATTAAGGATCTGATCATATGATCTTCCACCCAATAAACCAACTAGAATCGACTACAAGGAGTAATCAACACTACTAGCAACCCACAGGTACCAATTTGTGGTTTTGATACAAGATTGGATACAAGAGATGAACTAGGGTTTTGAGAGGAGATGGTGCTGGTGAAGATGTTGATGGAGATTGACCCCCTCCCACGATGAGAGGATCATTGGTGATGACGATGGTGATGATTTCCCCCTCCCGGAGGGAAGTTTCCCCGGCAGAACAGCTCCACCGGAGCCCTAGATTGGCTCCGCCAAGGTTCCGCCTCGTGGCGGCGGAGTTTCGTCCCGTAAACTTGCTTATGGTTTTTTCCAGGGTAAAAGCCTTCATATAGTAGAAGATGGGTGCTGGAGGGCTGCCAGGTGGCCCACGAGGCAGGGGGCGCGCCCAGGGGATAGGGCACGCCCCCACCCTCGTGGATGGTGGGTGGCCCCCCTCAGGTATTTCTTCCACTCAATATTTTTTATTAATTCCCAAAATGACTTTCGTGGAGTTTTAGGACTTTTGGAGCTGTGCAGAATAGGTCTCCAATATTTGCTCCTTTTCCAGCCCAGAATCCCACCTGCCGGCATTCTCCCTCTTCATGTAAACCTTGTAAAATAAGAGAGAATAGCCATAAGTATTGTGACATAACGTGTAATAACAGCCCATAATGCAAGAAATTTTGATATAAAAGCATGATGCAAAATGGACGTATCAACTCCCCCAAGCTTAGACCTCGCTTGTTCTCAAGCAGAAGCCGATATCGAAAAATATGTCCCCATGTTTAGAGATAGAGGTGTCGATAAAAATAAAATACGGACATGAGGGCATCATGATCATTCTTATAACAGCAACATATATATATATATATATATATATATATATATATTGTCATATGATTTCTTATGCTCAAGTAACAATCTATTCACAATGCAAGTATGATTCAGAAACTTCATTGAGAACTAACAAACTATGATCTCGGTCATTGAAGCAATTGCAATTTATCATAACATCAGAAAGAGTCAAGATAAGAGCTTTTCAGCAAGTCCACATACTCAACTATCATTTAGTCTTTCACAATTGCTAACACTCACGCAATACTTATGGTTATGGAGATTTAATCGGACACGAGAGAAAGATAGGGGCTTATAGTGTTGCCTCCAAACCTTTTACCTCAAGGGTAATGTCAACAATAATAGTTCATGCTAACTTACATCCAATTGGATATATATATATAGGGATCTTTCCAACATGAGGTGCTTGCCAAAGGATAAAATATAAAAAAGGAAAGGTGAAGATCACCTTGACTCTTGCATAATGTAAAAGATAGGCCCTTCGCAGAGGGAAGCAGAGGTTCTCATGTGCTTTTATGGTTGGATGCACGAAATCTTAATGCAAAAGAACATCACTTTATATTGCCACTTGTGATATGAACCTTTATTATGTAGTTCATCGCTTTTATTACTTCCATGTCACAAGATCGTATAAAGCTTATTTTCTCCACACTGATAGGTCATACATATTTAGAGAGCAATTTTTATTGCATGCAACATGACAACTTACTTGAAGGATCTTACTCAATCCATAGGTAGGTATGGTAGACTCTCATGGCAAAACTGGGTTTAAGGATATTTGGAAGCACAAGTAGTATCTCTACTTGGTGCAAGGAATTTGGCTAGCATGAGGGGGAAAGGCAAGCTCAACATGTTTGGATGATCCATGACAATATACTTTAACTGAGATGTGAGAAAACATAACCCATTACGTTGTCTTCCTTGTCCAACATCAACTCTTTAGCATGTCATGCTTTAATGAGTGCTCACAATCATAAAAGATGTCCAAGATAGTGTATTTATATGTGAGAACCTCTCTTTCTTTATTACTTCCTATTAATTGCAATGATGACCAAAACAATGTTTGCCAACTCTCAACAACTTTTAATCATCATACTCTTTATATGTGAAGTCATTACTTCCCACAAGATAAATATGATCTCTTTTTATTTCTTTTTACTCTTTTTATTAAGCTCATAGCAAGATAGCAAAGCCCCTCACTCAACACTAATCATTATTATATATAGCTCACGGACTCGATTACATAGAGGGATCATAGGGCAAGACTAAAAACTAAATCATACCAAAACTTTATTCTACTAGATCAAGATATTACCAAAAGGATCGAACTAAGAAAAACTGTAAAGATAAGAGTGTGATGGTGATACGATAAACGGGGCAACTCCCCCAAGCTTGGCAGTTGCCAAGGGGAGTGCCCATACCCATGTGATTATGTCTCCTTTACTGGTGAAGAAGGTGGTGATGATGATGGATAGTCGCACATCTAGCGTAGGAGCTCGTCCAATTTGCGGATAATGCCCTTAAGTGCGACGATATGATCCTTCAACAAAATATTTTCCTGTGTGATATACTTGTTTTGTATGCGAGCTAACTCAATCATCTTGAAACTTCAATCTCAGTTGGGGTAAAAAGGATAGAAAGAGGTTGAGGGATGTTTTCTTCTTCAGCCGCCAGAGCTTGATCCTCCATGGCCTTCTTGATCCCATCATCCTTGTTGATATCCCCAGGTTCTTCTCTCTTCAGCTCTATCTTCAATAGCCAAGCATCCTTGTCTTCATTGTTGGAGGAGGGTAACGTCATGATGCCTGGCCTTGGCAAATCTGACAGAAAATAGCTCGAAAAAAAGACAGAAGATTTCTACGTGATACGGTGGTCAAAACCTTTGGGAGATTATATAATGAATTTTTACCGACCGAAAGAAGTATCGTGCAAGAAAACGGAGTCCGGAGAGCACACGAGGTGCCCACGAGGCAGGGGCGCGCCCAGGGGGGTAGGGCGCGCCCTCCACCCTCGTGGACGCCTCGTGTCCTTCCTGGACTACTTATTTTACTATTTTCCTAAATATTCCAAAACAGAGAAAAATTACTATTAGAACTGTTTTGGAGTCGATTTACTTACCGTACCACTTACCTATTGCTTTTCAAAGTCTGAAACATTCCGGAAAGTGTCCCTTATGTATTCCTCCGGGGTTACGGTTTCAATAACATTAGTTTCAACATTTATAGGATTACCTGAGATATACTGTTTGATTCTTTGACCGTTCACCACCTTTGGATTTGTGCCTTCGAAGTTGTTGATTTTTATGGCACTGGAACGATAGACCTCCTCGATAACGTAAGGGCCTTACCATTTAGAGAGAAGTTTTCCTGCAAAAAATCTTAAACGAGAGTTGAATAGCAACACATAATCACCTACGTTAAACTCACGTTTTTGTATCCTTTTGTCATGCCATCTTTTAACTTTTTCTGAAAACAGTTTGGCATTCTCATAGGCCTGGGTTCTCAATTCATCAAGTGAGCTAATGTCAAATAATCTCTTCTCACCGGAAAGTTTGAAATCATAATTGAGCTCTTTAATGGCCCAATATGCCTTATGTTCAAGTTCGAGAGGTAAGTGACATGCATTTCCATAGACCATTTTATATGGGGACATACCCATAGGATTCTTATATGCAGTTCTATAAGCCCATAATGCATCATCAAGTTTCTTGGACAAATTCTTTCTAGATCTATTAACAATCTTTTGCAAAATTAATTTGAGCTCTCTATTACTCAATTCTACTTGGCCACTTGACTTTGGGTGATATGGAGATGCAACTCTATGATTAACATCATACTTAGCGAGCATTTTATGAAAAGCACCATGAATAAAATGTGAACCACCATCAGTCATTAAGTATCTAGGGACTCCAACCCTCGAAAAAATAACTTCTTTAAGCATCTTAATACAGGTGTTATGATCATCACTACTAGTTGGAATAACTTCTACCCACTTAGTAATGTAATCAACAACAACTAAGATATGTGTATACCCATTAGAGGCAGGAAAAGGTCCCATATAATCAAAGCCCCAAACATCAAATGGTTCGATAACAAGAGAATAATTCGTAGGCATTTTTTGACATCTACTAATATTACCAATTCTTCGACATTCATCACAAGACAAGACAAACTTACGAGCATCTTTGAAGAGAGTAGGCCAATAAAAACCGGATTGCAATACCTCATGTGTAGTTCTATCTCCAGCGTGGTGTCCTCCATATGCCTCGGAGTGACACTTGCGTAGGATCTGTTCCTGTTCATGCTCAGGTACACAACGTCTAATAACACCATCTACTCCTTCTTTATAAAGGTGTGGGTCATCCCAGAAGTAATGTCTTAAATCATACAAGAACCTTTTCTTTTGCTGGTACGTGAAACTACGCGGTATGAATTTAGCAACAATGTAATTATCATAATAAGCATACCATGGAGTAGTACGAGAAGCATTTATGACAGCTAATTGTTCATCAGGAAAGCTATCATTAATAGGTAGTGGGTCATCAGGAACATTCTCTAACCTAGACAAGTTGTCTGCAACGGGGTTCTCAGCTCCCTTTCTATCAATAATATGCAAATCAAATTCTTGTAGAAAGAGAATCCATCTAATAAGTCTAGGTTTAGCATCTTTCTTTTCCATACGATATTTAATAGTAGCATGATCAGTGTGAACAGTTACTTTAGAATCAACAATATAAGGTCTGAACTTATCACAAGCAAATACAACTGCTAAGAATTCTTTTTCAGTAGTAGCATAATTTCTCTGGGCACTGTCTAGAGTTTTACTAGCATATTGAATAACATTTAGTTTCTTGTCAACTCTTTGTCCTAGAATAGCACCTACAGCATAATTGCTAGCATCACACATAATTTCAAAGGGTACATTCCAATCAGATGGCTGAACAATAGGTGCAGAAATAGCTTTCTTAAGTATTTCAAATCCTTCTACACAATCATCATCAAAGACAAAAGGTATATCTTTTTGCAATAGATTAGTCAGAGGCCTAGAAATTTTAGAAAAGTCCTTAATGAACCTCCTATAAAAACCGGCATGACTAAGGAAAATTCTTATACCTTTAATTTCCTCGGGACATGGCATCTTTTCAATAGCATCCATCTTAGCTTTATCAACTTCAATACTTTTCTCGGAAATTTTATGCCCCAAGACAATACCTTCATTAACCATAAAGTGGCACTTCTCCCAATTCAAGACCAGACTAGTAACTTCACATCTCTGAAAAACTCGATCAAGGTTGCTCAAGCAATCATACAAAGAGGATCCATAAACGGAGAAATCATCCATGAATACCTCACAAATCTTTTCACAAAAGTCAGAGAATATAGCCATCATGCATCTTTGAATGGTAGCAGGTGCATTACATAAACCACAAGGCATACATCTATAAGCAAAGGTAATGAAAGGGCAAGTAAAAGTGGTCTTTTCTTGATCCTCCACTTACACATGTATTTGAGAGAAACCAGAGTAACCATCTAGAAAGCAAAATTGTGTATGCTTGGATAATCTTTCTAGCATTTGATCAATAAAAGGTAGAGGGTAATGATCTTTCTTAGTAGCTTTATTTAATTTGCGGAAATCAATTACCATCCTATAACCTGTAATAATTCTTTGCAGGATCAATTCATCTTTATCATTAGGAACAACAGTAATACCTCCCTTCTTAGGGACACAATGGACAGGACTTACCCACTTACTATCAGCAACGGGATAAATTATACCTGCCTCAAGGAGCTTTAGTATTTCCTTTCTTACCACTTCTTTCATCTTAGGATTTAATCGTCGTTGGTGATCAATAACTTGTTTGGCGTCTTCCTCCAATTTTATTTTGTGTTGGCATAGAGTGGGACTAATGCCCTTAAGATCATCAAGAGTATATCTAATAGCAGCACGGTGCTTCTTCAGAGTTTTCAATAATCTTTCCTCTTCCTGCTTTGAAAGGTTAGCACTAATAATAACAGGATATATCTTCTTTTCATCAAGATAAGCATATTTAAGAGTATCAGGTAATGGTGTAAGCTCAAACACGGGATCACCCTTGGGTGGTGGAGGATCCCCTAGGATTTCAACAAACAAGTTGTGTTTCAAAATACGTCCCTATTTAAAGAATACTTCATCTATCTCCCTTCTTTCATTCATATACAAATCATTTTCATGGTCTAGCAAATGTTGTTCTAAAGGATCAATAGGAGGCACGACAATAGAAGCAAGACCAATAATTTCATCCTTACTAGGCAATTCTTTATCATGAGGTTGTCTATGAAATTTAGCAAAATTAAACTCATGAGACATATCCCCTAAGCCAATCGTAACAACATCCTTTTCGCAATCAATCTTAGCATTAACAGTATTCAAGAAGGGTCTACCAAATATGATGGGACAAAAATCATCTTGTGGGGAACCAAGAACAAGAAAATCAGCAGGATATTTAACTTTCCATGACAAGACTTCAACATCTCTAACAATCCCAATTGGTGAAATAATAGTATCTCTATTGGCAAGCTTAATTGTAACAACAATTTCTTCTACCTCAGCAGGTGCAATATCATGCATAATTTCTTCATATAAGGAATAAGGTATTGAACTGGCACTAGCACCCATACCACATAAGCCATGATAATAATGATCTCCTATTTTAACAGAAATAACAGGCATGCCTACAACGGGTTTATGTTTCTTAGCATCGGGTCTAGCAATTCTAGCAGCTGCATCAGAGAAATAAATAACATGCCCATCAATATTATCAACCAAAAGATCTTTAACCAAAGCAATACTAGGTTCAACTTTAATTTGCTCAGGAGGTATATATGTTCTAGTATTACTCTTACGAACTACAGTTGAAGGTTTAGCATGATCTTTTATCCTAAGAGGGAAAGGTGGTTTCTCAATATAAGTAGTAGGAACAATAGGATCATTATAAGTGATAGTCATTTCTTCAAATGTAATAGGTGCAACTACTTTTACTTCAGTGGGAGGATTATATTTAAACCACTTCTCCTTAGGAAGATCAACGTGAGTAGCAAATGATTCACAGAAAGAATATACTATCTCAGAGTCAAGTCCATATTCAGTGCTAAATCCATGAAAAGCATCGGTATCCATAAAAGATTTAACACAATCAAACTTAGGTTTCATACCTGACTCCTTACCATCATTGGAAACCTAATCTTCAGAGTTGCGTTTAATTCTTTCCAATAAATCCCATTTGAATTCAATAGTCTTCATCATAAAAGACCCAGCACAAGAAGTATCAATCATGGTGCGATTGTTGAGAGAAAGCCGAGCATAAAAGTGTTGGATAATCATTTCTCTTGAGAGCTCATGATTGGGGCATGAATATAACATTGACTTAAGCCTCCCCCAATCTTGAGCAATGCTTTCTCCTTCGCGAGGCCAAAAATTATATATATAATTACGATCACGATGAACAAGATGCATAGGATAAAACTTCTGGTGAAATTCCAATTTCAATTGTTTATAGTCCTAGGATCCCATATCATCACATAGCCTATACCATGTCAATGCGTATCCCTTCAAAGATAAAGGGAGAACCTTCTTCTTAATAACATCATCGGGCATACCTGCAAGCTTAAATAATCCACAAACTTCATCCACATAGATAACATGTAAATCGGGAAGCAATGTTCCATCTCCTGCAAAGGGATTAGCTAGCAGTTTCTCTACCACACCCGAAGGAATTTCAAAGTAAACATTTTAAGTAGGTTCAGTAGGTTGAGGAGCAACTCTTTTCTCTACTGGTCGGGGTGAAGATACCCCAAACAAGCCCCTCAAAGGATTAGTTTCCATAGTAACAAGTGATAGTAAATTTCAGCACACTATATAAATGTTTCCTTACCAAGTTCCACTTACCAAAGGCGCTTCACTCCCCGGCAACGGCGCCAGAAAAGAGTCTTGATGACCCAAAAGTGTAGGGGATCTATCGTAGTCCTTTCGATAAGTAAGAGTGTCGAACCCAACGAGGAGCAGAAGGAAATGATAAGCGGTTTTCAGTAAAAGGTATTCTCTGCAAGCACTGAAATTGTAGGTAATAGATAGTTTTGTGATAAGAAAATTTGTAACGGGTAGCAATCAATACAAGTAAATAAGGTGCAGCAACGTGGCCCAATCCTTGGTAGCGAAGGACTAGCCTGGATTAGTTCTTATAATGAGAAAAGCGCTCCCGAGGACACATGGGAATTATTGTCAATCTAGTTTTCATCGCGCTCGTACGATTCGCGTTCGTTACTTTGATAATTTGATATGTGGGTGGGCCGGTGCTTGGGTACTTCCCTTTCTTGGACAAGCATCCTACTTATGATTAACCCCTATTGCAAGCATCCGCAACTACAAAAGAAGTATTAAGGTAAACCTAACCATAGCATGAAACATATGGATCCAAATCAGCCCCTTACGAAGCAACTTATAAACTAGGGTTTAAGCTTCTGTCACTCTAGCAACCCATGATCTACTTATTACTTCCCAATGCCTTCCTCTAGGCCCAAATAATGGTGAAGTGTCATGTAGTCGATGTTCACATAACACCACTAGAGGAGAGACAACATACATCTCATCAAAATATCGAACGAATACCAAATTCACATGACTACTAATAGCAAGACTTCACCCATGTCCCCAGGAACAAACATAACTACTCACAAAGCATATTCATGTTCATATTCAGAGGAGTATTAATTTGCATTAAGGATCTGAACATATGATCTTCCACCAAATAAACCAACTAGCATCAACTACAAGGAGTAATCAACACTACTAGCAACCCACAGGTACCAATCTGAGGTTTTGGTACAAAGATTGGATACAAGAGATGAACCAGGGTTTGAGAGGAGATGGTGCTGGTGAAGATGTTGATGGAGATTGACCCCCTCCCGATGAGAGGATCGTTGGTGATAATTGTCGGTGTCAAAACCGACGGATCTCTGGTAGGGGGTCCCGAACTGTGCGTCTAAGGCTAATTTTAATAGGAGGCAGGGGACACGATGTTTTACCCAGGTTCGGGCCCTCTCGATGGAGGTAATACCCTAGAAGACCTCAGGTTCGGGTCCTGCTTGATTGATCTTGATGATATGAGTATTACAAGAGTTGATCTACCACGAGATCGTAGAGGCTAAACCCTAGAAGCTAGCCTATGATTATGATTGTTGTTGTCCTACGGACTAAACCCTCTGGTTTATATAGACACTGGAGGGGGCTAGGGTTACACAGAGTCGGTTACAGAGAAGGAGATCTACATATCCGAATTGCCAAGCTTGCCTTCCACGCAAAGGAGAGTCCCATCCGGACACGGGACAAAGTCTTCAATCTTGTATCTTCATAGTCCAACAGTATGAAGAAAGCATATAGTCCGGCTGTCCGAGGACCCCTTAGTCCAGGACTCCCTCAGTAGCCCAAGAACCAGGCTTCAATGACGATGAGTCCGGTGCGCAGATTGTCTTCGGCATTGCAAGGCGGGTTCGTTCTCCGAATACTCCATAGAAGATTTCGAACACAAGGATCGTGTCCGGATCTGCAAAACAAATTCCACATACCACCGTAGAGAGTACAATATTCCAAGATTTGATCTGCTGACAACTTTTCATAGCGTGACGTCATGCCACGACCCGGTCTTTATTCGAACCGTTTTTCATAACCAGCCACCGCACATATCACGAGGCGGTTTTATTGGCACATCTTGTCGAAGCAGAGATCGTGTCCCCTTATCACGGGATTCTCATCAATACGGACGTGGGTAACCCAACCGTGCCATCAAACGTGGCGCTTGGGGGAATAAGCGATTTTGACGGGCAAGTGGGGAGGCGCAGGATCCCTGGTTCCATTATAAGGGGATAAGAACTCCCTCTTTCACTCACGCCTTCTTCCTCTGCGCATCCGTCCCTTCTCGCTCAAGCCCTAGCGCTCAAGCGTCCGCCTTCTCCATCAAAAAGGTTTCCCAAAAATGTCCGGATCCGGAGTAGGAGGCAAGTGGATGGCCTCTACCGTCCGGGAGAAGGATATAAAAAGCTTCGGGGGGCGGGGTATTTGGCCAAGAGAATCAGCCACCGTCTTCCGATGGCGGGACAAATCGTCCACACCCCGGAACCCCACGAGAGGGTGGTATTTCTCCCTCATTTTGTCCGCGGGCTAGGATTTCCCCTCCACCCATTTGTTCGCGGCATCATGTACTATTATGGGATTGATTTTCATGATCTATCTCCCAATTCTTTCCTCAATATCTCGACATTCATCATCATGCGCGAGGCCTTTCTCCATGTACCACCGCACTTTGGCTTATGGCTGAAGGTTTTTAATGTGAAGCGCAAGGTAGTGAGCGGCGAGCATGCCGAATGTGGAGGTGCCATGGTGAGCAAGGTGCCCAACGTCACATGGCCAACAGGTGTGAGGGAGTCCTGGACTAGGGGGTGTCCGGATAGCCGAACTATCATCATCGGCCGGACTCCAAGACTATGAAGATACAAGATTGAAGACTTCGTCTCGTGTCCGGATCGGACTTTCCTTGGCGTGGAAGGCAAGCTTGGCGATACGGATATATAGATCTCCTACCATTGTAACCGACTCTGTGTAACCCTAGCCCTCTCCGGTGTCTATATAAAGCGGATGGCTTTAGTCCGTAGGACGAACAACAATCATACCATAGGCTACCTTCTAGGGTTTAGCCTCCTTGATCTCGTGGTAGATCCACTCTTGTAACACACATCATCAATATTAATCAAGCAAGACGTAGGGTTTTACCTCCATCAAGAGGGCCCGAACCTGGGTAAAACATCGTGTCCCTTGTCTCCTGTTACCATCCGCCTAGACGCGCAGTTCGGGACCCCCTACCCGAGATCCGCCGATTTTGACATCGACATTGGTGCTTTCATTGAGAGTTCCTCTGTGTCTTCACTGATAGGCTCGATGGCTTCTTCAATCATCAACAACGACGCAGTCCAGGGTGAGACCTTCCTCCCGGGATAGATCTTCGTATTCGGCGACTTTGCACTGCTGGCCAATTCACTTGGCCATCTGGAGCAGATCGAAAGCTATGCCCCTGGCCGTCAGGTCAGATTTGGAAGTTTGAACTTCACGGCTGACATCCGCGGGGACTTGATCTTCGATGGATTCGAGCCACAGCCAAGCGCGCCGCACTGTCACGACAGGCATGATTTAGCTCTGCAGCCGGACAGTACCCTGGAGGCCGCACTCGAGCCCACTCCGATCTTCAAGTCGGAGCCGGCTGCGCAGATCGAGGACGGATGGCTAGACACCGCCTCGGGGGCGGCAACCTCTACGGCGATAGAGCCGAACACTGACCTTGTCCCTCATGAAGCTCGTGACTCCGAGGTGCCGGACTCCTTGCCGGACTCCGAACCTCCCGCGCCCCCTCCAATCGAATCCGATTGGGCGTCGATCATGGAGTTCACCGTTGCGGACATCTTTCAACACTCACCTTTCGGCGACATCTTGAGTTCGCTAAAGTATCTCTCGTTATCAGGAGAGCCCTGGCCGGACTGCAGTCAGGACGGTTGGGATGCGGACGACGAAGAAATTCAAAGCCCACCCACCACCCACTTAGTAGCCACTGTCGACGATCTAACTGACATGCTAGACTACAACTCCGAAGACATCGACGGTATGGACAACGATGCCGGAGATGACCAAGAACCAGCGCCTACCAGGCACTGGAAATCCACCTCATCATATGACATATACATGGTGGATATCCCAAAGGATGGGAATGGCGAAGGAACAACGGAGGATGACCCCTCCAAGAAACAGCCCAAGTGCCGGCGTCAGCGGCGCCGCTCTAAATCCCGCCACAGCAAGAATAAAGATTCCGGCACCGGAGATAATAACACTCCAAACAGTGCCGAAGACAACCCACTCCAGCAAGATTCAGCACAAGAGGACGGAGACGCCAGCCCTCATGAGAGAGCGGCAGAAGAAGAGGTAGAGGATTATATGCCTCCCTCCGGAGACGAGGCAAGCCTCGACGACGACGAATTCGTCATGCCTGAGGATCCCGTCGAACAAGAGCGTTTTAAACGCAGGCTCATGGCCACGGCGAACAGCCTCAAGAAAAAGCAGCAACAGCTTAGAGCTGATCAAGATCTACTAGCCGACAGATGGACTGAAGTCCTCGCGGCCGAAGAGCATGAGCTCGAACGCCCCTCCAAAAGCTACCCTAAATGCAAGCTGCTCCCCCGATTAGAGGAGGAGGCGTATGAACCTGCGTCACCAGCAGACAATACGGCTGACCGACCACCCCGTGGTCGCGACAGAGAGGCCTCTAGGCCCTTCACTAGAACTATACCCTGGCATCGCTCGAAAAGCACAAGGCCACAGGGGAATGCTCCAGACTTGCGAGATATATTGGAGGATAAGGCAAGACAAGCAAGATCGATCTATGGATCGCGTGGGCGCCCCATGATACGTGACGACAACCGTCGCGCCAGACACAGTAAGTCCGGCCGGGCCGAACAAAATAGACAAAGCTCTTTTGAGCTCCGTCGTGATATCGCCCAGTACAGAGGCACCGCACACCCACTATGCTTCACAGATGAAGTAATGGATCATCAAATCCCCGAAGGGTTTAAACTCGTGAATATTGAATCTTACGATGGCACAACAGACCCCGCGGTTTGGATCGAAGACTATCTCCTTCACATCCACATGGCCCGCGGTGACGATCTTCACGCCATCAAATATCTCCCCCTCAAGCTTAAAGGACCAGCCCGGCATTGGCTTAACAGCTTGCCAGCAGAGTCAATTAGGAGTTGGGAAGACCTGGAAGCCGCATTCCTCGATAACTTCCAGGGCACGTATGTGCGAACCACCAGACACTGATGACCTAAGTCACATAATTCAGCAGCCAGACGAATCGTCCAGACAATTCTGGACACGGTTCTTAACCAAGAAAAACCAAATCGTCGACTGTCCGGATGCGGAGGCCCTCGCGGCCTTCAAACATAACATCCGCGACGAGTGACTTGCCCGGCACCTGGGACAGGAAAAGACGAAATCCATGGCAGCCCTCACATCACTAATGACCCACTTCTGCGCGGGTGAGGACAGCTGGCTAGCACGCATCAACAACCTCAGCAAAAATTCTGGCAGTCCGGATTTCAAGGACCGTAATGGCAGGTCGTGTCGCAACAAAAACAAACACCGCATTAATGGCGATAATAGTGAAGATACGGCAGTCAATGCCGGATTCAGAGGCTCTAAACCCGGTCAGCGGAAAAAGCCATTCAAAAGAACTACTCCGGGTCCGTCCAATTTGGACCGAATACTCGACCGCTCGTGCCAGATACACGGCACCCCCGAAAAGCCAGCCAACCACACCAACAAGGACTGTTGGGTATTCAAGCAGGCAGGCAAGTTAATTGCTGAAAACAACGACAAGGGGCTGCATAGTCGATGACGAGGAAGAGACCCGACCGCCGAACAATAGAGGACAGAAGGGTTTCCCCCACAGGTGCGAACGGTGAACATGATATACGCAACGCACATACCCAAAAGGGAGCGGAAGCATGCACTCAGGGATGTATACGCGATGGAGCCAGTTGCCCGAAGTTCAATCCATGGTCCTCCTGCCCGATCACTTTTGACCGAAGGGACCACCCCACCAGCATCCGCCACGGCGGATTCGCCGCATTGGTTTTAGACCCAATCATCGATGGATTTCACCTCACCAGAGTCCTAATGGACGGCGGCAGCAGCCTGAATCTGCTTTATCAGGATACAGTGCGCAAAATGGGCATAGACCCCTCAAGGATTAAACCTACCAAGACGACCTTTAAAGGCATCATACCAGGTGTAGAAGCCAATTATACAGGCTTAGTTACACTGGAAGTGGTCTTCGGATCCCCGGATAACTTCCGAAGCGAGGAGTTAATCTTCGACATAGTTCCATTCCGCAGCGGCTATCATGCTCTGCTCGGACGTACCGCGTTCGCAAAGTTCAATGCCGTGCCGCACTACGCATACCTCAAGCTAAAGATGCCAGGCCCTCAAGGAGTCATCACGGTCAACGGAAACACTGAACGCTCTCTCCGAACAGAGGAACACACAGTGGCTCTCACGGCAGAAGTACAGTGCAGCCTCTTAAGGCAATTCTCGAGTCCGGCCGTTAAGCGATCGGACATGGCTAAACGCGCCCGGAGTAACCTACAAGAAGACCACCTGGCACGTTCTGAGCACGCGTAGTAGTGCGGCCCCAACCCCAGCCCCTGCAAAACATCAAGACAGGTCCTTCGCATACACCATTACGCTCTGAAGATACCATGGGCATGGGGAGAGGGGCACGACCACGATAGGCCCAGAATGCGGCTCAACCACACCAGGGGCTCTCAAGTGTGTCATTCTTTTTTTTCTTTTTCCTTTTTATTTTTACCCACAGGACTCCGTTCGTCAGAGGCCCTGTCCGGCAGCAGACCTGCCGAACTCACGATGCAACAGCCAGGGAAGGAGAAAGGCTACAACAAATATCCAGGTGGTCTCCATTACGAGCATTAAATATGTTTTATGCACCATTCCGCAGCCTACCCCTGGAGGGGGACATGTTTAATAGTCCCATCCCTTGCTTATCGCACCATTTGTATCATTCTGCATTTACAGCAGTTTTTCTTGAATAAGTAATGCAGCACCTTTTTGCTTCCAATTGCATTTCTTTCTTATACATATGTTCATTTATGACCTATTGCATCTGTACATTTTGGTACGGCTAAATACACCAGGGGCTTATGTTTCCCGCATCATGGTGTGATAAGTCCGAACACTTTCACAAGTGCGGCACCCCGAACTTATAGCATTATATGCGTCGGCTCCGAATCATGTCTTGGGTCAATAGTTGGGTTTGCCCGGCTCCCATGTTTTGGTACCTTACGTTCCGTTGTATCGGCTAAGGTAGCACTGGGAGAACCACTGCGATTGCGCCCCAGTTGAGCTGGGCGAGCGCCTCAGTGGAGAAAGCTAAAACTGACCGTCATGATGAGGCGAGAGCTGGTCGCTGTTCGAGAGGTTTTTTGCGAGTCCTTAAAGACTTATGCCGCTTAGAGCGAGGAGCCAGCTTTGTCCGGCCCAGGCGTGGATAGCGCCCCAAATTCGGCCTTCCGAAGACTAGGGGCTTCACCGAAATTTAAAATTATAGAATTCTATGGCTAAGTGAGAGTGTTTAAGCATTATAAGTTCGGTTGCCTTGTTCGTTGTGTTGAGCGCCTCCCTAGATGGACCCAAAAATGGGAACAAGAGTGCTCAAGTTTATCCCGAACACCCCATCACTCGTGGCATGGGGGCTGAAGCCGACGACTTGCCATCTCTCAGATTTGATAAACAACCGCACAGAAGGTAATATTTTAAATTAACAAGCGTTGCTTAGCGCATATGAACTAAGTTTTCAGCGCACAGGATAACAAAATGCGAGTCTACTCAAATATTATATCTTTGGAGCACTCACCCGCAATAGTGTGGGCACCCTTCAGCACAGTCTTATAATACATCTCGGGAGTATGATACTCCTTGCCCAGCAGTGGCGCGTCCTTCACAAGCTTCTTAGCATCCATCTTGCCCCAGTGCACCTTTGCGCGGGCAAGGGCCCGACGGGCACCTTCAATACAGGCGGAGTGCTTGATGACTTCAACCCATGGACACGCATCCGCCAGCCGCTGCACCAGGCCGAAGTAGCTCCCAGGCATGGCCTCCTTCGGCCACAACCAAACTATGAGGCCCTTCATGGCCTGTTCGGCCACCTTGTGGAGCTCAACCAGCTGCATCAGCTGGTCGCTAAGGGGCACCGGATGTCCGGCCTCAGCATACTGAGACCAGAAGACCTTCTCCGTCGAGCTCCCCTCCTCGGCTCGGTAGAACGCGGCAGCATCGGACACGCTGCGAGGAAGATCTGCGAACGCTCCTGGAGAGCTCCGAATTCGGGTAAGCAATAGGTAATTAACACTCACATGCTTACTTTGCATAAAAAATGCCTTACCCGCTGCTATTTTATTCAACGCCTCGATTTCTTGGAGGGCCTTGTAGGCTTCGGCCTTAGCGGCTTTGGCACTCTCAAGAGCCATTGCAAGCTCAGACTCTCGAGTCTTCGAGTCACGCTCCAGGCTCTCATGTTTTTTCATGAGATCCTGGAGCTCTTGCTGTACCTCCGCCACCCGCGCCTCCTGCTTCTCTCGCTCGGTGCGCTCCGCGGCCGCATTACGTTCGGCCGCGGCCACCGCCTCCTTCAGGGTAGCCGCCTCGTTAGTGGCCCCTGCAATACCCACGTTATCCTTGTCATTCTTCTTGCAACCAAAATCCTTTTCTATAAGGTACAATTTTACTAAGGTGTTACTCACCTTCCTTGTCCTCGAACTGCTTCTTGGCATGGCCGAGCTCGTTCTTGGACCGCTCGAGGCTTTGCTTCAAAGTATTGACCTCCGCAGTCAGTGCGGCAGAGATCAGCAGCGCAGCCTGCAATCCCATATTAACATATTTTTTATGACTCCTACGTATATCTTTTTATATCCTCAGTCCGGCTTTTCTTTCCGAACACCGAACCGAGCATCAGGGGCTAAATTCTATGGGGTACTATTTTACATATATCAAAATTCTTACCTCAAAGCCTGTTAGAAGGCTGCTGCAGGCTTCGGTCAACCCACTCTTGGCGAGCTGAACCTTCTGAATCACCGCACTCATAACAGTGCGGTGTTCCTCTTCGATGGAGGCGCCATCGAGCGCCTCCAGCAAGCTATCCGGCGCCTCCGGTTGGACGGAGGCTGCCGGCGTCACGGTCTTGCCCTTCTTACGAAGGGGCCGCCCGCCGGACTCCGGAGCCACTATGGGTTCCGGGGCCGAGTCCGGTGCAAAGTCCAGGAGGTTCTCCTGCGACACCTCCGGGGCCTCCTCCTCCTGGTGGGTCCCTTCCCGGGATCCCACCTCGGCATCGTCCGCATCATGGGGGGTGGAGGCGGTCGGAAGAGAATCCATATCCGACGCACCTAAGGACCCGCTCGACGAAGCGGGAAGATCATCCTTGGGCGGACTGCAGGGTTGTATGCAGCATTAGAAAGACATTGTGTGGCAAAAAAGAAAAACCATGAAGTTATTCGGGAGTCCGGATACTTACGATCTCGCCAGGGGCTTGGCCCTTGAAGGCCAGTCCTCATCGTCGTCACTGACGTTGGCAGAGCAGTCCGGGGAAAGAGTTTTTCCCTTCTTGGACCCTTCGGCCTCCCTTGTTGGGGAGGCCTTCCTTTTCCTCCCTCCCCCTGCTGGGCGAGAGGCTTTCTTCTTCTCCTCCTCACCTTTGTGAGAGGAGTCGGCCTCGGAGTCGTCATTCGATAACACCTGAAGACGAGAACTCTTCCGAGTGCCCGTGGCCTTCTTCTTGGCCTTCTTCTCCGGCACCACGTGGGGTGCCGGAGCCAGCAGCCCCGTTAGGCGGGCGTCCGCTGGGTCCTCTGGCAATGGGGCTGGACAGATAGTCTGTTCGGCCTTCGTCAGCCAGCCCTGTCAAAGGAAAGGGAGTTTAGATCCCGCATAGAGTCAAACTATGGAAAACAAGCGTCCCGTAAAGGACAAAATCGCTTACCTCGTCAGCCGGACGCTGCGAGCTGAATCCGCGATCTTCGGTAGCGGATGCGGGAGCCTCGGCGCCCTTGAACAGCACCTTCCAGACATCTTCGTACGTAGTGTCGAAGAGCCCGCTCAAAGTCTGGTGCTGTGCCGGATCGAACTCCCACATATTGAAGCCCCGTCATTGGCACGGGAGGATCCGGCGGATGAGCATGACCTGGACTACGTTGACAAGCTTGAGCTTCTTGTCCACTAGCTTTTGGACGCAGGCTTGGAGTCCGGTCAGCTCCTCCGAATCACCCCATGTCCGGCCGCTCTCTTTCCAGGAGGTGAGCCATGTGGGGATGCCAGATCTGAATTCGGGGGCCGCTGCCCATTCGGGGTCACGCGGCTCGGTGATGTAGAATCACCCCGATTGCCACCCCTTAATGGTTTCCACGAAAGTGCCCTCAAGCCAAGTAACGTTGGACATCCTGCCCACCATGGCGCCTCCGCACTCCGCTTGGCTGCCCTTCACAACCTTCGGCTTGACACTGAAGGTCTTGAGCCACAAGCCGAAGTTGGGCTGGATGCAGAGGAAGGCCTCACACACGACGATAAACACCGAGATGTTGAGGATGAAATTCGGGGCCAGATCATGGAAATCCAGGCCGTAGTAGAACATGAGCCCCCGGACAAAGGGATGGAGTGGGAAGTCGAGTCCGCGGAGGAAATGGGTAAAAAGTACTACCCTCTCATGGCGCCTAGGGGTGGGGATGAGCTCTCATCGTCGGGGAGCCGATGCGCGATGTTGCTGGATAAATATTTGGCGCTGCGCAGCTTCTGGATGTGCCCCTCCTTGACAGAGGAGGCCATCCACTTGCCTCCCGCTCCGGACATAGTTGGAGAAGGTTGAGGTGAGATGTGCGGACTTGGGCGCTGGAGCTCGAGTTCGCGGAGATGGATAAGCCAAGGAGGAAGAAGGTGCAGGTAAAAGGGTTGGATCTTTATCCCCTTATATGGGCGGACAAAAACATGTGTCCCCACCGGCCTGATAAAACTCGCTTATCTATCAAGCGCCGCAATCAATGGCGCGGTTGGGTTACCCACGTCCGTATTGATGGGAATCCTAGAATAAGGGGAACACGATCTCTGCTTCGACAAGACGTGCCAAGGAAACCGCTTCGCTAAACGCACTGAGGTGGTACAATAAAAACAATTCGAGTAAAGGCTTGGTAGTGGTGTGACATCACGCCACCAAATACGTCAGCAGATTGAACTTGTGTAATATTATTCTCTATACGGTGGTACGTGGAATTTATTTTGCAGAGCCGGACACTATCTTGGTGTTCACAATCTTCTAGAAATTATTCGGAGGAAGAACCCGCCTTGCAATGCCGAAGACAATATGCGCGCCGGAATCGTCGTCATTGAAGCCTGGTTCATGGGCTACTGAGGGAGTCCTGGACTAGGGGGTGTCCGGATAGCCGAACTATCATCATCGGCCGGACTCCAAGACTATGAAGATACAAGATTGAAGACTTCGTCCCGTGTCCGGATGGGACTTTCCTTGGCGTGGAAGGCAAGCTTGGCGATACGGATATGTAGATCTCCTACCATTGTAACGGACTCTGTGTAACCCTATCCCTCTCCGGTGTCTATATAAACCGGATGGCTTTAGTCCGTAGGACGAACAACAATCATACCATAGGCTAGCTTCTAGGGTTTAGCCTCCTTGATCTCGTGGTAGATCCACTCTTGTAACACACATCATCAATATTAATCAAGCAGGACGTAGGGTTTTACCTCCATCAGGAGGGCCCGAACCTGGGTAAAACATCGTGTCCCTTGTCTCATGTTACCATCCGCCTAGACGCATAGTTCGGGACCCCCTACCCGAGATCCGCCGGTTTTGACACCGACAAGGTGCTTTTAATGATTCGTCAAGGAGTGGCAACAACAGTGGTTCTACATCACCGAGCTGCGTGGCAAGGAATGAGCCACCACCCCAGAGTTCAGATCCGGTGCCCCCCCCCCCGCGGCTTACATCCTGGCCCAAGAAGGTCCTGAACTGGGCTTTGTCTGATGAGCTATCGGAGCTCCAGACGCGCGTCCCAGACATGGAAGAAAAGGACATCAAGCTCGTCAATGTAGTCCAGGTGATGTTAGTTCGTCGGATTCTACCTTGTCAACACCGGGCTTGCAATCTATGGGAGTTTGACCCGGCCAAGCACCAGACCTTGTTAGAGCTCTTTGGCTCTTCGAATAAGGACATCTGGAAGGTGATTTTCAAGTCTAGAAAATCATGGTCGGACTACGCCGGGGACCATGGGTACCAACTGTCCCGCCCGGCAAGTTCGGTAAGTGATCGCTTGTTGATAGTTCGTATGCTTCATTCGCATATTCTTTAAGAAAATGCCTGAAGTGTTTCCCCCGAATTTCCTAGGGCTGGCGAAGAAGGCGGGGCAGATCTACTGTCCGGCCCCGCTGCCAGAAGAACCGGACGGCCCACTTCTAACGAAGATGCTGGTCCCGGTGCCTTACAAGGCACCGAAGAAGAAGGCCGGAAAGGAGGCCAAGAAGACCAGGGCGGCCTCCGTCGTCGTGGCGCTTCGGACGCAAGATCCGAAGATTCCAATGCCCATTCTTCCCACGAAGAGGATGAGGAGGAGGAGGGAGATGAATCCCCCGCGGGGGGAAGAAAGAAAAGGACGGCCTCCACATCCTTGGAGGCCGAGCCACCCAAGAGGGGAAAAACTCCTCTGCCAGAGGAGTCCACCGGTGTCACCGATAGCAGCCCAGAGTGGGATCCCAGGGCCAAGCCCCTAGTGAACTTGTGAGTATAAAATCCTAACACACTCGTGCGTCCGGACTCGTCATGGCATGACATTAATCTGAGCCGTGCTTTTTTCAGTCCGGCGAAGCCCCGTGCCGAACAATCCTCGTCAGAAGATCTGCTGGGTTCAGATGCGATGGAGAGCGGAACACCCCCGAAGGCCTCCTCCTCCAAGCATATGAATGAAACTGAGGTTTCATTCTAGAAGGACCCAGGCCACAGAGGAGGGGTAAAGGTCGCAAAGGCGGCGGCAAGAGGCCATACTTCAGGGGCCGGACACACGGGAGAGAAAGCTCCCGTGGGTGTCGACGGCGGGGGTCATCTTGAATCCGGACCCCAGCCAGACACGATTCTAAAGACCCATAAGGTCCCTGAGTCAGACAGACGGCCTCTGTCAACTGGAGGAGGTATGCCTGCTCCACCGGCCGCCTCTGTCCAACCAGAGGCGCCGGATACTTTATTGGCGGCACTGAAGGGTGCCTCCATCATGGATGAATACCATGCCCTCATGAGTGTGGTGATTGAGAAGATTCAATCCGCTGAGAGTGGACTGAATGAATCCTATATCAGCCTCATAAGAGGCTTTGAGGTATGTTTCATGAGTTTTTGGGAGAGTGTCATGGTATAGATAGTAGCCCCTGATACACTGTTCGGTGAAAGAAAGAACCGAACAGAGGATCAAATTCATGCTCGCAGGAGACTCACTTGATGACATCTATCACTCTTTTTAACCAGCAGGCATCTGTAGCGACCGCCGCCTCTCATGCTGCGGAAGTATCCGGATTGAGGCATAGTCTGGAGCGGGCCGAAGGAGAACTTGGCCAAGTGAAGAGACAGCTGGAGGATAATCAAGGTATGTAGAAACCTTATTTATGTGGCACAAATTAATAAATGTGCATGATGAAAATATTTTCATAATGTTCTCTAGGAGTGACGGTCGAACTTGAGGCTCTCAGGAAGGCTGTGGCCGAAGCCGAGAAGAAGGCAGCCGCAGAGCAGGCTCTTCGTGAGAAACACGAGGCCAGAGTTATAGAGGCTGAGCAAGAGCTTCAAGAGGTCGTGCAGAGATGCGAGACCTTGGAGCAGAGTTTAGCAGGGAAAGAATCCGAACTCTCCCAGGCTCGCCAAGCCACAAGTGATGCCCGGGGGGAGGCCCAAGGTGCCCTGAAGGAAATCTAGGAGGCGAGGCAGATTGCGGCTGGTAAGGCTTTTTCTGTACAAAGCTTGTATTTGAAAGGAGAAAATCAAGTTGAGAGTTTAAATTCTGATTTCTCCATGGGTATTTGCGGAGCTGCCATGCAGCATATCTGACGCCGCCCAATTCTACCGAGCCGAAGAGAGGAATACTGCAGATAAGCTCTTCTGGATGTAGTATCTGGCGACGAATTATCCGGTGCCTTTTTCCGATCAGCTGAAGCAGCTGGTCGAACTGCATAAAGCGGTCGAGCTAGCCATGAAGGATTTGATTATCTGGTTGTGGCCTGCCGAGCCGATTCCAAGCAGTTACTTCGGGCTCATGAAGTGAATTGTGAGTGCCCGCCCTCGACTTGAAGTCATCAAGCGGTCGGTCTGCATAGAAGGTGCGCGAATGGCCTTCGCCCGCGCAAAGGTGCATTGGGGGAAGATGGATGCAAAAAGGCTGATGACTGAGGGACCATCGGAGGGGAGGGAGCACCGCAATCCTGAAGTGTATTATGAAGGTGTCTTGAAAGGGGCCCGCCTTGCAGCGGAGCAATGCACCAAGGACATTGTATTTCCATGAATTCGGTCATGTTTGTCCTTTGCAATATCTGAACAAGGTTATTATTTATTGCTTGTCGTATGAAAGTTTTTCCTCCTGTGCGGCCATTTTATATATTAATCTTGAGAGCCGGCCAGTCGTCGGCTTCTGCCCCCACGTAGTGAGTACGGGGGTGTTCGGGATAAACCTGAGCACTCTTTGTCCCAGTTTTGGGTCCCTAAAGGAGGTGTTCAACACAGCGAACCAGGCAATCGGACTATAGGGCTTTATTGCTCTCACTTAACCATAGGAGATTTTACGAGGAAGGTAGGTGCAGCCCCTGGTGTTCGGAAGACCACACGAGGGGCTCTATAAGCGCCGGATCGGAAAAACCGGATTCGTCACACGCTGTACTTGGTATGGCATTATGTGGAAGAAATCCTTAAAGATTTTGGAACCTCTCGAACAGCTGACCAGCTCTCGCTACATCATGACAGTCAGTTTTCGGCTTTCTCTACTGAGGTGCTCGTCCGGAAGAACCGGGTCACAATCGCAGTAGTTCTCCCAGTGCTACCTTAGCCGATATAGCGGAACATAAGGTAGCAAAACATAGGAGCCGGGCAAACCCAACTATTGACCCAAGATATGATTCGGAGTTGATGCATATAATGCTATGAGTTCGGGGTGCCAAACTACCGTGAAGGTGTTCGGACTTTTTTGTTGTAGTATGGGCATGATGAAGCCCCTGGCATAGTAAGGCATATTGTGATAAACAGCCGCCTTTTAACAAAAAGAGTTTTAAATAAGAAAGAGCAGCAGATGAGCATCACATAAATCCACATGTTGTATTTGAATAATACGTCAATGCGTATGAGTACAGATGATGTGATAAAAGGAAATATGATTGCGGAACCTGCTGATACCGGGCGTGAGGAAGTTGTGTTTGGATCCGGGTGTATTCGGATGATCATAGAGGGGAATATCTAGAGAGTCCCTTACGCGCTCAGACTGTTTCAACGCCATCCATCCTTACCTACGTAAAGGTGAACCTGCAAAGAAAATGCAAGAAATGGTTTTGCGCCACCAGGCAGTTGAGCTGTAGTATGTGGCTTGTATTATCTTTTTCCAGAGTATTTTCGATTAAGCTCTGGGCGAGCCGGGCTATCCTGCCGCGCAGTAGTTCAGACTCCTTTGGTGGTGTCCGGGCGCTTGGCCGCTGACTCGAGTTTCGGCTGGAAGGTGCCATCCATTGCAGTAAGAGGAAGTTCGGGCCTGCCATTAACCGTGATGATGCCGCGCGGACCCGGCATCTTTAATTTACGTTAGGCATAATGTAGCACTGCATTGAACCGAGCGAACGCGGTTCGTTTGAGCAGTGCCTGATGGTCACTGCGAAAGGGGACGATGTAGAAGACTAAATCTTCGATACGGTGATTGTCCGCGGATCCAAAGACCACTTCCAGTGCGATTGAGCCCGTGCAACAGGCCTCCACCCCTGGTATGACACCTTCGAAGGTGGTTTTGGTGGGCTTGATCCTTGAGGGGTTGATGCCCATTTTGTGCACTGTATCCTGGTATAGCAGGTTTAGGCTACTACCTCCATCCATAAGGACTCGTATGAGGTGGAACCCGTCAATGATGGGGTCGACGAGCAGTGCGGCCGAACCGCCATGACGGATACTGGTAAGATGGTCCCTACGATCGAAAGTGATCAGGCAAGAGGACCATGGGTTAAACTTTGGGTCGATTTTGTAGACTTCCCTTAGTGAATGTTTCCACTTGGGAATGTGGTTTGCGCATATCATATTCACCGTTTTCACCTGTGGGGGGGATTTCTTCTGTCCTCGTGTATTCGGTGATCGGGGCTCCTCGTCATCATCACTTTGAGACCCCTTCCCCTTGTTTTCGGCATCTGACCTGCCGGCTTGTTTCAAGACCCAACACTCTCTGTTAGTGTGGTTGGCTGGTGTTCCTGGGGTGCCATGAATTTGGCATGGACAGTCGAGTATGCGGTCCAAACTGGACGGGCCTGAATTGTTTTTGTTGAATGGCTTCTTCCGCTGACCGGACTTGGAGTTGCTGAATTCGGCATTGACTGACGTGTCTTCGGCACTATCACCATTTTTGTGGCGCTTGTGTTTGTTGTGCCGTGCTTTGTCATTGCTATCCTTGGCTTTCAACGTGCCAGAATTGCTTGATGTATTGTTGCTATGAGCCAACCAGCTATCCTCGCCCGCGAAAAAGCGGGTCATGAGTGTTGTGAGGGCTGCCATGGACTTTGGCTTTTCCTGGCCGAGATGTCAGGCAAGCCACTCGTCACGGATGTTATGCTTAAAGGCCGCTAGGGCTTCGGCATCCGGACAGTCGACAATTTGGTTCTTTTTGGTTAGGAACCGGGTCCAAAATTTCCTGGCTGACTCTCCGGGCTGTTGGGTTATGTGACTTAGATCATCAGCATCCGGTGGTTGCACATAAGTGCCCTGGAAGTTGTTAAGGAATGCGTCTGCCAGGTTCTCCCAACTCCCGATGGAGTTTGCCGGCAAGCTATTCAGCCAATGCCAAGCCGGTCCCTTGTGTTTTAGTGGGAGGTACTTGATGGCGTCTAGATCATCTCCGCGGGCCATGTGAATGTGGAGGAAAACGTCTTCTATCCATATAGCGGGGTCTGTGGTACCATCGTATGATTCAATGTTCACGGGTTTAAACCCTTTCGGGAATTCATGATCCATTACTTCATCAGTGAAGCAGAGGGGATGTGCGGCACCTCTACGCCAGGCTTCTTTGTATTCGGCCCGACCGGATTTGTAAGTGTACCCAGCGTGACGATCCTTGTCACGCATTGGGGCGCGCCCCCGTGATCCGTAGATCGATCTTGATGTCCTACTTTGTTTTTCAATGATTCTCACAGGTCCTTCGTGTAGCCCCGGGCCTTGGTATTGTCGTTTGGTTGGCGACAGAGTGCGGTCTGGACTTCAGGCTGGTACGCCGCTTTGTCTCGGCCACGGGGTGGCCGGTCAGCCGCATCATGCGCTGGTAGCGTGGGCATTAAAGCCTCCTCCTCGAGTTGAGGTAGCAACATGTGCTTTGGGTAGCTTTTGCTAGGGCTCTCGAGTCTGTATTCCTCGGCAGCCAGGACCTCGGTCCATCTGTCAGTTAGCAGATCTTGATCAGCTTGAAGCTGTTCCTGCTTATTCTTCAGGATTTTTGCAGTGGCTATAAGCCGGCGTTTGAAGCGCTCCTGCTTGACGGGATCCTTAGGCACGATGAATTCTTCATCGCCAAGGCTCACTTCATCTTCTGAGAGAGGCATGTAATTATCGTCCTCTGATTCTCCATCTGTCGCCTGTTCATTAGGGCTAGCTTGCCTATCCTCTTGCTCGGCCTGCTCGAGGCATGGCTGGGTAGGGCTGTTTTCGTCTTCGGCACCATCCGAATTGTTATCTCTTGTGCCGATATCGCTATTTTTGCTATGGCAGGGCCTGGAGCGGCGCCTATGAAGCCGGTGCTTGGATTGCTTCTCCAAGGGGTTATCGTCCGTTGCCTCATTGCCATTGCTTTCTTTGGGGGTGTCCACCATATATATATATCGTATGATGAAGTAGCTGTCCAGCGCCCTGTAGGCGGTGGTTCCTGTTCTTCTCCTGCATCGTCGTCCATACCGTCGATGTCTTCGGAGCTGAAGTCGAGCACGTCTGTTAAGTCATCGACAGTGGCTATTAAGTGGGTGGTGGGTGGGGGATGAATTTCTTCATCGTCCGCTTCCCACTCGAGTCAGACATAGTTCAGCCAAGAATCTCCCGACAAGGAAAGAGACCTTAATGAGTTTAGCACGTCACCCAAGGGCGAGTGCTGAAAAATGTCCGTGGCGGTGAACTCCATGACCGGTGCCCAATCAGATTCGATAGGCACGGACGCACGCGGTTCGAATCCTGTAGCTGGAGACGAGTCCGAGGGTCCGATGACACCACCCTCATAGGAGGTGGGATCAGTGTTCGTCTCCAGCGCTGATGAGTGTGCGGCCTCCGTGGCGGGGTCCATCCACCCGTCCTCGGAGGATGCGATCTGCTCCGGATTGATTCTCGGCGCCGCCGCTGGCGCGATTTCCCGAATAGTGTTCGATGGCAGATCAAAGTCATGCCCGTCGTGACTGTCCGGCACGCCTGACATGGGCTCGAATTCGTCAAGGATCAAGTCTCCGCAGATGTCGGCAGTATAGTTCAAGCTTCCAAACATGACCTGATGGCCAGGGGCGTAGCTATCAATCTGCTCCAGATGGCCAAGCGAGTTGGCCCGCGGTACGAAGCCGCTGAATACGAAGATCTGTCCGGGAAGGAAAACCTCCCCTGGACCGCATCGTTGAAGATGATTGAAGGAGCCATCAAGCCTTACTATGACGACACAGTGGAACTCTCAATGAAAGCACCAATGTCGGTGTCAAAACCGGCCGATCTCGGATAGGGGGTCCCGAACTGTGCGTCTAAGGCTAATGGTAACAGGAGGTAGGGGACACGATGTTTTGCCCAGGTTCGGGCCCTCTCGATGGAGGTAATACCCTACTTCTTGCTTGATTGATCTTGATGATATGAGTATTACAAGAGTTGATCTACCACGAGATCGTAGAGGCTAAACCCTAGAAGCTAGCCTATGATTATGATTGTTGTTGTCCTACAAACTAAACCCTCCGGTTTATATAGACACCGGGGGGTCTACGGTTACACAGAGTCGGTTATAGAGAAGTAGATCTACATTCCGAATTGCCAAGCTTGCCTTCCATGCAAAGGAGAGTCCCATCCGGACATGGGACGAAGGCTTCAATCTTGTATCTTCATAGTCCAACAGTCCAGCTGTCCGAGGACCCCTTAGTCCAGGACTCCCTCAGTGATGATTTCCCCCTCCCGGAGGGAAGTTTCCCCGACAGAACAGCCTCGCCGGAGCCCTAGATTGGTTCCGCCAAGGTTCCGCCTCGTGGCGATGGAGTTTCGTCCCGTAAGCTTGCTTATGATTTTTTCCATGGTAAAAGACTTCATATAGTAGAAGACGGGCACCGGAGGGCTGCCAGGTGGCCCATGAGGCAGGGGGCGCACCTAGGGGGTAGGGCGCGCCCCCACCCTCATGGATGGTGGGTGGCCCCCTCAGGTATTTCTTCCGCTCAATATTTTTTATTAATTCCCAAAATGACTTTTGTGGAGTTTCAAGAGTTTTGGAGCTGTGTAGAATAGGTCTCCAATAGTTGCTCCTTTTCCAGCCCAGAATCCCAGCTGCCGGCATTCTCCCTCTTCATGTAAACCTTGTAAAATAAGAGAGAATAGCCATAAGTATTGTAACATAACGTGTAATAACAGCCCCTAATGCAAGAAATATCGATATAAAAGCATGAAGCAAAATGGACGTATCAACTCCCCCAAGCTTAGACCTCGCTTGTCCTCAAGCGGAAGCCGATATCGAAAAATATGTCCCCATGTTTAGAGATAGAGGTGTCGATAAAAATAAAATACGGACATGAGGGCATCATGATCATTCCTATAATAGCAACATATATATATATTGTCATATGATTTCTTATGCTCAAGTAACAATCTATTCACAATGTCAAGTATGATTCAGAAACTTCATTGAGAACTAACAAACTATGATCTCGGTCACTGAAGCAATTGCAATTTATCATAACATCGGAAAGAGTCAACATAAGAGCTTTTCAACAAGTCCACATACTCAACTATCATTTAGTCTTTCACAACTGCTAACACTCACGCAATACTTATGGTTATGGAGTTTTAATCGGACACAGAGAAAGATAGGGGCTTATAGTGTTGCCTCCCAACCTTTTACCTCAAGGGTAATGTCAACAATAATAGTTCATGCTAACTTACATCCAATTGGATATATATATATATATTAGGATCTTTCCAACACGAGGTGCTTGCCAAAGGATAAAAATATAAAAAAGGAAAGGTGAAGATCACCTTGACTCTTGCATAATGTAAAAGATAGGCCCTTCGCAGTGGGAAGCAGAGGTTGTCATGTGGTTTTATGGTTGGATGCACGGAATCTTAATGCAAAAGAACGTCACTTTATAGTGCCACTTGTGATATGAACCTTTATTATGCAGTCTGTCGCTTTTATTACTTCCATATCACAAGATCGTATAAAGCTTATTTTCTCCACACTAATAAGTCATACATATTTAGAGAGCAATTTTTCTTGCATGCAACATGACAACTTACTTGAAGGATCTTACTCAATCCATAGGTAGGTACGGTGGACTCTCATGGCAAAACTGGGTTTAAGGATATTTGGAAGCACAAGTAGTATCTCTACTTGGTGCAAGGAATTCGGCTAGCATGAGGGGGAAAGGCAAGCTCAACATGTTTGGATGATCCATGACAATATACTTTAACTGAGGTGTGAGAAAACATAACCCATTATGTTGTCTTCCTTGTCCAACATCAACTCTTTAGCATGTCATACTTTAATGAGTGCTCACAATCATAAAAGATGTCCAAGATAGTGTATTTATATGTGAGAACCTCTCTTTCTTTATTGCTTCCTATTAATTGCAACGATGACCAAAACTATGTTTGGCAACTCTCAACAATTTTTAATCATCATACTCTTTATATGTGAAATCATTACTTTCCACAAGATCAATATGATCTCTTTTTATTTCTTTTTACTCTTTTTATTCCCTTAAGATCATAGCAACATAGAAAAGCCCCTAACTCAACACTAATCTTTATTATATATAGCTCATGGACTCAATTACATAGAGGGATCATAGGGCAAGACTCAAAACTAAATCATACCAAAACTTTATTCTACTAGATCAAGATATTACCAAAACAATCGAACTAAGAAAAACTGTAGAGATAAGAGTGTGATGGTGATACGATAAACGGGGCAACTCCCCCAAGGTTGGCAGTTGCCAAGGGGAGTGCCCATACCCATGTGATTATGTCTCCTTTGCTGGTGAAGGTGGTGATGATGATGGATAGTCGCACATCGAGTGTAAGATCTCTTCCAATTTGCGGATAATGCCCTTAAGTGCGACGATATGATCCTTCAACAAAATATTTTCCTGTGTGATATACTTGTTTTGTATGCGAGCTAACTCAATCATCTTGAAAGCTTGAATCTCAGTTGGGGTAAAAAGGTTAGGAAGAGGTTGAGGGATGTTTTCTTCTTCAGCCGTCGGAGCTTGATCCTCCATGGCCTTCTTGATCCCATCATCATTGTTGATCTCCCCAAGTTCTTCTCTCTTCAGCTCTATCTTCAATAGACAAGCATCCTTGTCTTCATTGTTGGAGGAGGGAGACGTCATGATGCCTGGCCTTGACAAATCTGACAGAAAACAGCTCGAAACAAAGACAGAAGATTTTTGCGTGATACGGTGGTCAAAACCTTCGGGAGATTATATAATGAAATTTTACCGACCGAAAGAAGTATCGTGCAAGAAAACGGAGTCCGGGGAGCACACGAGGTGCCCACGAGGCAGGGGGCGCGCCCAGGGGGTAGGGCGCGCCCTCCACCCTCGTGGACGCCTCGTGTCCTTCCCGGACTACTTCTTATTTTCCTATTTTCCTAAATATTCCAAAACAGAGAAAAATTACTATTCGAACTGTTTTGGAGTCGGTTTACTTACCATACCACATACCTATTCCTTTTCGGAGTCTGAAACGTTCCGGAAAGTGTCCCTTATGTATTCCTCCGGGGTTATGGTTTCAATAACATTAGTTTCAACATTTATAGGATTACCTGAGATATAATGTTTGATTCTTTGGCCGTTCACCACCTTTGGATTTGTTCCTTTGAATTTATTGATTTTTATGGCACCGGAATGATAGACCTCCTCGATAACGTAAGGGCCTTCCCATTTAGAGAGAAGTTTTCCTGCAAAAAATCTTAAATGAGAGTTGAATAGCAGCACATAATCACCTACATTAAACTCATGTTTTTGTATCCTTTTGTCATGCCATCTTTTAACTTTTCCTTTAAACAGTTTGGCATTCTCATAGGTCTGGGTTCTCCATTCATCAAGTGAGCTAATATCAAATAACCTCTTCTCACTGGCAAGTTTGAAATCATAATTGAGCTCTTTAATGGCCCAATATACCTTATGTTCAAGTTCGAGAGCTAAGTGACATGCCTTTCCATAGACCATTTTATATGGAGATATACCCATAGGATTCTTATATGCAGCTCTATAAGCCCATAATGCATCATCAAGTTTCTTCGACCAATTCTTTCTAGATCTATTAACAGTCTTTTGCAGAATTAATTTGAGCTCTCTATTACTCAATTGTACTTGGCCAGTTGACTGTGGGTGATATGGAGATGCAATTCAATGATTAACATCATACTTAGCGAGCATTTTACGAAAAGCACCGTGAATAAAATGTGAACCACCATCAGTCATTAAGTACCTAGGGACTCCAAACCTCGGAAAAATAACTTCTTTAAGCATCTCAATAGAGGTGTTATGATCAGCACTACTAGTTGGAATAGCTTCTACCCACTTAGTAACATAATCAACAACAACAAAAATATGTGTATACCCATTAGAGGAAGGAAAAGGTCCCATATAATCAAAGCCCCAAACGTCAAATGGTTCGATAACAAGAGAATAATTCATAGGCATTTTTGACATCTACTAATATTACCAATTCTTTGACATTCATCACAAGACAAGACAAACTTACGAGCATCTTTGAAGAGAGTAGGCCAATAAAAACCGGATTGCAATACCTTATGTGCAGTTCTATCTCCAGCGTGGTGTCCTCCATATGCCTCGGAGTGACACTTGCGTAGGATCTATTCCTGTTCATGCTCAGGTACACAACGTCTAATAACACTATCTACTCCTTCTTTATAAAGGTGTGGGCCATCCCAGAAGTAATGTCTTAAATCATAAAAGAACTTTTTCTTTTGCTGGTATGTGAAACTAGGTGGTATGAATTTAGCAACAATGTAACTAGCATAATCAGCATACCATGGAGCAGTACGAGAAGCATTTATGACAGCTAATTGTTCATCAGGAAAGTTATCATTAATATGTAGTGGGTCATCAGGAACATTCTCTAACCTAGACAAGTTGTCTCCAACGGGGTTCTCAGCTCCATTCTATCAATAATATGCAAATCAAATTCTTGTAGCAAGAGAATCCATCTAATAAGTTTAGGTTTAGCATCTTTCTTTTCCATAAGATATTTAATAGCAGCATGATCAGTGTGAACAGTTACTTTAGAATCAACAATATAAGGTCTGAACTTATCGCAAGCAAATACAACTGCTAAGAATTCTTTTTCAGTAGTAGCATAATTTCTGTGGGCATTGTCTAGAGTTTTACTAGCATATTGAATAACATTTAGTTTCTTATCAACTCTTTGTCCTAGAACAGCACCTACAGCATAATCGCTAGCATCACACATAATTTCAAAGGGTACATTCTAATCAGATGGCTAAACAATAGGTGCAGAAATCAAAGCTTTCTTAAGTATTTCTAATGCTTCTACACAATCATCATCAAAGACAAAAGGAATATATTTTTGCAATAGATTAGTCAGAGGCCTAGAAATTACAGAAAAATCCTTAATGAACCTCCTATAAAAACCGGCATGACTAAGGAAACTTCTTATACCTTTAATGTCCTTGGGACATGGCATCTTTTCAATAGCATCAACCTTAGCTTTATCAACTTCAATACCTTTCTCAGAAATTTTATGCCCCAAGACAATACCTTCATTAACCATAAAGTGGCACTTCTCCCATTTCAAGGCCAGACTAGTATCTTCAAATCTCTACAAAACTCGATCAAGGTTGCTCAAGCAATCATCAAAAGAGGATCCATAAATGGAGAAATCATCCATGAATACCTCACAAATCTTTTCACAGAAGTCAGAGAATATAGCCATCATGCATCTTTGAAAGGTAGCAGGTGCATTACATAAACCAAAAGTCATACAGCTGTAAGCAAAGGTACCGAAAGGGCAAGTAAAAGTGGTATTTTCTTGATCCTCCGTTGACACAGGTATTTGAGAGAAACCAGAGTAACCATCTAGAAAGCAAAAATGTGTATGTTTGGATAATCTTTCTAGCATTTGATCAACAAAAGGTACAGGGTAATGATCATTCTTAGTAGCTTTATTTAATTTGCGGAAATCAATTACTATCCTATAACATGTAATAATTCTTTGCGGGATCAATTCATCTTTATCATTAGGAACAACAGTAATACCTCCCTTCTTAGGGACACAATGGACAAGACTTACCCACTGACTATCAGCAACGGGATAAATTATACCTACCACAAGGAGCTTTAGAATTTCCTTTCTTACCACTTCTTTCATCTTAGGATTTAATCGTCGTTGGTGATCAATAACTGGTTTGGCATCTTCCTCCAATTTTATTTTGTGTTGGCATAGAGTGGGACTAATGCCCTTAAGATCATCAAGAGTATATCCAATAGCAGCAAGGTGCTTCTTCAGAGTTTTGAATAATCTTTCCTCTTCCCGCTCTGGAAGGTTAGCACTAATAATAATAGGATATATCTTCTTTTCATCAAGATAAGCATATTTAAGACTATCAAGTAATGGTTTAAGCTAAAACACGGGATCACCCTTGGGTGGTGGAGGATCCCTAGGATTTCAACAGACAAGTTGTGTTTCCAAATAGGTCCCTGTTTAAAGAATACTTTATCTGTCTCCCTTCTTTCATTCATATACATATCATTTTCATGGTCTAGAAAATATTGTTCCAAAGGATCAGTAGGAGGCACGACAATAGAAGCAAGACCAATAATTTCATCCTTACTAGGCAAATCTTTATCATGAGGTTGTCTACGAAATTTAGCAAAATTAAACTCATGAGACATATCCCCTAAGCCAATCGTAACAACATCCTTTTCGCAATCAATCTTAGCATTAACAGTACTCAAGAAGGGTCTACCAAATATGATGGGACAAAAATCATCTTGTGGGGAACCAAGAATAAGAAAATCAGCAAGATATTTAACTTTCCCACACAAGACTTCAGCATCTCTAACAATCCCAATTGGTGAAATAGTATCTCTATTGGCAAGCTTAATTGTAACATCAATTTGTTCTACCTCAGCAGGTGCAATATCATGCATAATTTCTTCATATAAGGAATAAGGTATTGCACTGGCACTAGCACCCATATCACATAAGCCATGATAACAATGATCTCCTATTTTAACAGAAATAACAGGCATGCCTACAACGGGTCTATGTTTCTTAGCATCGGGTCTAGCAATTCTAGCAGCTGTATCACAGAAATAAATAACATGCCCATCAATATTATCAGCCAAGAGATCTTTAACCATAGCAATACTAGGTTCAACTTTAATTTGCTCAGGAGGTGTATATGTTCTAGTATTACTCTTATGAACTACAGTTGCAGGTTTAGCATGATCTTTTATCCTAACAAGGAAAGGTGGTTTCTCAATATAAGTAGTAGGAACAATAGGATCATTATAAGTGATAGTCTTTTCTTCAACTGTAATAGGTGCAACTACATTTACTTCAGTGGGAGGATTATATTTAAACCACTTCTCCTTAGGAAGATCAACATGAGTAGCAAATGATTCACAGAAAGAAGCTACTATCTCAGAGTCAAGTCCATATTTAGTGCTAAATCCACGAAAAGCATCGGTATCCATAAAAGATTTAACACAATCAAACCTAGATGTCATACCTGTGTAGCGACCAGACCTCAAATAGTCTAATCTCTGTGCATCAGTGTCATCCCTGGAACGGTAATGCTGGCACGCACAGTACTCGAGGATTTATAAGAGAGTAGCAATCACACACTTATTACATCGAATGTCTCAAAAGAGAAATTATTACAATAATATGGCTTAAGGCCATCTAAAACGATAACAATGGAAGGCTTGGAAGATAAAGTGAGTCCATCAACTCCAACGGCATCACTGAGTGAAAGACAACGACCTATGGCACCTTACTCGTCGTCTGAAAAGTCTGCAACATGAACGTTGCAGCCTGGAACGGGTCAGCACATGGAATATGCTGGCAATGTAACACATAGAGTAATGAATAGAATAAATGCTATCACTACATGCATATATGGCTGGTGGAAAGCTCTATGGTTAACATTTTTGCATAAAGCCAATTTTTCCCTACAACAAAGGAATAAATTTTATTTAACTATCATGGTGGTTTTTAAACATTGAGAAGGTTCCTCCAACTCAATTCCAATTAAACATCATCAGTAACCCAATCAAATTATATTTAGAGTGACGAGATCAACATGATAATCCAAGAACTAGATACTCAAGACATCCATAACCAGGGACACGGCTAACCCTGATTAGTTTGTACACTCTGTAGAGGTTTGCGCACTTTTCCCCACAAGACTCGAATACATCCATGGCCAGAGAATCGAGACACGGTCTTTCTGAAACAATAGCTCTTTACTCTGGGTGGACAGTTACACCTACTTTCCCCTACATCTGCTAGCCCACCACTGAAAGAGGTCTTGCAACGTACTCAACTATGTTAGAGCCCATAATAGCTGCACATGGAGGTTTCTAGCATGAATAATCTTATGATCCCCTTGAGCCTGGGTGGCGGACCGTAGGATGATCACACGGGTACTTCGGGATATCCTAGGACAACACTGGATTCTCCAGGTGCCCTGACAACCACTGGGTACTCCAGGGTGCCTCAAGCAATCCACCCAGATGTGTATTAAAGTAGCCCCCTTAAGTTAACCCTTAATAATAACTCTCACATCTGTTATGAATCACTTGAACCAAACCACGTCTATGAGCATAGCATAGCAATATAAGCAACGTAGAAGTAACTCCCAAAGGTTTGATAATAAAAAGGTAAATAGGTACTACCTCAGCATCTACTTCCCAAAACCCACATGTTAATCAGATCCTAACCATGCAATTGTTTGAGGATTGATCTAGTGCAATAAAACTGGGTAGTAAAGAGGTATGATCAAAGTGTTACTTGCCTTGTTGATGATCCGTGAAACCTAGAGACTCGTAGTAGAATGCTTCGCACTCTGGGTACTCTATCACAAACAAACAAGCATACAATAAGCACTCAACTAGAAGCACGTGTAAAACTCAAATAAGAGATCTAACCAGAAAGTTCAACTTAAAAACTCTGGTTTGCAAAAAGAATCAAATCAAACGAAGCAACGAAACTCAAACTGCAAAAGAAACAAGATATGTTTACTAATTTGGACTTAAGTAAAATTTTACAGTAACAAAATCTTGTTCAAGTTGGTTAAACAGAAAGAGGGCTTCGAGACGAAGATCTAGGAACTTGAATCGCCTGATTCCGATAAACGAGTGAAAAGATAAACTAAAACAGAAATCTGGGCAGAAATCGCTATCGAAAATAATCGCAGAAAATCCCTGGAAAAAGAAAAACTGACGAACAGGCTAACGAACGAACGTTCGCTGTCTGCGGCTAAAGCATGAAAACCGTTCGTTAAAACGAACGTACGAACGGGCGTTCGCTAAATAACTAAACCGGGGAAAAAACTGATCTAAAAAAATAACTGAGGGTTTCTAAAAACGTGTGGTTTTCTAAGGAAAACCCTCGGTTACCACGGGACGTGTGACGGCGGCGGCGGCGAGCAACTCCGGCTAGGTGGCGGGGTCGGTGGCGGTGGCGGTCGACGGCGAGGGCGACGTCCGGCGGCGGCGGGCGGTAGCGCGGGCGGTGGGGTTAGGGTTTCGGGCGGTGGTGTGGGCTGGCGGCGGGGGTTGGGCCGCGGCTTATAAAGCCGGCCGGGCGAAGTGTCTGGGTCGGACACGGCCCCTTAAGTCGGTTGACTTCTAAAAAAAATTCCGCAGAAAAACAGAGAAAAGAAATACTAAACGGACTGCAAAAATCTTGAAATAAATTTTCCCCGTCCTCTAAAAATATAGCGGACAAAGTGAACATTTATTTGGGCCTCAATGCAATTTTGAAAAACGCATATTTTTCCTAATTCAAATAAAATAGCGATAAAACTCTGAATAAAACTCTTATTTGGTTTTAATATTTAACCTCCAATATTTCTATATTTTGGGGAAGTCATTTTATCCCCTCTCTTTTATTATCTTATGTGAAATATTTGGAGAGAAAAATAATTAAAATCAAATGATCCTCTTTACAAAATTTTAGAAAACTCAAATATGAAAATAACGAAATCCCCAACTCTCTCCGTGGGTCCTTGAGTTGGGTAGAATTTCTAGGATCAACCCAAAAATGCAATAAAATATGATATGCAATGATGATCTAATGTATAACATTCCAAATTGAAAATTTGGGATGTTACAACCTCACTCCTTACCATCGTTGGAATCCCAATCTTCAGAGTTGCATTTAATTCTTTCTAATAAATCCTATTTGAATTCAATAGTCTTCATCATAAAAGACCCAGCACAAGAAGTATCATGCATGGTGTGATTGTTGAGAGAAAGCCGAGCATAAAAGTTTTGAACAATCATTTCTCTTGAGAGCTCATGATTGGGGCATGAATATAACATTGACTTAAGCCTCCCCCAAGCTTGAGTGATGCTTTCTCCTTCGCGAGGCCAAAAATTATATATATAATTATGATCACGATGAACAAGATGCATAGGATAAATCTTCTGGTGAAATTCCAGTCATCACATATCATCACAGGATCCCATATCATCACATAGCCTATACCATGTCAATGCGTCTCCCTTCAAAGATAAAGGGAAAACCTTCTTCTTAATAACATCATCGGGCATACCTGCAAGCTTAAATAATCCACAAACTTCAGCCACATAGATAAGGTGTAAATCGGGATGCAATGTTCAATCTCCTGCAAAGCGATTAGCTAGCAGTTTCTCTACCATACCCGGAGGAATTTCAAAGTAAACATTTTCAGTAGGTTCAGTAGGTTGAGGAGCAACTCTTTGCTCTACTGGTCGGGGTGAAGATACCCCAAACAAGCCCTCAAAGGATTAGTTTCCATAGTAACAAGTGACAGTAAATTTCAGCAAACTATATAAATGTTTCCTTACGAAGTTCCACTTACCAAAGGCGCTTCACTCCCCGGCAACGGCGCCAGAAAAGAGTCTTGATGACCCACGAGTGTAGGGGATCTATCGTAGTCCTTTTGATAAGTAAGAGTGTCGAGCCCAACGAGGAGCATAAGGAAATGACAAGCGGTTTTCAATATGGTATTCTATGCAAGCACTAAAATTGTAGGTAACAAATAGTTTTGTGATAAGATAATTTGTAACGGGTAGCAAGCAATACAAGTAAATAAGGTGCAGGAAGGTGGCCCAATCCTTTTGGTAGCAAAGGACAAGCCTGGACAAGTTCTTATCATGAGAAAAGCGCTCCTGAGGGCACATGGGAATTATTGTCAAGCTAGTTTTCATCACGCTCGTATGATTCGCGTTCGTTACTTTGATAATTTGATATGTGGGTGGACCGGTGCTTGGGTACTGCCCTTTCTTGGACAAGCATCCCACTTATGATTAACCCCTATTGCAAGCATCCGCAACTACAAAAGAAGTATTAAGGTAAACCTAACCATAGCATGAAACCTATGGATCCAAATCAGCCCCTTACGAAGCAACTTATAAACTAGGGTTTAAGCTTCTCTCACTCTAGCAACCCATCATCTACTTATTACTTCCCAATGTCTTCCTATAGTCCCAAATAATGGTGAAGTGTCATGTAGTCGACGTTCACATAACACCATTAGAGGAGAGACAACATACATCTCATCAAAATATCGAACGAATACCAAATTCACATGACTACTAATAGCAAGACTTCACCCATGTCCTCAGGAACCAACGTAACTACTCACAAAGCATATTCATGTTCATAATCAGAGGAGTATTAATATGCATTAAGGATCTGAACATATGATCTTCCACCAAATAAACCAACTAGCATCAACTACAAGGAGTAATCAACACTACTAGCAACCCACAGGTACCAATCTGAAGTTTTGGTACAAAGATTGGATACAAGAGATGAACTAGGGTTTGAGAGGAGATGGTGCTGGTGAAGATGTTGATGGAGATTGACCCCCTCCCGATGAGAGGATCATTGGTGATGACGATGGTGATGATTTACCCCTCCCGGAGGGAAGTTTCCCTGGCAGAACAGCTCCGCAGGAGCCCTAGATTGGTTCCGCCAAGGTTCCGCCTCGTGGCGGAGGAGTTTTGTCCTGTAAGCTTGCTTATGATTTTTTCCAGAGTAAAAGCCTTCATATAGCAGAAGATGGGCACCGGAGGGCTGCCAGGTGGCCTACGAGGCAGGGGGCGTGTCCAGGGGGTAGGGTGCGCCCCCACCCTCATGGATGGTGGGTGGCCCCCCTCAGGTATTTCTTCCGCTCAATATTTTTTATTAATTCCCAAAGTGACTTTCATGGAGTTTCAGGACTTTTGGAGCTGTGCAGAGTAGCTCCCCAATATTTGCTCCTTTTCCATCCTAGAATCCCAGCTGCCGGCATTCTCCCTCTTCATGTAAACCTTGTAAAATAAGAGAGAATAGCCATAAGTATTGTGACATAACGTGTAATAACAGCCCATAATGCAAGAAATACCGATATAAAAGCATGACGCAAAATGGACGTATCACTCTTTAGTTGGTCGTTTCCCGGTCTCTTTCTAGCCTTCACTTGTACTAAGCGGGAATGCTACTTGTTCATCCACTTCCATAAACCCCAAAGTTGTTCCATATGAGTCCACCATACCTACCTACATGCGGTATTTACCTGCCGTTCCAAGTAAATTTGCATGTGCCAAACTCTAAACCTTCAAATGCAATTCTGTTTTGTATGCTCGAATCACTCATGTAGCAACTAGGGCTGTCTATATCTTCCATGCTAGGTGGGTTATTCTCACAATGAGTGGACTCTGCTCATCATTCACGAGAAAATGGCTGGGAATCAGGATGCCCAATCCCATGCTCAAATCAAATCAAAAAAATTGCAAACAAAACTCCCCCAGGATCGTTGTTAGTTGGACAGTACACGTTGTTTTGGACCAGCCGTGGAGTGTGCTTGTTGGTGGTGGGGGAGTATAAAATTTACCATTCTGTTTGGGAACCGCCTATAATGTATGTAGCATGGAAGATACCGTGATCTCTTGGTTGTTATGTTGACAATTAAAGCATACCGCTCAAAATATTATTTATCTCTGTTTCAAAAACTCAAGCTCTGGCACCTCTGTAAATCCCTGCTTCCCTCTATGAAGGGCCTATCTATTTACTTTTATGTTGAGTCATCATTCTCTTATAAAAAGCACCAGTTAGAGAGCACCACCATCATTTGTATGTGTTGTTATTAATTGATATTGAGTACGACTGTGACTGGATCTCTTTTGCCATGAATTACGATGTCTAGTCAGTCCTTGATCTTCAGGGGTGCTCTGCATTTATGTTTTGCAGCCTCAGAAAGGGATACCGAGATAGCGTCTTATTATATCATATCATGATTGTTTTGAGAAAGTGTTGTCATCCGAGATTTATTATTATTACTCGCTAGTTGATTATGCCAGTGATATGAGTAAATGTGAGACCTAAATGTTATTGTGAATGTTGTTAGTTCATAATCTTTGCTGAAAACTTGAATGCTGGCTTTACATATTTGCAACAACAAGATCAAACAGAGTTTATAGAAGTTTTTCTTTATTACTTTCAGTTTATCAACTGAATTACTTGAGGACAAGCAATGGGTTAAGCTTGGGGGAGTTGATACGTCTCCAACGTATCTACTTTTCCAAACTCTTTTGCCCTTGTTTTGGACTCTAATTTGCATGATTTGAATGGAACTGGCCCGGGCCGACGTTGTTTTCAGCAAAATTGCCATGGTGTTATTTTTGTGCAAAAATAAAAGTTCTCGGAATGACCTGAAACTTCCCGAAGATTAGTTTTGGTATAAATAAAAAAATATTGGCGAAAGAATCAACCGAAGGGGGCCCACACCCTGACCACAAGGGTGGGGGCGAGCCCTGCCCCTGGGGTGCGCCCTCTGTCCTTGTGGGCCCCCTGGACCTCCACCGACCTAAACTCCAACTCCATATAGTCACGTTTGGGGAGAAAATAGTCAGAGAGAAGGATTCATCGCGTTTTACGACACGGAGCCGCTGCCAAGCCCTGTTCTTGCTTGGGAGGGCAGATCTGGAGTCTGTTCGGGGCTCCAGAGAGGGGAATCCGTCGCCATCGTCATCATCAACCATCCTCCATCACCAATTTCATGATGCTCACCACCGTGCATGAGTAATTCCATCGTAGGCTTGCTGGACAGTGATGGGTTGGATGAGGTTTACCATGTAATTGAGTTAGTTTTGTTAGGGTTCGATCCCTAGTATCCATTATGTTCTAAGATTGATGTTGCTATGACTTTGCTATGCTTAATGCTTGTCACTAGGGCCCGAGTGTCATGATTTCAGATCTGAACCTATTATGTTTTCATGAATATATGTGAGTTCTTGATCCTATCTTACAACTTATGGTCACCTACTACGTGTTATGATCCGGCAACCCCGGAGTGACAATAGTCGGGACACTTCCCGGTGATGATCGTAGCCTGAGGAGTTCATGTATTCACTAAGTGCTAATGCTTTGGTCTGATACTCTACTTAAAGGAGGACTTAATATCCCTTAGTTTCCAATAGGACCCCGCTGCCACGAGAGGGTAGGACAAAAGATGTCATGCAAGTTCTTTTCTATAAGCACGTATGACTATATTCGGAATACATGCCTACATTACATTGATGAATTGGAGCTAGTTCTGTCTCACCCTATGTTATAACTGTTGCATGATGAATGCCATCCGACAAAATTATCCATCATTGATCCATTGCCTACGAGCTCGTTTCATATTGATCTTTGTTAAGTTACATTTCCGTTGTCACTATTACGATTGCTACAAAACTGCTACTACTACTTTTGCCACTGTTAGGTTACTTCCACAATACTTTTCTACTAAATACTTTATTGCAGATATTAAGTCTTTCAGGTGTGGTTGAATTGACAACTCAGCTGCTAATACTTGAGAATATTCTTTGGCTCCCCTTGTGTCGAATCAATAAATTTTGGTTGAATACTCTACCCTCAAAAACTGTTGCGATCCCCTATACTTGTGGGCTATAAGGGACACCTTTGCCTCTATCAAGTGGTATCAGATATCCAGGTTGCTCGGTGAGATTTTCTAGTTTTTCTTAGTTTATATTGCATTTGTTCTTCATACCTAGAGTCCATGAAAAATCCACAAAAAATTAGGGTTAGTTCATAATATCCGAACTAGTTTGAGCCATTACATAATATTTTTAGTGTTTTGCTTTGCGGTTGCATCATCGCGTCAAGTTATTGGTCTTAGTGTCTAGTTCTTTAGAGTTTCGAGTTCTGTTCACAAGTTGTCATGCCGCCGCTGCACCATCGTCATTGCCCCTGCCATATACCACCACTGCTTATCCACCACTTCTCTGAGTCTATATACCACCACTGCTCGGAGTCCATATACCATCACTGATCTGAGTTCATATACCATCCCCGATCCGAGTCCATATACCACCCTCGTCCGAGTCCATCTCATATTGGGTTTGCTTTCGGGAGCCATCTATTTACAGATTCGTGTTTCCTTGTTTGAGTAGGTTTCTGATTTCATCAATCTTTCTCCATCCGTAGAAGGGTGATTTCCAAAAATAGAGTCTGGAAACCACCCTCCGTTTAGGCCCAAAGTTTTCCAAAAATTCACTAGTAAAAACAATTATGGCTATCCAATTTTTAGGTGTTTCCGAGCGTTTGGGACAGGCGCCAATATAGAAAGTTTTTTTTGAGCAGTTTCCAAATTTTGGTTCGGGCAGTCAAAAAAATTAGTTGAAAAAATTCCATGTCTATCCTGTTATCTTGACTTGGGAACAATATTGAGACAATCACCATTATACTGATTTTCGGCAAAAAAAAGCACAAAAAATCAGTGTGCCTTTCCCTTGTTTTCGTGTAGCGTCATGACTTTGTTTGTGTTCTAGGCTCGCTTCTCTAGCACGGTCTAGCCTAGGACCAGCACAGTACCATCATTGAGCATTTATTCAACTTTGCATCTCTGAATTGATTATTGCTAACCTTTTTTCTACCATATTATAAGCCATCCCAGCTCCACATACATCGTCGTGCGTTTGACTCTCCCTGGTAATTGCTCTGTCCAAGCTTTGTGAGTTTTGACTACAACGGTTGCTAATCACCACCTACTGCTGGTTAAGAACCGGTAAGAATTTGAGATTTGTGACACCCCACCACCACCACTTCCTAGTAGTCTGTAGGATCATATTCTTGTGTGTTTCTATTGCTGCTAAGCATGACAGGATCACAAGCGCAAAATCTGAACTGTGAGAACATGACAAGGAAGGAACTACATGATAAATTTCAACAAATGTTGGGTGAAAAGGTGCAAGACGTGATGCATAGCTTTGGAAAGGCACTGGAGAGGATTGATGACATTGAGAAGACAATTGACACCAAGTTGGACGCCAAGTTCGATGAAGTACTCGCGCATCTACCACAAGCACCAGCCGCCTCTGCTACACCATTACAACAACATCAACAACCACCTCCACGTCGCGATCCAGTAGAACGAGTGAAGCGTGTTCCTCTTGAGCTAGGACAAACTTCTGGTGTCGTTGTGTCGGCGTTGTGGGAAACGGGGTTGTCAGCGTTCTGGGAACGGGGGTCCCTAGACTTGCCTGCCTGCGGCATGCGGCGTGGCTCAAGGGGTGGCCCAGTATGGCCCATCTTCATCAACTCAAGCTCAAGACCTTCGCGAGGGGCTAAGGGAGTCCTGGATTAGGGGGTGTCCGGATAGCCGAACTATCACCTTTGGTCGGACTCCTGGACTATGAAGATACAAGATTGAAGACTTCGTCTCGTGTCCGGATGGGACTTTCCTTGGCGTGGAAGGCAAGCTTGGTGATACGGATATGTAGATCTCCTGCCATTGTAACCGACTCTGTGTAACCCTAACCCTCTTCGGTGCCTATATAAACCAGAGGGTTTTAGTCCGTAGGACGAACAACAATCATACCATAGGCTAGCCTCTAGGGTTTAGCCTCTCTGATCTCATGGTAGATCTACTCTTGTACTACCCATATCATCAATATTAATCAAGCAGGAGTAGGGTTTTACCTCCATCGAGAGGGCCCGAACCTGGATAAAAACATCGTGTCCCTTGTCTCCTGTTACCATCCGCCTAGGCGCATAGTTCGGGACCCCCTACCCGAGATCCGCCGGTTTTGACACCGACATTGGTGCTTTCATTGAGAGTTCCTCTGTGTCGTCATCTTTAGGCCCGATGGCTCCTCCGATCATCAACAATGATGCGGTCTATGGTGAGACTTTTCTCCCCGGACAGATCTTCGTATTCGGCGGCTTTGGACTGCGGGCCAATTCGCTTGGCCATCTGGAGCAGATTGAAAGCTACGCCCCTGGCCATCAGGTCAAATTTGGAAGTTTGAACTACACGACTGACGTCCGCGGAGACTTGATCTTCGACGGATTCGAGCCACAGCCAAGCGCGCCGCACTGTCACGATGGGCATGATCTAGCTCTGCCGCCGAACAGTGCCCTGGAGGCCGCACTAGTGTCCGCTCCAACCCTTAGCTCGGAGCCGACTGCGCCGATCGAGGACGGGTGGCTGGACACCGCCTCGGGGGCTGCAATCTCTACTGTGATTGAGCCAAACACCATCCCTGTCCTTTGCAAGGCTCGTAACTCCAAGGTGCCGGACTCCTCTCCGGACTCCGAACCTTCCGCGCCCCTACCAATCGAATCCGATTGGGCGCCGGTCATGGAGTTCACCGCCGCGGACATCTTTCAGCACTCGCCCTTTGGCGACATCATGAATTCACTAAAGTCTCTCTCTTTATCAGGAGAGCCCGGGCCGTACTATGGTCAGGAAGGTTGGGATGCGGACGACGAAGAAATTCAAAGCCCACCCACCACCCACTTCGTAGCCACTGTCGATGATTTAACCGACATGCTCAACTTCGACTCCGAAGACATTGACGGTATGGACGACGATGCAGGAGACGACCAAGAACCAGCGCCTATAGGGCACTAGAAGGCCACCTCGTCATACGACATTTACATGGTGGACATCCCAAAAGATGGGAACGACGATGGAACAATGGAGGATGACCCCTCCAAGAAACAGCCTAAGCGCCGGCGTCAGCGGCGCCGCTCTAAATCCCGCCACAGCAAAAACGGTGATTCCGGCACGGGAGAAAATAACACCCCGGAAAGTGCCGAAGACAACCCCCTCCAGCAGGATTCAGCACAGGAGGATGGAGAAGCCAGCCCTCATGAGAGAGCGACACACAGAGAGGTAGAGGACGATAATTACATGCCTCCATCCAAAGACGAGGCAAGCCTCGACGACAACGAATTTGTCGTGCCTGAGGATCCCATCAAACATGAGAGTTTCAAACACAGGCTTATGGCCACGGCAAGAAGCCTCAAGAAAAAGCAGCAACAGCTTAGAGCTGATCAAGATTTGCTAGCTGATACATGGACTAAAGTCCTTGCGGGCGAAGAGTATGAACTTGAACGCCCATCCAAGAGCTACCCAAAACACAGGCTGCTACCCCGATTAGAGGAGGAAGCACCCAAAGCTACATCACCAGCGCATGATGCGGCCGACCGGCCACCTCGTGGCCGCGACAGAGAGGCCTCTCGGCCCTCCACTCAAGCCGCACCCCGGCGCCGCTCAAGAAATACCAAGGCACGGGGAAGTGCGCCAGACCTGCAAGATATATTGGAGGACAAGGAGAGGCAGACAAGATCGATCTACGGATCGCGTGGGCGCCTCACTACACGTGACAACAACCATCATGCCGGATACAGCAAATCCGGTGGGGCCGAACACAGCAGACAAAACCCATTTGAGTTACGTCGTGATATAGCCCAATACAGAGGCGCCGCACACCCACTATGCTTCACAGACGAAGTGATGGATCATCAAATCCCTGAGGGTTTCAAACCATATTGAATCATACGATGGCACAACAGATCCTGCGGTCTGGATCGAGGACTATCTCCTTCATATCCACATGGCCCGCGGTGATGATCTACACGCCATCAAATACCTCCCACTCAAGCTTAAAGGACCAGCTCGGCATTGGCTTAACAGCTTGCCAGCAGAGTCAATTGGTTGTTGGGAAGACCTGGAAGCCGCATTCCTCGACAACTTCCAGGGCACCTATGTGCGACCACCAGACGCCGATGACCTAAGCCACATCATTCAGCAGCCAGAGGAATCGGCCAGACAATTCTGGACACGGTTCCTAACCAAGAAAAATCAAATCGTCGACTGTCCGGATGCAGAGGCCGTTGCAGCCTTCAAATGTAACATCCGCGACGAGTGGCTTGCCTGGCACCTAGGACAGGAAAAGCCGAAATCCATGGCAGCCCTCACAACACTCATGACCCGCTTTTGCGCGGGAGAAGACAACTGGCTAGCTCGTAGTAACAACATGACCAAGAGCCCTGGTAATTCGGATCCCAAGGACAGCAGCGGTAGGTCGCGTCACAACAAGCACAAGCGCCGCATCAATGGCGATAATGCTGAAGATATGGAAGTCAATGCCGGATTCAGAGGCTCTAAACCCGGTCAGCGGAAAAAGCAATTCAAAAGAAATACTCCAGGCCCGTCCAATTTGGACCGAATACTCGATCGCTCATGCCAGATACACGGCACCCCCGAAAAACCAGCCAACCACACCAACAGGGATTGTTGGGTGTTCAAGCAGGCAGGCAAGTTAAATGCCGACAACAATGACAAGGGGCTGCATAGCGAGGACGAGGAGGAGCCCCGAACGTTGAACAATATAGGACAAAAGGGATTCCCCCTACAAGTGCGGACGGTGAAGATATACGCAACCCACATACCCAAAAGGGAGCGGAAGCGTGCACTTAGGGACGTATATGCGATGGAGCCAGTTGCCCCAAAGTTTAACCCGTGGTCCTCTTGACCGATCACTTTTGATCGAAGGGACCACCCCACTAGCATCCGTCATGGCGGATTCGCCGCATTGGTTCTAGACCCAATCGTTGACGGATTTCACCTCACTAGAGTCCTGATGGACGGCGGCAGCAGCCTGAACCTGCTTTATCAGGATACAGTGCGCAAAATGGGCATAGACCCATCAAGGATTAAACCCACAAAGACGACCTTTAAAGGCGTCATACCAGGTGTAGAGGCCAACTGTACAGGCTCAGTTACACTTGAAGTGGTCTTCGGATCCCCGGATAACTTCCGAAGTGAGGAGTTAATCTTCGACATAGTTCCGTTCTACAGCGGCTATCACGCACTGCTCAGACGAACCGCATTTGCAAAGTTCAATGCGGTGCCACACTATGCATACCTCAAGCTCAAGATGCCAGGCCCTCGAGGAGTCATTACGATCAACGGAAACACCGAACGCTCTCTCCGAACGGAGGAGCATACGGCGGCCCTCGCGGCGGAAATACAAACAGCCTCTCAAGGCAATTCTCGAGTCCGGCTATTAAACGTCCAGACACCGTCAAGCACGCCCGGAGTAACCTACAACAAGACCGCCTGGCACGTCCCGAGCACGCATAGCAATGCGGCCCCAACCCCAGCCCTCGCTAAATTGCGAAACCAGTACTACGTGTACATAATTACGCTCTGGAAATACCATGGGCATAGGGGGAGGGGCACGACCACGGCAGGCCCAGAATGCAGCTCAACCGCACCAGGGGCTCCCAATTGTGTCATTCTTTTTTTTCTTTCTTCTCTTACTTTCAGGACTCCTTTCTTAAGAAGCCCTGTCCGGCAGTAGAATTGCCGAACGCACGATGCAACAGCCAGGGAAGCAGAAAGCTACGTCGAGTGTCCAGGTGGTCTCTATAACGAGCAGTATACCTATTTTACATATCATCCCGTAGCTCGCTTCTGGAGGGGGACATGTCAAATAGTCCCGTCCCTTGCTTATTGCACTATTTGTATCGTTCTGCTTTTACTGCAGCTTTTTTGAATAAACAATGCATAGCTTTTGCCTATTATTGCACTCCTTTTTTTATCTATACATATTCACTTATGACATGTTGCATCCGTACGCTTTGGTATGGCCAAATACACCAGGGGCTTGAGTACCCAAAAATATGGTGTGATAAGTCCAAACACTTTCACAAGTGCGGCACCCCGAACTTATAGGATTATATGCATCGGCTCCGAATCATGTCTTGGGTCAATAGTTGGGTTTGCCCGGCTCCCATGTTCTGGTACCTTATGTTCCGTTATATCGGCTAAGGTAGTGCTGGGAGAACCATTGCGATTGTGCCCCGGTTGAGCTGGGTTGAGCACCTCAGTGGATAAAGCTAAAACTGACCGTCATGATAGGGCGACAGCCGGTCGCTGTTCGAGAGGTTTTCGAGTCCCTAAAGACTTATGCCGCTTAGAGCGAGGAGTCGGCTTTGCCCGGCCCAAGCGTGGATAGCGCCCTGAATTCGGTCTTCTGAATAATAGGGGCTTCGCCGAAATTTAAAATTATAGAATTCTATGGCTAAGTGAGAGTGTTCAAGCATTATAGTCTGGTTGCCTTGTTCGTTGCGTTGAGCGCCTCCCTCGGAGGACCCAATAATGGGAAAAAGAGCGCTCAAGTTTATCCCGAACACCCCAGCACTCGTGGCATGGGGGCAGAAGCCGACGACTCGCCATCTCTCAAATTTAATAAACGGCCGCACAGAAGGTAATATTTTAAATTCACAAGCGTTTCTTAGCGCATGTGAACAAGTTTTCAAGCGTACAGGATAACAAATGCGAGTTTACTCAAAAATTACATCTTTGGAGCATTCACCCGCTATAAGGTGGGCACCCTTCAGGACGCCCTCATAATACATCTCGGGCTTGCGATACTCCCTGCCTCGCGGTGGAGCATCCGTCACAAGGTTCTCAACGTCCATCTTGCCCCAGTGTACTTTAGCACGGGCAAGGGCCCTACGGGCACCTTCGATACAGATGGAGCGCTTGACGACTTCAATCCACGGATAGGCGTCCACCAGCTTCCTCACCAACCCGAAGTAGCTCCCAGGCATGGCTTCCTCAGGCCACAGTCAAACTATGAGGCCCTTCATGGCCTGTTCGGCCACCTTATGGAGCTCGACCAGCTGCTTCAGCTGGTCGCTCAAGGGCACTGGGTGTCCGGCCTCAGCATACTAAGACCAGAACACCTTCTCCGTCGAGCTCCCCTCCTCGGCCCGGTAGAATGCGGCAGCGTCGGACTGTAGGACCTTGAAGTATGTCTAGAAGGGGGGTGATTAGACTACTTGACCAATTAAAAACTTAACCTTTTCCCAATTTTAGAGTTTGGTAGATTTTAGCTATCTTAGGACAAGTCAAGCAATCATCACACAAATCAAGCAAGCATGCAAAGAGTATATGGGCAGCGGAAATTAAAGCATGCAACTTGCAAGAAAGTAAAGGGAAGGGTTTGGAGGATTCAAACACAATTGGAGACACGGATGTTTTTGGCGTGGTTCCGATAGGTGGTGCTATCGTACATCCACGTTGATGGAGACTTCAACCCACGAAGGGTAACACTTGCGTGAGTCCACGGAGGGCTCCACCCATGAAGGGTCCACGAAGAAGCAACCTTGTCTATCCCACCATGGCCGTCGCCCACGAAGGACTTGCCTCACTAGCGGTACATCTTCACGAAGTAGGCGATCTCCTTGCCCTTACAAACTCCTTAGTTCAACTCCACAATCTTGTCGGAGGCTCCCAAGTGACACCTAGCCAATCTAGGAGACACCACTCTCCAAGAAGTAACAAATCATGCGTTGATGATGAACTCCTTGCTCTTGTGCTTCAAATGATAGTCTCCCCAACACTCAACTCTCTCTCATAGGATTTGGATCTGGTGGAAAGAGGGTTTGAGTGGAAAGCAACTTGGGGAAGGCTAGAGATCAAGATTCATATGGTAGGAATGGAATATCTTGGCCTCAACACATGAGTAGGTGGTTCTCTCTCAGAAATGGTAAGTTGGAAGTGTAGGTTTAGTCTGATGGCTCTCTCCATGAATTAAGAGGAGGTGGAGGGGTATATATAGCCTCCAAACAAAATCTAACCGTTACACACAATTTACCAAACTCGGTGGGACCGATTCAACAGACTCGATAGGACCGATTTAGTAAACCTAGTGACTGTTAGTGATTTTCGGTGGGACTGACATGCAACTCGGTGAGACCGATTCGGTTAGGGTTAGGGCATAACGTAATCTCGGTAAGACCGATTACACAAACTCGGTGAGACCGATTTTGGTAATAAGCTTTCCAGAGAGTTGGTCAGGTAAACTCGGTGGGACCGATTTGCTCTTTTCGGTGAGACCGAAATGTTATAAAAGGGAAACAGAGAGTTTACATTGCAATCTTGGTGGGACCGATCGCTCACTTCGGTTTGACCGAAACGTTACGAAGGGAAACAGAGAGATTACAATCCCATCTCGGTGAGACCGAGATCCCTATCGGTAGGACCGATTTGCCTAGGGTTTGTGGCAGTGGCTATGACTTTTGAAATCGGTGGCGCCGGATAGGAAGAATCGTTGTGACCGGTTTTGGCTCTGGGTTTAGGTCATTTGTGGATTGTGAGAAAGTAGCCGAGGGTTTTGGAGCATATCACTAAGCACATGAAGCAAGAGGCTCATTAAGCAACACCTCATCCCTCCTTGATAGGATTGGCTTTTCCTATAGACTCAATCTGATCTTGGACCACTAAAATTTAAAATGAAGAGTCTTGAGCTTTTGAGCTTGAGCCAATCCTTTGTCCTTAGTATTTTGAGGGATCCACTTTCGTCATCCATGCCATGCCATTCATTGAGCTTTCCTGAAATAATAGTCTTGGAATAGCATTAGCTCATTGAGCTATATGTTGTTATGAATTACCAAAACCACCTAGGGATAGTTGCACTTTCAATCTCCCCCTTTTTGGTAATTGATGACAACATATAGATCAAAGCTTCGACAAATGATAATAAGATTGAAAAACATCGTCGCTTTGAGAAGTATGTGATAAGCAAGAGCTCCCCCTAAATTTGTGCATAGTTTAAGATTTGCTTTGGACTGCAAATGCACAAGGAATTAGGATCATGGGTTACTCTTCCATGTCACATACATCTTGGTGGAGCGCTCAAAATGATAAAGATTGAATACATGCACTCATCACCAAGCAAAGTGAATGATCGCATAGGATAGATAAGATAATATCATCAAACATGCATAAGTGTAGCTTATCATCAAACACATGATCATCAATGTCTCACAAGAATAGCATAGTATCTCAGGCAATCAAAAGCAAACAAGTTTGAACCACCAAATCAAGAGAGAATAAAAGCAACAATCTCTCTCTCTCTCTCTCTCGAAGCCTATGATCTATACATTTTTCTCCCCCTTTGGCAACAAGTTACCAAAAAGTTCATAGAAAATGCATAGTGTTAGATCGTCTCTCAGGCTTGATCTTCAGGTGGTGGTGTAGAGATGGCTCCTTGGACGAAGGCTTCAGTTGATGTAGAGGGAGCTGGAGGAGTTGGTTGCACTGGAGCTGTAGGAGCTGTAGCTGGTGCAGATGATGTGGCTCTGGTGTCTAGCACGGGCACTGCAGCTGACCTCTGAGCTCTAGGCACTCTGGCAAAGACATTAGTGGTAGTCTTGCCCTTCCTCTCCTGCATGTCATCCTGTAGCTACTCCACAACTAACTGAATCTCAGTTACATTGACATCTAGATCATAGAATTTATGTTCCATGATTCTTTCCAAGCTCTCCTGATTTTGAGTGAGGGTGGCCAATCCCGACTCAATCCTCAGAGATGATGCTATCAAGTAACCAAGCTGATCCTGCTTGTTCTTCAAGAAATACTCATATGCCTCCTCTTGAGTTAGCATCTTGGCAGCCTTCTCCTTTCTTGCCTTCTCCTTCTTCTCTTGAGCTTGAACTGATAATGGATCATTCTCATTCATGACAACCTCATTGTCCTCAAAGTCTGGATAGAGAGGAAAATGTTCCCTATCCAATAGATATTTGCCTGTGCCCATCTTTGAGTTAATCAACTCCTGAATCTGAGGGGCATATCCACAGCTCCTCTTCTGATATGCTGCAGTCCTCTTAATGGTTTCAACTATAAGGCTCATGACCTTGAATTTCTGTGGCACATCAAACAAATGCAACATATTGATTGCATGCCCTCTAATCATGTTGTGGTCATCTGACTTAGGCAATAGTGTGTGCCTTAGGATCCAATTGATTATGGGCATCCCTGATAGAAGAAAGTGGACTGATCCAAAAGAGAAAGTCTCTAGAGCTTTGTCTGGGATCTCCTTGTACATATGTGCCATGGTATTGTGTCCCATTTTCTTCTTGGCATATACATCCAGGTCATCATCATTTTCCTTTGGGGCATTTATCAGTTTTGCCCACTCCTCAATAGTTGACTGGTACCTTGTACCTTCAGACATCCAAACTATCCTCCCATTTGGATAGAAGTGTGATGTGGAGTAGAATTGCATGATAAGTTCATCATTCCAGTTGGTGAGCTTTTGCCCAACAAAATCTGTAACTCCACAAGCAACAAAACTGTCTTGCACTCAAGGATAGTGCTCTTCATTTTCCTTCATGTAGGTCCAGTCGACCCACCTTATATCACACACAATGGGCTTCTTGTCCAACAAGATTGTCTCATAGAAGTCCTACTGTTCCTTTGTATGGAACCTGTAATCAACAGCAGTTCTTCTCCTTGTGGCATATGGATCTGCCATCCTCCATAGCCTCAACCCTGAATCTTTTTTGATGTTCATGTCCTCAGCCACATGATGGGCATCATTATGATCTGGTATCTTGGGCTTGAGCTTCCTCAGAACTTGTCCTTCTTCATCTTCCTCCTCAGCAACCTCAGGCAATGGGGCCTTGTTCTTCTCAGCAGCTGGAATACTCCTGGTATTCCTCTTTGGTGCAGACTTGGCCTTGGGGGCAGCTTTGGGTGCTTACTTGGGCTTAGATGTTGCAGCCCCTGATCTAATAGCATCACCCATAAGCTTTGGTGCCTTGGGTGCTGGTGCAGCAACCTCTTCTTCTTCTTCCATCATGGAAGGTTGACCAACAACTCTGGCCATGGTCTTTTTGACCCTTTCCTTCCTTTTCTTTCCTTCTTCAGCAGCTGGCTCTTTGGGATCAGGCTTTTCAGGCAGTTGAGTTGAGACTCTGGCTTTGGACATTGGTTGTCTTCCTGCAGGCCTTTTAATCTTCATGCCTGGCTTTGTATGCTTTGTTGAGCCATACTCCTTTTTGAGTACTACTTTCTTGGAAGTAGCCTCATCCTCTTCAGCTCTATAATCCTCATCTTTAGAGTCTGAAGTTCTCTTCTTACTTTGCCTGGTAGCAGCCTTAGGCAGGTTGCTTGGAGTGCTCCTGCTGCCTTCATCTGAAGTGCTGGAGGGACTAGTGCCCTCACTCATGTGTATCTGCCCTTCTGACCTGTTCTGACTGTCACTCTGGTCTGACATGCTGCAAACAATGACTGCTGACCCTGTGAAGAGTTATAGATGAGATAGAGTGGATGAGCATCACAAAATGCAGAGATTTTTGCGAAAGAATGATTCAAAAATTCAGTTTTAGTTTTCCACAGAAAGCATTTCGGTTCAACCGATTTTCAAACTCGGTGATACCGAAGCAGTTTTGGAACCTAAACTAATGAACTCGGTTGGACCGAGTCACAGTTCGGTGGCACCGAGACTGCTAGGGTTTCACAAAGTCCTAAAATCGGTCGCACCGATTAGCAATTCTTGGTCAGACCGAGATTTACTAGTGCAATGGCATAAGCCAAATCGGTGGAACCGAGTTTTTCGACTTGGTGGGTCTGAGATGGTTTCGGCGAAACCTAACCCTAAATTTTCAAATCTCATCTAATCTACGGATTGCATTGACTGGATAGGAGTGTTTCAATCATGGCAAGAATCAATAAGAACACAATGTGCTAGGAATCGGACGAGGATAGCACTGTGATCGAGTGCATACGCTAGCTTGGCGATGAACTCGCTACGGCGGCAACCGCAGGGTTGAATTCTGTTGACGGCGACGGAGACCAGCGACAGGAGGCGGCTGGCGACGAGGAGACGATCCGGAGACCTTGGAGGTAGAGCGAGCTATTGCGCGGGCGAAGGGGTTCGGAGGAATTTCCAAATTTTTGCCCGTGACTATATATAGCCCGACCCTGTCGGTGTGACCGAGTGGAACAACTCGGTGGCACCGAGATGCATAACTATGTACAGTTACAGCAACTCGGTGTGACCGAAAAGTTCAAATTGGTTGCACCGAGATTGAAAACCTAGATCGACTTGGTGATCTCGGTAGGACCGAAATGGAGGAATCGGTCAGATCAAGAATCACAAAGAAGTTTTGGAAGTTTAAGTCTATGACGAATCGGGGACTCCGAGTGCTCCTCACACAGAGTGGTTCGAATCTGACTTGATCAAATTTTGTGATGTAGCATGAATAGAGTTTGAGATGAGAAAAGCATAGATAGCTAGAGAAAGTTCTTAGGTATTCTTGTCCATCCACTTGGCCAAAAGAAGAAAGAACCAAACAATCAAAACAACAAGTGGATGTCCTTGAATGAGTAAAATATGCACCAACATGCTCACACAAGAAGATGGCAAATGAAATATGTGGCAAAACATGCACAGCCAATTCTAGCATCTATCAAACAATTGGCGATGACTAGGTCATCTATATATGAGTATATTGACTTAGGAGTCAAATGATAAACATTTGATCATAGGTCATACTCATCGTTTAAGCTCAAGTGGGGTTACCACTTTTACATAATGCATTGATGTGTTCACACCATTAGAGTTGCTTTGACTCAATTCTTAGAGTTAAGCTCCCCCTAGATGTGAGATCCCCTTTTAGAGGGATGAACTAACCTTGGGTTTTGTCGATGTTGACTTCATGTAGGTGTTGAAGATGTGGATGCTCAATGTTGATGTAGATCATTTGGAGCAATCCGTTGGAGTGAGTTGCACTTTCAACTTACCATCATGAGGGTTTGTGACTCCTTGAACTAGTGCAAGATGTGGAAGTTGATTGCACTTGTCCTTGCCATAATGATATGCGTGAAGAATGTTGGCGGAGTCACCCTCAAGAACTCTCTAGTTCTTCTTCTTCGGGATCCACATCATCTTGATGGGAATCCTTGGAGTTGTAGTTGTACTTGATGAAGTAGAACTTGACATAGTCTTGGGAATCCACTTGACCGAGACCTTAGGTACTTCTTCAAATGCATCAATCTCTTCTTGAAGCTTGTCCTTGCCTTTGTTCTTGTGGTCTTGTGGTGGAAGATCATCTTGTGCTTGTGTTCCCTTGAAGGAAGTAGGGTCATACTTCACTTGTTTAGGAACAAACTTCGTCTTGGGGTATTGATCTTCTTCCCACTCAACTCCATTGGCATTGAACTTTCATTCAAAACCAACACCTTGATTCTTCCAGTGTCTTCCTTGCTTGCGTACAATTTCCTCGAATTGCTTACTCCCGGCAAGGCTCTTGTAGACACCTTTCTCTATAATTCCCTTCAATAAGCTATTTTCTTGCTCAAGTGTAACTTGGCTAAGATAATCATTAGTGGAATCAAGAGAACTACTAGAAGAAACAATATTGACATTATTATTGTTACTGCTAGAGGAAGTATCTTTCTTGTACTTGTTACTAGACTTGACTTGAGGCATGTAAGTAGATAGGAGTAAACGCTTGGCAATGTAAGAAGAACTTTTCTTACGGAGATCATCATTGATCGCTTTTAAGAACTCATGCTCTTGCTCAAGATTGAGCTTTTCAAAGCGTAACTTCTCATGAGCCCTTAAAAGTTCTCGATGATCTTCGAAGATAGTTTCATGAGACAACTTAAGAGTGTTTAGTTCTTTAGTTAGAAGCTCAATTTTCTCCTTATCATTGTCATTCTTTTATCTTGATTAGCATGATTAATTGACGTTTCATCATAGTATTCATCACTAGAGTTGTCAACAAGTAAATCATCATCCACAAGCAAGTCATCTTCATCACTATTGAAATCAACATACTCAGGATGTGTTACCTTTGGACCTTTGGCCATGAAGCATCTTCCAATTCCTTCATTTGGTGAATCAAATATGTCGTAGGAGTTGGTTGACACAAGTGCTAGACCAGCAACACGTTCATCTTGAATATGTTCGGAGTCGGAGTGATAGCTTCTCTCGGAGTGATTGTCGGAGTCGGAGCCGGATACCCATTCACCAACATGAGCTTGATGTCTTTGTTTTGTGTAGCTCCTTGATGACTTGTCCTTCCTTTTCGAATCCTTGCTTCTCCGTGAGGGTCTTCGTTCATAACAATCATCTCTACTCCTCCTCTCTCTTGGTGGTGATTCTTCTCTTTTGCTTCTTCTTCTTGGAGAATCTTCTCTTCTTTTGTAGGTGTCGTACACTCATTGGAATAGTGTCCAGGCCTCCCACAATTGTAGCAATTGCGCTCTCGACTAGAAGATCTTTTGTCATGGTAAGACCTTGACTTGGAGCTTCTTTCTTTGCTTCTACTCTTGTAGAATTTGTTGAAGTTCTTCACCATTAAGCTCAATTCTTCATTGAAGGTTTGTTTCTCACTTGATGATGTGGGGGCTTCACTTGAGGCTTTGTAAGCACCACTTGACTTGTTGTGAAGTTCCTCCTTATCCTTGAGTGACATCTCATGAGCAACAATTCTTCCAATGACTTCCGTTGGCTTGAGATCTTTGTAGTTTGGCATCATTTGGATCAATGTGCACATGGTATCATACTTTCCATCCAATGCTCTTAGGATCTTCTTGATGATGAATCTGTCGGTCATCTCTTCACTCCCTAAGCCGGCAATCTCATTTGTAATAAGAGCAAGCCTAGAGTACATTTCAGCGACACCTTCACCATCCTTCATCTTGAACTTGTCAAGCTGACTTTGGAGCACATCCAACTTGGATTCCTTGATGGATTCGGTACCTTCGTGCATATCAATCAAAGTATCCCAAATTTCCTTTGCATTCTCAAGACAGCTGATTTTGTTGAATTCTTCGGGGCACAATCTGTTGAAGATGATATCACAAGCTTGAGCGTTGTATTGCAGCATCTTCAATTCTTCCGCATTAGGTTCATGTTCGGCTCTCTCCCATCAAAGAATTCACCTTGCAAGCCGATACAAATAATTGCCCAAACGGCGGGGTTATGTCCGAGAATATGCATTTTCATCTTATGCTTCCAACTAGCAAAGTTAGTACCATCAAAGTAAGGACCTCTACGGTGATAATTTCCCTCACTAGATGCCATACTCTCCTAGGTTGTGAAACCAAGGCTATGACCACCAAAGCTATGGAAATCAAAGCAAATGGAGACCAAAGCTCTGATACCACTTGTAGGACCTTGAAGTATGTCTATAGGAGGGGTGATTAGACTACTTGACCAATTAAAGACTTAATCTTTTCCCAATTTTAGAGTTTGGCAGATTTTAGCTATCTTAGGACAAGTCAAGCAATCATCACACAAATCAAGCAAGCATGCAAAGTGTATATGGGCAGCGGAAATTAAAGCATGCAACTTGCAAGAAAGTAAAGGGAAGGGTTTGGAGGATTCAAATGCAATTGGAGACACAGATGTTTTTGGCGTGGTTCCGATAGGTGGTGCTATCGTACATCCACGTTGATGGAGACTTCAACCCACGAAAGGTAACGGTTGTGCGAGTCCATAGAGGGCTCCACCCATGAAGGGTCCACGAAGAAGCAACCTTGTATATCCCACCATGGTCATCGCCCACGAAGGACTTGCCTCACTAGCGGTAGATCTTCACGAAGTAGGCGATCTCCTTGCCCTTACAAACTCCTTGGTTCAACTCCACAATCTTGTCGGAGGCTCCCAAGTGACACCTAGCCAATCTAGGAGACACCACTCTCCAAGAAGTAACAAATCGTGCGTTGATGATGAACTCCTTGCTCTTGTGCTTCAAATGATAGTCTCCCCAACACTCAACTCTCTCTCATAGGATTTGGATTTGGTGGAAAGAGGGTTTGAGTGGAAAGCAACTTGGGGAAGGCTAGAGATCAAGATTCATATGGTAGGAATGGAATATCTTGGCCTCAACACATGAGTAGGTGGTTCTCTCTCAGAAATGGTAAGTTGGAAGTGTAGGTTTAGTCTGATGGCTCTCTCCATGAATGAAGAGGAGGTGGAGGGGTATATATAGCCTCCACACAAAATCTAACTGTTACACACAATTTACCTAACTCGGTGGGACCAATTCAATAGACTCGGTCAGACCGATTTAGTAAACCTAGTGACTGTTAGTGATTTTCGATGGGATTGACATGCAACTCGGTGAGACCGATTCGATTAGGGTTAGGGCATAACGTAATCTCGGTAAGACCGATTACACAAACTCGGTGAGACTGATTTTGGTAATAAGCTTTCCAGAGAGTTGGTCAGGTAAACTCGGTGGGACCGATTTGCTCTTTTCGCTGAGACCAAAATGTTACAAAAGGGAAACAGAGAGTTTACATTGCAATCTCGGTGGGACCGATCGCTCACTTCGGTTTGACCGAAATGTTACGAAGGGAAATAGAGAGATTACAATCCCATTTCGGTGAGACCGAGATCCCTATAGGTAGGACCGATTTGCCTAAGGTTTGTGGCAGTGGCTATGACTTTTGAAATCGGTGGCACCGGATAGGAAGAATCGGTGTGACCGATTTTGGCTCTGGGTTTAGGTCATTTGTGGATTGTGAGAAAGTAGCTGAGGGTTTTGGAGCATATCACTAAGCACATGAAGCAAGAGGCTCATTAAGCAACACCTCATCCCTCCTTGATAGTATTGGCTTTTCCTATATACTCAATGTGATCTTGGACCACTAAAATGTAAAATGAAGAGTCTTGAGCTTTTGAGCTTGAGCCAATCCTTTGTCCTTAGTATTTTGAGGGATCCACTTTCGTCATCCATGCCATGCCATTCATTGAGCTTTCCTGAAATAATAGTCTTGGAATAGCATTAGCTCAATGAGCTATATGTTGTTATGAATTACCAAAACCACCTAGGGATAGTTGCACTTTCACGGACACACTGCGGGGAGAATCTGTGAATGCTCCTGGAGAGCTCCAGATTCGGGTACGTAACAAATAATTCACTTTCACGTGCTTACTCTGCATGGAAAATGCCTTACCCGCTGCTATCTTCTTCATTGCCTCAATTTCCTGGAGGGCTTTTTGGGCTTCGGCCTTAGCGGCTTTGGCGCTCTCAAGAGCCGAGGCGAGCTCGGACTCTCGAGTCTTTGAGTCACGCTCCCAGCTCTCGTGTTTTTCCACGAGAGCCTGGAGCTCTTGCCGCACCTCCGCCACCTGCGCCTCCTGCTTCTCTCGCTCTGTGCGCTCCGGGGCCGCATTGCTTTCGGCCTTGGACACCGCTTCCTTCAGGGTCGCCACCTCGTTTGTGGCCCCTGCAATTCTCACGTTATTCCTACTATTTTATGCAACCACATCTTTTATATACTTCCATAAGGTATTACTTACCTTCCTTGTCCTCAAGCTGCTTTTTGGAAAGGCCGAGCTCGTTCTTGGACCGCTCGAGGCTCTGCTTCAATGCATTGACCTCTGCAGTCAGTGCGCCAGAGGTCAGCAGCGCAGCCTGCATTCCCCATATTGACATACTTATGTTAGACTCCTGCGTACATATTTTTAGATCCTCAGTTCGGCTTTTCTTTCTGAACACCAAACTGAGCATCATGGGCTACTGTCTATGCGGTACTATTTTTACATATCTTAAATACATACCTCAAAGCCTATTAGAAGGCTGGCACAGGCTTTAGTCAGCCTGCTCTTGGCGGACTGAACTTTCCGGATCACCACATTCATTACAGTGTGGTGCTCCTCGTCGATAGAGGCGTCGCTAAGCGCCTCCAGCAGATTATCCGGTGCCTCTGGTTGGACGGAGGTCACCGGTGTCGCAGTCCCACCCTTCTTACGAAGGGGCCGCCTCCCGGACAACGGAACCACTTAAGGTTCCCGTACGGAGTCTGGCCCAGGGCCAGACTTAGAGCCCTTTGGGGTTTGATCCCCCTTGTGCCTGGAGTCCGGGAGGTTGCCTTGTGGAACCTACTGGGCCTCCTCCTCCTCCTGGTTGGGCCCCTTTTGGGACCCCACCTCGGCGGCATCCGCAACGTGAGGAGAGGAGGCAGCCGGAAGTGAAGTGTTATTCACGTCTGACGAAGCCAGGGATCTGCTCGTTGAAGCGTCGAGCTCGTCCTTGGGCGGGTTGCAGGGTTATATTCAGCGTTAGGAGATTCTATACGACAAACGAAATGCCATGAGTTATTCTGGTGTCCAGACACTTACGATGTCGCCAGGGGCTTAGGCCTCGGTGGCCATTCCTCTTCGCCGTCATCCGCGTTGGTGGAGTAGTCCGGGGGAAGGGCCCTTCCCTTATTGGACCCTCCGGCCCCCCAAGTTGGGGCGGCCTTCCTTTTCTTCTCTCCCCCCGCTGGGGGAGAGGCCTCTTTTTCCTCCTCCTCATCTTCGCGGGAGGAGTCCGCCTCGGAGTCATCGGACGATGAGTCCGACAACACCTGGCGCCGGGAACTCCTTTGAGCTCCCGTGGCCTTCTTCTTGGCCTTCTTCTCCGGCACCATGTGAGGTGCCCAAACCAGCAGCCCAGTTAATCGGGCGTCCGCTGAGTCTTCTGGCAAGGGAGCCGGATAGTTAACCTGCCCGGACGTCTTCTGCCAGGCTTGTCAAAGGTAAGGGGGTTTAGATCCCGCATAGAGTCAAACTATGGATAGCAATAGTCCCGTAAAGGATAAAGTAGCTTACCTCGCTGGCTTGACGCTACGAGCTGTATCCACGATCTTCGGTAGCGGATGAGGGAGCCTCGGCGCCCTTGAACAGCACCTTCCAGGCATCTTCGTACGAAGTGTCGAAGTGCCTGCTCAAGGTTTGGTGCTGTGTCGGATCAAACTCCCACAAGATGAAGGCCCGTTGTTGGCACGGGAGGATCCGGCGGATGAGCATGACCTGGACTATGTTGACAAGCTTAAGCTTCTTGTTCACCAGGATTTGGACGCAGGATTGAAGTCCGGTCAGCTCTTCCGAATTACCCCATGTCAAGCCCGTCTCTTTCTAGGAGGTGAGCCATGTAGGGAAACCAGATCGGAATTCGGGGGCCGCTGCCCATTTAGGGTCACGCGGCTCGGTGATGTAGAACCACCCCGATTTCCACCCCTTTATGGTCTCCACGAAGGAGCCCTCGAGCCATAAGACGTTGGGCATCTGCCCACCATGGCACCTCCGCACTCCGCCTAGCGGCCGCCCACTACCTTCGGCTTGACATTGAAGGTCTTCAGCCATAAGCCAAAGTGGGGCTGGATGTAGAGGAAGGCCTCGCACACGACGATGAACGCCGAGATGTTGAGGATGAAATTCGGGGCCAGATCATGGAAATCCAGGCCGTAGTAGAACATGAGCCCCCGGACAAATGGGTGAAGTGGAAAACCTAGTCCGCGGAGGCAGTGGGTGAGGAACACCACCCTCTCATGGGGCCTGGGGGTGGGGATAAGCTGCCCCTTGTCGGGGAGCCAATGCGCGATGTCGCTGGACAAGTATCCGGCCTTCCGCAGCTTTTTGATGTGCCCCTCCGTGACGGAGGAGACCATCCACTTGCCTCCCCCTCCAGACATGGCGGGGGAAGGCTGAGGCGAGATGTGCGGACTTGGGCGCTGGACCTCGAGTGCGCAGAAATGGATGAGTGAAGGAGGAAGAAGGCGTGTGTGAAAAAGTGGATCCTTATCCCCTTATATGGACGGACAAAGCTATGTGTCCCCACCAGCCTGGTAAAACTCGCTTATCTCCCAAGCACCGTAATTGATGGCGCGGTTGGGTTACCCACGCCCGTATTGATGAGAATCCCGGAATCAGGGGACATGATCTCTGCTTCGACAAGACGTGCCAAGGAAACCGCCTCGCTAAACGCGCTGAGGTGGGACAGTAAAAATGATTCAAATGAAGGCTTGGCCGCGGTGTGATGTCACGCCATGGAATACGTCAGCAGATTGAGTTGGTGTAAATATTATTCTCTCTACGGTGGTATGTGGAACTTATTTTGCAGAGCCGGACACTTTCCTTGTGTTCAAAATCTTCTATGAAGTATTTGGAGGAGGAACCCGCCTTGCAATGCCGAAGACAATATGCACGCTGGACTCGTCGTCATTGAAGCCTGGTTCAGGGGCTACTGAGGGAGTCCTAGATTAGGGGGTGTCCGGGTAGCCGAACTATCACCTTTGGTCGGACTCCTAGACTATGAAGATACAAGATTGAAGACTTCGTCCCGTGTCCGGATGGGACTTTCCTTGGCGTGGAAGGCAAGCTTGGCGATACGGATATGTAGATCTCCTGCCATTGTAACCGACTCTGTGTAACCCTAACCCTCTTCGGTGCCTATATAAACCAGAGGGTTTTAGTCCGTAGGACGAACAACAATCATACCATAGGCTAGCCTCTAGTGTTTAGCCTCTCTGATCTCGTGGTAGATCTACTGTTGTACTACCCATATCATCAATATTAATCAAGCAGGAGTAGGGTTTTACCTCCATCGAGAGGGCCCGAACCTGGGTAAAAACATCGTGTCCCTTGTCTCCTGTTACCATCCGCCTAGACGCACAGTTTGGGACCCCCTACCCGAGATCCGCCGGTTTTGACACCGACAGGGGCCAAGCCTCGCGGGGCGGACGATGCAGGGCTTCCTCAGGAACGGCCTCACCAGGCCGGCTCGCGAGGAGGCGGAGAGATCAAGGCAAGGGTACCTCGCTAGGTGATCGTGACGCAAGCCATGACGATCGAGACCAGGCGGGCGCCAGGTGGGCACCAGCCTGCACACTGTCCTTGTTTCCTATTTGGTGCAAAGGGGGCAAGCGCAGGCGTGGAGTACCGAGGCATCAGGCAAAGGTTACCATTTCGGTGCAACGAGACCAATATCAGCAGAGCGGCAGGATGGAGGTCACCATGGAGCCCAAGACGGCGTCATTGCCAGTGCCTTTGGCAGCCGAAGACCAAATTTAGTCAGGATAACTTGTACCAGATGTTCCCCTACAAAATGGCTGTTGTTGGCGCCCTTCCCGCTCAATATTTGGGAAGAGGACCAGGGTCTCTATATATAGGGATAGCCACAATAGTAGAGACCATCTCATCAAGATCTCATAGAGTTCTCATCAGATCCAGATGCGATCGAACTCACCCAAGTAGTTCACCGCACTAGCTCAAGAACACCTCTCGCGAGGTTGTTCTTCCCTTGTACTGTTCAACATCAGCCCCTGAGGCAATCCACCACACCACACACTGGAGTAGGGTATTACACCACAACGGTGGCCTGAACCAGTATAAACCTTGTGTCCCTTGTGTTGTTCATCGGGTAGCTTAGATTCTCAGCGAGGCGTTGGCACGTGGATCGGTAGGGGGAAGATCTTCGCGCGCACCCCAGAGTTCGAACCTTAAGGGTTTTGCCGGAACCCGATATCCGACATTTGGCGCTCCAGGTAGGGGTGTGCCGGAGCACTCCCTTCCATCGACCAGCTCTCCATCGACACCGCGCTTCGCCCTCATGGCGGACAACGCGCCACCCGCTCCAGCTGTCGGCGCCGGCACTGGGGCTAGGGGCTCCGAGCCTTGGCCCCCGCCTTGCGACAGGTGCAGTGGCCGAACAAGTTCAAGCCAGAGATGCCGTCGCGCTACGATGGCGCGACGGATCCGCTAGCTTTCCTACTGGCGTATGAGGAGGCAGTCCTCAAGGTCGGGGGCGACGACAGGGTCATGGCTAATTGGCTTCCCATGGCCCTCACCGGCTTTCCACGCATGTGGCTGCTCCACCTGTCAACGGCTTCGGTGGCTTCCTGGGAGGAGCTGCGCGGCCTCTTCCTCACCCATTATGCTACAACGGCACCCCCGGTTGTCGCAACTATCCTGGGCGGCTCGCAAGCGCCACCCTCGAGCCGTCATGTCAAGCCGTTCATCCGCCATATCGGCGCTGCCCTCAAGCGCCGCGAAGCCCCTCCGGGTTGGGTGGCACCCAAGGCCGACATGACCTTCAGCTTGGACGATCACCCAGCCAACACCGCCTGCTCGGGTGCGCTCCCGATGCTGTGCACTGATACGTCTCCAACGTATATATAATTTATGAAGCATTCATGCTATATTATTATCTGTTTTGAATGTTTATGGGCTTCATTATACACTTTTATATTATTTTTGGGACTAACTATTAACCGGAGGCCCAGCCCATATTGCTGTTTTCCTGCCTGTTTCAGTGTTTTGAAGAAAAGGAATATCAAACGGAGTCCAAACAGAATGAAACCTTCAGAAAAGTTATTTTGGAACGGAAGCAACCCAGGAAACTTGGAGTGCAAGCCAGGGGAGCATCAAGGAAGCCACGAGATAGGGGGTGCGCCCACCCCCCTGGGCGCGCCCTCCACTCTCGTGGGCCCCTCGAGGCTCCCCCGACCGACTTCTTTTGCATATATAAGCCTACGTACCCTAAAAACATCGATACAGAAGATAGATCGGGAGTTCCACCGCCGCAAGCCTCTGTAGCCACCAAAAACCTCTCGGGAGCCCGTTCCGGCACCCTGCCGGAGGGGAACCCATCACCGGTAGCCATCTTCATCATCCCGGTGCTCTCCATGACGAGGATGGGAGTAGTTCACCCTCGGGGCTAAGGGTATGTACCAGTAGCTATGTGTTTGATCTCTCTGTCTTGTGCTCTCTCTATGGCACGATCTTGATGTATCACGAACTTTGCTACTATAGTTAGATCTTATGATGTTTCTGCCCCTCTACTCTCTTGTGATGAATTGAGTTTTCCTCTTGAAGTTATCTTATCGGATTGAGTCTTTAAGGATTTGAGAACACTTGATGTATGTCTTGCCATGTTTATTTGTGGTGACACTGGGATATCACGTGCTACTTGATGTATGTTTTGGTGATCAACTTGCGGGTTCCGCCCATGAACCTATGCATAGGGGTTGGCACACGTTTTCGTCTTGACTCTCCGGTAGAAACTTTGGGGCACTCTTTGAAGTACTTTGTGTTGGTTGGATGAATCTGAGATTTTGTGATGCATATCGTATAATCATGCCCACGGATACTTGAGGTGACAATGGAGTATCTAGGTGACATTAGGGTTTTGGTTGATTTGTGTCTTAAAGTGTTATTCTAGTACGAACTCTTTAATAGATTGATCCAAAAGAATAACTTTGAGGTGGTTTCATACCCTACCATAATCTCTTCGTTTGTTCTCCGCTATTAGTGGCTTTGGAATGACTCTTTGTTGCATGTTGAGGGATTGTTATATGATCTATCTATGTTATTATTGTTGAGAGAACTTGCACTAGTGAAAGCATGAACCCTATGCCTTGTTTACTAGCATTGCAATACCGTTTACGCTCACTTTTATCATTAGTTACCTTGCTGTTTTTATATTTTCAGATTACAAAAACCTTTATCTACTATCCATATTGCACTTGTATCACCATCTCTTCGCCGAACTAGTGCACCTATACAATTTGCCATGGTATTGGGTGTGTTGGGGACACAAGAGACCTTTGTTATTTGGTTGTGGGGTTGCTTGAGAGAGACCATCTTCATCCTATGCCTCCCACGGATTGATAAACCTTAGGTCATCCACTTGAGGGAAATTTGCTACTGTCCTACAAACCTGTGCACTTGCAGGCCCAACAACGTCTACAAGAAGAAGGTTGTGTAGTAGACATCAAGCTCTTTTTTGGCGCCGTTGCCGGGGAGGTGAGTGCTTGAAGGTATATCTTTAGATCTTGCATTTGAATCTTTTTGTTTCTTGTTCTATCACTAGTTTAGTTTATAAAAGAAAACTACAAAAAAATGGAGTTAAGCTTGTCTCATACGCTTCATCTTTTTAATATCTTTCGTGAGTATGATGGAAAGGAAAATTGTGCTCAAGTGCTAGAAGAAGAATGCATTAAAATGCTTGGTACTAAATCTTTGAATGATGAGCATGATTGCAATGTTGTTAGTATGACTTCCTTGAATATCCATGATGCTAATGATATGCAAAGCCACAAGCTTGGGGATGCTATGTTTGATGAAGATGATATGTTTAGTCCCCCAAGTTTTGATGAGAATATTTATTATGATGAAAGCATGTCTCCTATTTATGATAATTATATTGATGAAAGTGGATTTGGAGAGGTCATGACTTTATTTAGTGATGATTCCACTATTTCGGGAGAGGTTCCAATTGATTATGAGAACAAAGTTGCTATCTATGATGATTATTGTGATGACTTGTATTCTGTTAGGAATAATGAAAACCATGAAACTTGTCATCATGATTTTAGTTTTCAATTGGATTATGCCTCACATGATAATTATTTTGTTGAGTTTGCTCCCACTACTATTCATGAGAAGAATTTTGCTTATGTGGAGAGTAGTAAAAATTCTATGCTTGTAGATCATGACAGGAATGCTTTAGGTGCTGGTTATATTGTTGAATTCATTCATGATGCTACTGAAAATTATTATGAGGGAGGAATATATGCTTGTAGGAATTGCAAAAATGTCAAGTTTCCTCTCTATGTGCTTAAAATTTTGAAGTTATGGTTGTTTTACCTTCCTATGCTAGTTGATTATTGTTCCCATAAGTTGTTTGCTCACAAAATCCCTATGCATAGGAAGTGGGTTAGACTTAAATGTGCTATTCATATGCTTCATGATGCTCCCGTTATGTTTCAATTCTTATCTTTTATGTGAGCATCATTGTCATCATCATGCCTAGCTAGAAAGGCATTAAAGAAAAGCGCTTGTTGGGAGACAACCCAATATTTATCCTTACTGTTTTTGTGTGTCCACATGATTATTCTACTGTAGTAATCATGTCTTATGGCTTTTGTTTCAGTAAAGTGCCAAGTAAGGCCTTTAGGATAGCTTACGGTGATAGTTGTGTTGATCTTGCTGAGAATCAGAAACTTTTGCACCCAGTAAATTAGTTTAGTTAATTCACAGAAACGTGATTCTGATCTGATTCTTTTTTATCTTGATTGGTACACAAATTTCTTATGACTTCCCAATTTGGTAGGATGTTTGGAGTTCCAGAAGTATACGTTTGATACAGATTACTACAGACTATTCTGTTTTTGACAGATTCTGTTTTCTATGTGTTGTTTGCTTATTTTGATGCATCTATGGCTAGTATTAAGTGGTATGAACCATAGATAAGTTGGAGTATAGTAGATATTACACCAATATGAATTTAGAATGAGTTCATTACAGTACCTAAGTGGTGGTTTTATTTTCTTATACTAACGGAGCGTACGAGTTTTCTGTTGAGTTTTGTGTTGTGAAGTTTTCAAGTTTTGGGTAAAGATTCGATGGACTATGGAATAAGGAGTGCCAAGAGCCTAAGCTTGGGGATGCCCAAGGCACCCCAAGGTAATATTCAAGGACAACCAAGAGCCTAAGCTTGGGGATGCCCCAGAAGGCACCCCCTCTTTCTTCTTCGTTCAACGGTAACCTTACTTGGAGCTACATTTTTATTCACCACATGATATGTGTTTTGCTTGGAGCGTCATTTTTCTCTTGTTAGTATTTGCTTGCTGTTATTTAGAATAATGTTTTTCATCTTTATTTTCAATAAAAATGTCAAGGATAGCCTTTACCATGCTTATTTTGTTAGTATACATGTTGCTGTTTGAAAACAGAAAGTTTACCGCTGTTGCAAAAATTCCCTAGAAAAGTCAGAGAATGGTATAATGTTGAAACTTTTTTCATATTGAGATCTGATAAATTTAATACAGTGGGAATTTTGTTTCGTAATTTTTGGAGTTAGGGAAGTATGATGGATCTTGCATTCTTTACAGACTGTACTGTTTTGGCAGATTGCTGTTATGTTTGCATTATTTGCATATGTTTGCTTGTTTAATGATTCTATTTGAGGATAGGAGTATTAAATATGCAGAGGCATTTAGTATGCAATGTTGAATAATAATTTTAGTGATTTGTTACAGTAGAAAATGATAAGGTTTTGCATTGGTTTATACTAACCTATCTCACGAGTTCTTGTTGAGTTTGGTGTGGATGAAGCTTTTGATAAAAAGAGAAACCATGATATGAGAGGAATTAAGGAGACACAAAAGTTCAAGCTTGGGGATGCCCAAGTCACCCCAATATAAATAAGTCTCAAGCATCTAAGCTTGGGGATGCCCCGTTAGGCATCCCGCCTTTCTTCTTCAACAACTATCAGTTAGTATCGGTTGAGCCTAAGTTTTTGCTTCTTCACATGAGTTGTGCTATCCTTGCAATGTCATTTTATTTTGTTTTGCTTGCTGTTTTAATACAATACTAAGATCTGAAATTCTTTAATGAGAGAGAGTCTTCACATAGTTACATAATTATCTAGCTACTCATTGATCTTCGTTTATATCTTTTTGGAGTAGTTTGTCATCTACTCGCATGCTTCACTTATATCCTATGAGTAAATGGTTGAATGAGTTGAATGTCATAAATATGAAATTATGTATGTTTCATTTGCTTATCCCATGGGGAGTAATGACTTCACATCTAATAAGTAGAGGTTGTAAATTTATTGAAGGTTAGCAAGCATTGTATTAGTCATTTGAACAATTCATGAAAGAATATTGAAGGAAGAGAGATTTCACATATAAATATACTATCTTAGACATCTTTTATAATTGTGAGCACTCATTAAGTATGACATGCTAAAGAGTTGATGTTGGACAAGGAAGACAACTTAATGGGTTATGTTTTCTTACATCTCAGTTAAAGTATATTGTCATGGATCATTCAAACATGTTGAGCTTGCCTTTCCCCCTCATGCTAGCCAAATTCCTTGCACCAAGTAGAGATACTACTTGTGCTTCCAAATATCCTTAAACCCAGTTTTTGCCATGAGTGTCCACCATACCTACCTATATGCGGTATTTACCTGCCGTTCCAAGTAAATTTGCATGTGCCAAACTCTAAACCTTCAAACAATAATCTGTTTTGTATAGCCGAATCGCTCATGTAGCGACTAGGGGCTGTCAGTATCTTCCATGCTATGTAGGTTATTCTCAAGATGAGTGGACTCCACTCATCATTCACGAGAAGAATGGCTGGTAACCGGGATGCCCAGCCCCATGATCAAATGATCCAAAATCAAATCAAAAATAATGCAAACAAAACTCCCCTAGGTTTGATGTTAGTTGGAGGCACCCGTTGTTTTGGGCAAGCCATGGATTGATGATTGTTGGTGGAGGGGGAGTAAAAACTTTTACCATTCTATTTGGGAACCGCCTATAATGTATGTAGTATGGAAGATATTGGGAACTCTTGGTTGTTATGTTGACAATGAGATCATACCTCTCAAAATTATTTATCTCTATTTCAAAATTGAGCTCTGGCACCTCTGCAAATCCTTGCTTCCCTCTGTGAAGGGCCGGTCTTTTACTTTTATGCAAGAGTCAAGATGATATTCACCTTTCCTTTTTCATTTTATCCTTTGGCAAATACCTCGTGTTGGAAAGATCCTGATATATATATCCAATTGGATGTAAGTTAGCATGAACTATTATTGTTGACATCACCCAAAGGTGAATACGTTGGGAGGCAATACTATAAGCCCCTATCTTTCTCAATGTCCGATTAAAACACCATAACCATTAGTATTGCGTGAGTGTTAGCAATTGTAGAAGACTATATGATAGTTGAGTATGTGGAGTTTGCTAAATCAAAGCTCTGACATAGACCCTTCCTGAAAATAAGATGAATTGTAATTGTTTGATGACTAAGAATGAAGTTTGCTAGTTTATGGTCTATGCTTTCAACATGTGAATTGCTTGTTACTTGTTCATGAGAAGTTTTATGAGATGAACTACTGTTATGACATATAATGATGCTACAAAAGGTGATTGAAATTATCATTGATAAAACTTGTGCACCTGCTAGCATTCACACTTCGTAAATTCTTTCTTTTATCATTTAACTACTCGAGGACGAGCAGGAATTAAGCTTGGGGATGCTGATACATCTCTAACATATCTACAATTTATGAAGCATTCATGCTATATTATTATCTCTTTTGAATGTTTATGGGCTTCATTATACACTTTTATATTATTTTTCGGGCTAACCTATTAACCGGAGGCCCAGCCCATATTGTTGTTTTCTTGCCTGTTTCAGTGTTTTGAAGAAAAGTAATATCAAACGGAGTCCAAACGGAATGAAACCTTTGGAAAAGTTATTTTTGGAACAGAAGCAACCCAGGAAACTTGGAGTGCAAGCCAGGGGAGCATCGAGGAAGCCACAAGATAGGGGGGCGCGCCCACCCCCCTAGGCGCACCCTCCACTCTCGCGGGCCCCTCGAGGCTCCCCCGGCCGACTTCTTTTGCCTATATAAGCCTACGTACCCTAAAAACATCGATACCGAAGATAGATCGGGAATTCCACCGCCGCAAGCCTCTGTAGCCACCAAAAACCTCTCGGGAGCCTGTTCCGGCACCCTGCCGGAGGGGGAACCCATCACCAGTGGCCATCTTCATCATCCTGGCGCTCTCTACGACGAGGAGGGAGTAGATCACCCTTGGGGCTGAGGGTATGTACCAGTAGCTATGTGTTTGATCTCTCTCTCTCTCTCTTGTGTTCTCTCTATGGCACGATCTTGATGTATCGCGAGCTTTGCTATTATAGTTGGATCTTATGATGTTTCTCCCCCTCTACTCTCTTATGATGAATTGAATTTTCCTCTTGAAGTTATCTTATCGGATTGAGTCTTTAAGGATTTGAGAACACTTGATGTATGTCTTGTCGTGTTTATCTGTGGTGACAATGGGATATCACGTGCCACTTGATGTATGTTTTGGTGATCAACTTGCGGGTTCCGCCCATGAACCTATGCATAGGGGTTGGCACACGTTTTCGTCTTGACTCTCCGGTAGAAACTTTGGGGCACTCTTTGAAGTACTTTGTGTTGGTTGGATGAATCTGAGATTGTGTGATGCATATTGCATAATCATGCCCACGGATACTTGAGGTGACAATGGAGTATCTAGGTGACATTAGGGTTTTGGTTGATTTGTGTCTTAAGGTGTTATTCTAGTACGAACTCTTTAATAGATTGATCCGAAAGAATAACTTTGAGGTGGTTTCGTACCCTACCATAATCTATTTGTTTGTTCTCCTCTATTAGTGGCTTTGGAGTGACTCTTTGTTGCATGTTGAGGGATTGTTATATGATCTATCTATGTTATTATTGTTGAGAGAACTTGCACTAGTGAAAGTATGAACCCTATGCCTTGTTTCCTAGCATTGCAATACCGTTTACGCTCACTTTTATCATTAGTTACCTTGCTGTTTTTATATTTTTAGATTACGAAAACTTTATCTACTATCCATATTGCACTTGTATCATCATCTCTTCGCCGAACTAGTGCACCTATACAATTTGCCATTGTATTGGGTGTGTTGGGGACACAAGAGACTCTTTGTTATTTGGTTGCAGGGTTGCTTGAGAGAGACCATCTTCATCCTACGCCTCCCACGGATTGATAAACCTTAGGTCATCCACTTGAGGGAAATTTGCTACTGTCCTCCAAACCTGTGAACTTGCAGGCCCAACAACGTCGACAAGAAGAACGTTGTGTAGTACACATCATGCACCCCCACCATCTGCAAAGTGGCCGTCACCAGGACCCTCATCAACGGTGGCGCCGGCCTCAATGTGCTCTCGGTGGGGGCCTTCAGCCTCCTCCATGTGACCCTGGAGCGACTTCGACCCAGCAAGTCCTTCTCGGGCGTCGGAGGCAGTTCCACCGGCTCCCTGGGGCAGATCCGCCTCCCGATGACCTTTGGCACCCACGACAAATTCCGCACAGAGCTGGTCGACTTCGACATCACCCCCATCGGCCTCCCGTACAACGCCATCCTCGGCTACCCTGCCTTGGCCCAGTTCATGGCAGCGACTCACCCGGCCTACAACCTCATGAAGATGCCCGGGAGCAGCGGCGTCCTCACCGTGGCTGGAGATACAAAGGATGCTCTGCATGCGCTCAAGCTCGCCTTCAAGGCGGCCGCAGCAGCGCAGCCCACCGGCGCCGAAACCCTCAAGGCCAAGGGGGCTGCGCCAACCAAGAAGAAGTAGTTGTTCACCCAAGCCAAGGCGGAGACTAAGCAAGTACCAGTCGATGAGGACGGATCCTCCAGCGCCATCTTCACGATAGGCGCCAACCTCGACCCCGAGCAAGAGGAGGCTCTAGTGAAATTCTTGCACGCAAACAAGGAGGTGTTCGTGTGGGAACCCAAGCAGCTAGCGGGGGTCCCAAGGCAGGTGATCGAGCACCACCTGAATGTGTGCCCCAATGTGCGCCTCGTGAAGCAGAAAGCAAGGTGGCAGTCCACTAAGAAGCAGGCCTTCATTGTCCAAGAAACCCGCAAGCTAGAAGCTACGGGAGTCATTCGCGAGGTTCGCTATCCGGAATGGCTGGCCAACCCTGTTGCTGTGCCGAAGAAGGGAGGAAAGGAGCGCATGTGCGTCGACTTCACCAACCTCAACAAGGCCTGCCCCCAAGATCCGTTCCTGCTCCCCCGCATCGACCAAATCGTCGACTCCACTACTGAGTGCGACCTGTTGTGCTTCCTGGATGCCTTCTCGGGCTATCAACAGATCAAGATGGCGGTAGAAGATGTGGAGAAAACGGCCTTCCTGACCCCGTGCGGGGTGTACTGCTACACTTGCATGCCGTTTGGATTGTGCAACGCAGGCGCAACCTTTCAGCTATTGATGCATATCGCCTTAGGCCGGTAGCTCGGGAGAAACACTGAGGCCTACGTCGACGACATCGTGGTGAAGCCTCGGGAGGCCAAGACCCTGATACAGGACCTGGAGGAAACCTTTGCGAGCCTTCGTGAAGTGGACCTGTGGCTCAACCCGGAGAAGTGCGTGTTTGGTGTTCCTTCTGGAAAGCTTCTGGGCTTCCTCATGTCCCACAGAGGCATCGAGGCTAACCCAGAGAAGGTCAAGGCAATCGACGACATGAGTCCGCCCCAAACCCTCAGGGAAATGCAGAAGCTCATCGGGCGAGTAACCGCGCTAGGACGCTTCATCTCCAAGCTGGGGGAACGAGCCTTGCCCTTCTTCAAGCTGATGAAGAAGAAGGGTCCGTTCAAATGGACTCAAGAGGCTAACAAAGCGTTCCAAGATCTCAAGAAGTACCTGACCAGCCTTCCGGTGATGGTGGCCCCACGCCCCCAGGAGTCCTTGGTGCTCTACCTCGCCACCACACCCAACTCCGCCAGCGTAGCTCTGGTGGCGGTTCGGGAGGAGCGTCGGGTGAAGGCCGCATCTGCCATAACCCCGGCCGCAACAACTCAGAGCCAGGAGGGCCTCGCGAGGGCCACGACCTCGGCAGATGGGGGGAAGCCACAACAGGAAGGCACCTCTGGGGCTGAGGGGACCTCGCCAAGTAGTCAGGAACCAGGGGCCCAAACGCCTCAGGAGGCGCTCGACTCTCCGAAGGGTGCAGGCTCCATCGGCACGCCCACTCTCGTCGAGCATCCCGTGTATTTCGTCAGCACGGTGTTGCGGGATGCAAGGGCATGGTACCCCATGCCCCAAAAGATCTTGCTCGCGTTGTTGGTGGCCTCTCGGAAGCTGCAGCACTACTTCCAAGGTCACCCCATCAAGGTCGTCTCAGCCTACCCATTGGAGAGGGTGCTCAGGAGTCCTAACTCCGCTGGAAGGGTCGCTGAATGGAACATCGAGCTGCAAGTGTTTCAGTTAGAATTCAACACGACCAGAGTCGTCAAGGGGGCCGCCCTTGCAGATTTTGTGGCAGAATGGACAGAGGCGCCAGGGCTCGAAGCAGGAGAAGATCAGTCACTTTCCCCGGGAAGCGAGGCGCCAGACGACTGGGTTATGCACTTCGATGGAGCATTCTCGTGACGTGGCGTAGGGGCAGGCGCAGTGCTTATATCCCCCACTCAGGACAAGCTCTACTACGCCGTGCAGCTCTGTTTCCAGCAGGGCGAAAAGGTTTCCAACAACATAGCAGAATACGAGGGCCTCATAGCAGGCTTGAAGGTAGCGGTCGCACTGGGGGTGAAGTGCCTCATCATGAAGGGTGACTCACATCTCCTCGTTAACTTCTCCAACAAAGTATACGAGCCCAAGGACGAGCACATGGAGGCGTACCTTGTGGAAGTGCGCAAGATGGAAAAGCAGTTTTTGGGGCTGGAGCTGCAGCATGTGCCTCGCGGCACCAATCAGGCGGCTGATGACATCGCCAAGAGGTCATCAAGGCAGCTGCCTCAGTAGCCTGGCGTTTTCGAGGAACGACTCTTCAAGCTGTCAGCAGTACCGTCGATATCAAGCACAGTGCAACCTCGAGAGGAGCTCCCTCAACTGCTTGCCTCAGGGGCCCCGGCCTGTGGCCCGACCTCGGGAGTGCACTTGCTCCTGGCACTGGAGCCTCAGGAAGGATGCAGGACTGTAGAGCTCAAAGATTACCTGATGCAAGGGACTGTACCAAAGAAAGAAGAGGACGCGGAACGCGTGGCCCGGCAGGCCACGGCCTACTGCATCCAAGACGGAGAGCTCTACCGGAAGCGACCAAACGGTGTTTCCCTACGTTGCATCTCCAGAGAACAGGGGAAGGAGTTGCTAGCAGACATTCATGATGGAGACTATTGGCACCACTCGTCATCACAGACCCTCGTCGGCAAGGCATTTCGCAGTGGGTTTTATTGGCCTACGGCACTCAACGACGCAATCGAGCTAGTGAAGGCTTGTGAAGCCTGTCAATTCCATGCCAAGCAGATTCAGCAGCCAGGTTAGGGCCTACAGACCATTCCACTCTCCTGGTCGTTCGCGGTATGGGGGCTGGACATTTTGGGCCCGTTTCCTCGGGCGCCAGGGGGCTATCGCTACCTCTACGTCGCCATTAACAAGTTCACCAAGTGGGCTGAGGTGGAGGCTGTCTTCACCATCCCAGCTGGCTCTGCAGTCAAGTTCATCAAGGGCCTTGTGAGCCGATTCGGGGTGCCTAATCGCATCATCACCGACAACGGTTCGCAGTTCACCAGCAATCTCTTCAAAACATATTGTGCTAACCTTGGAACACAGATATGCTACGCTTCGGTGGCACACCCTCGGAGCAACGGCCAGGCTGAACGCACCAACACCGAGGTCCTGAAAGGCCTCAAAACCAGGACCTTCAAGAAGAAGCTGGAGGCCTGCGGCAGGGGCTGGTACGACGAGCTCCAGTCCGTGCTATGGTCCGTCCGCACTACCGCCACCAAGTCAACCGGCGAAACCCCATTCTTCCTCATCTACGGAGCTGAGGCGGTCCTCCCCCACAAGGTCAGGCGTCGCTCCGCACAGGTCCTGGCGTTTGACGAAGCGCTGCAGGACGCCACGCAGGGGATGGATCTCGTGTTGGGGGAGGAACACCGTCGGGAGGCCACGCTTCGAGCGGCAAGATACCAGCAGGCGCTGCGGTAGTACCACTGTCGCAACATCCGCCCCAGGACTCTCGAGGTACGTGACCTCGTGCTCAGGCGGGTGCTCTCTAGGGAAGGGCTGCACAAGCTCTCGCCCATGTGGGAGGGCCCGTTCAAGGTTGTTCATGTTTCCAGACCTGGTGCCGCACGCTTGGAGACCCAGGAGGGGGTGCCCATCTCGAACGCGTGGAACATTCAGCACCTCCGGCGATTCTACCCTTGAAGTAAGGCCCAGTGCCTGTAAAGAAGGCCCGGCGCCTGTGAAGAAGGGCCCAGTGCCACCCAAGAAGGCCCAGTGCCTGTGAAGCTCGTCGCACCAAGAAAAGGCCCGGTGCCTTAGAAGAAGGCCAATGCCTATGAAGCTCGCCGCCCGTGACACTCTCACGTAATAACGATGGGGTTGTACACGCCCCAGAGTCTCCGGAGTGCCGCCCTTGGGCCCTCGGAGGCTCCCGCCCACGCCCAGTGGCAGCACTTAGCTCCGCTCTGGTGAGAAGACATCGAAGACTAGATTAGGTGCCGGACGCGGCTTTTCATTTGCTTTCCGCAGTTGGCTTGTTCACCCTTGTTTGAATCTTTATTGGAGTTGCTTTTAGTGTTGTTTGCCATCCCAGCCCGTGATTCTTTGGCTTTGTCTTTCTCCTGACTCGTCCTCTCTTTCACAAGCCTCGCGAGGGGGCTCCGCGGGCGCCCCCGCGAGCACCTTCTTGCCTAATTTCGCGAGGCTCCCTCACCCAAGTTCACAGCGGGAGCACCCCTCCAGGTCCATGCCCACGGGCATCGCGACACGAACACAGGGCCTGAGCCGGTCACCCTCATGACAAAGGTTCGAAATCTATCGTCCCGGCTAAATTTTGCAGGCCCTAAGACGCCCGGCGAGACCTCAGGCAGGTACCTCACGAGGCAAAAACTACAGCGAGCCCCTCGAGCTAAGTTGTTCCTACGCGCAAGCACGCAGCCGCAACACCACAACATAGCATGGGAATAATAGATATAGCATAATAATTAAGGGCAATAGTCCAACACGCCCCCACGGGGTCCATACTTCTCTCTCTCTCTCTGCGCAGGAAAAGGAGATAAACAAAATAAACGCGGCGTGCCCAGCGACGGCTCGTGGGGGGATTCGCATCGCCCTCCTGAGCTCAATCAGACTCCTCCTCACGCTTCATTGAGGCATGATGATGTGATGACCTACTACCACCCTCAAAGCGGGCGCGACGGCGTGGTGGTTGGTCGCGGCCACCGCTGGAGGAGCTGTCACCAGAGGGGGAGCCGCTGAAGCTTGGGAGCTACGGGCGCCACCGGCGGTGAGCTCGCCTTCATCCTTGTTGCGGCCGTCACCAAGTCCCAGCACCCGATCACCATCATCATCTTCAGGGCAGCACCAGACACGGCGGTCGTCTTCTCTGAACACCCTCACATAGAGGGTCGTGTCGCTGTCAAACTTGAAGTGTAGGGTGCACCGCCGGCCCAGGCCGCTCATGCGGGCAAACGTCTGCCAGCCGGGGGCCAAGGCCACATTCCCGGTGATAGAGATCTCCACCGAGACCCAGGAAGCCCTACTGCTGCAGCCGTCCTCCTGGAGCCAGAGGCCGCCAGGAGCGCCAGCCGGGACTTCGCTGGCGAAGAAGCACGGAAGCTGAAGCCAGTTACCGGCTGGGTCCGCCGACCACACGAGAAACTTCGGCAGCACCTTTGCCGAGTGGAAGCGCGGCCTAGGAGGCCGCGCGGCCACAACGCGCCTTCCCTCACCCACCGGGCGGCCATCACCGTGCGAAGGACCATCGCCGCGACCACGAGGAGCCACCGCAGGAGTCGCGGGGTGCTTGCGGGGGCGACCCCGGCCGCGCTTGGGCGGAGGGGAGCCAAGCCCTTCCCGACGAGCCTTTCCTTTCTCCGCAGCGCCATGGGACACAGCAAGCGACTGGAGCAGGGAGGAAGAAGAAGTAGGCAGGGGAAGAGAGATGAGCAGCGGGGGCCTGCGCCCTCCCGCATTTATAACCCAAGGGAGGCCAACCGTCGGCCTCCATGATAGCAGGTAATCATAACTCTTTTTGCATGCAACAGGGACTCGTCAAATCGGGCAGTTGCCGAGGCAGCGTGGGGAAGCGGAGATGGCCACGTCCAATCAACCGCCATGCGGCGACCAAGGCCGCAGGCTATTGGGGCCCGCGGCGCTCCGCACTTGCCCTTTCGCTTCGCTGCTAAGCCAAGTCCGAGCGCTCCTTGGGCCCGGGGGCTACTGTCCACGTTCTGGGAACGGGGGTCCCTATTGGGGCTAGCGTGGCTCAAGGGGTGGCCCAGTACGGCCCATCTTCATCAACTCAAGCTCAAGACCTTCACGAGGGGCCAAGCCTCGCGGGGCGGACAACGTATGGCTTCCTCAGGAACGGCCTCACCAGGCCGACTCGCGAGGAGGCGGAGAGATCAAGGCAAGGGTACGTCGCCAGGTGCTCGTGATGCAAGCCATGACGATCGAGACCACGCGGGCGCCAGGTGGGCGCCGGCCTACACAGTGTCCTTGTTTCCTCTTTGGTGCAAAGGGGGCAAGCGCAGGCGTGGAGTACCGAGGCATCAGGCAAAGGTTACCATTCCGGTGCAACGAGACCAAGACCAGCAGAGCGGCAGGACGGAGGTCACCGTGGAGCCCAAGACGGCGTCATGGCCAGTGCCTTTGGTAGCCGAAGACCAACTTTAGTCAGGATAACTTGTACCAGATGTTCCCCTTCAAAATGGCCGTTGTTGGCGCCCTTCCCGCTCAATATTTGGGAAGAGGAGCAGGGCCTCTATATATAGGGATAGACACCATAGTAGAGACCATCTCATTGAGATCTCATAGAGTTCTCATCAGATCCAGAGGCGATCGAACTCACCCAAGTAGTTCACCGCACCAGCTCAAGAACACCTCTTGCGAGGCTGTTCTTCCCTTGTACTGTTCATCATCAGCCCCTGAGGCAATCCACCACACCACACACTGGAGTAGGGTATTACACCACAGCGATGGCCCGAACGAGTATAAACCTTGTGTCCCTTGTGTTGTTCATCGGGTAGCTTAGATTCTTAGCGAGGCATTGGGACGTGGATCAGTAGGGGGAAGATCTTGGCGCGCACCCCAGAGTTCGAACCTTAAGGGTTTTGCCAGAACCCGATATCCGACAAGGGTACCTAGACCTGCCTACCTACGGCCCACGACGTGGCTTCATCGACGGACTGGTATGGCCCAGCTTTGACTACGGTAAGAGAAGACCCTCGCAAGGGACCAAGCCTCGCGAGGCGGGCGACATCAAGACCTCCTGAAGGAGCAGCCTCCTTAGCGGAGCGGAGATTTCTATGCAAGACCAGCCATGATGACCAAGGCCACGCGCGCGCCAACAGGCGCAGAACAACATGTTTCCTCTTTGGTGCAAAGGAGACAAGCGCAGGTGTGGACTCCCAAGGAATTAGGCAAAGGTTGCCATTTGCGTGCAATGAGACCAAGACCGCCAGAACGACAAGATGGATGTCATCACCGAGCCCACCACGATGTCATGCTGAGAGGCTTTGCAGGAGAAGACCACCTTTCGTCAGGATTAGATGTACTTCTTGTTCCCCTTCAAATTTGGCCGTTGTAGGATCCCTTCTCGCCTAGTTTTGGAGGAAGAGGACCAAGGCCACTATAAATAGAGCCTAGCTACCACCGTAGAGAGGGGTCGATCAACTCATCAACGGATCAGCTCATCGAACCAGCAAGAGCTCACCACAAGAACACGCCTCTTGAGGTTGTTCTTCTACGTGTACTAGTTCATCCTCAACCCCTCACGAGGCTAATCCACCACAAAGCAGGAGTAGGGTATTACACCGCAAGGTGGCCTGAACCTGGGCAAACTGTTGTGTTTCTCTCTGTCGTGTTCATTGAGCTAGGTCATGAGAGCAGTCGATTGAGAGGCTTGAGAGGTTGAGTTCTTCGCACACGCCCATGAGTTCGGACCTTTCTTGGGTCTGCGTAGCCCAGAATCTGACATTTGGTGCGCCAGGTAGGGGGCGTGTCGAAGCCTCTCTTCTGCCAATTGTTTCACCCCCGCTCCACTGTTCTCATGGAGGACACTCGTTGAGTTCATGCCAAGGCGCCCACGGGCAACAGTGCTCCTCACCGGTCCCTGTCGCCTGTGGCCAATGCTGCCACTGGCCCTGCAGCCCACGAGCAGCAGGATTCGTCGCTGCCACCCTCCATGTGACGCGACGGCTGCACCGCCACTGACCCCTTCCGCTGCTTCGTCCTCCCACGCCCGTCGTGGGCCGGCGACCGTGCACTCGGCGCTGCTCATGGCGCGTGAGCTTCTGCGCTACCGTCCGGCGGACGACTTCTACGAGGATTGGCTGGACCGAATCGCCAAGCTTGTCAGTGCTGCGGGAGAGGCTCCTGGGCCGTCCCGCTCGCTGCCTCCCCCGCAGCCCCAGGCGGGAGACATAGCTCACGTCACGCCTCCTCCTCCTCTCTGGCAAGACTTCGTCTCGAGCCAAGGCGCGAGGCCCCCCAGCTCCTCCCGCACCTCCACGCCAAGACCGCGTGCAACCTGAGTTCGTTGCACGTGGGCGTCAAGACCTGGCTCCCCCTCCGAGGCGAGCCCCAGTGGCCACGGCAGGATGCCGAGCGTTCACTCCAGATCTTTGTTGTGTCATCTGCCCCCAACAAGTTCAGGTCGGATCTACCTGCACGCTAGGACGGCACCCCCGACTCGGCCGAGTTCCTTCAGCTCTACGAGTTAAGCATCGAGGCGGTAAGTGGTGATGAGATGGTCATGGCGAACTGGTTCTGCATGTCCCTCAAGGATGGCACGCGCTCGTGGCTCCTGAACCTCCCGGTAGGGTCGATCTCCTCCTGGGACGAGCTGCGTGAGCGCTTCATCACCAACTTCCAAGGCACCTGTGACTGCGCTTCTGCAGCCGGTGACGTACGACGCATAAATCAACAACCAGGAGAGACCTTGCATAAGTACATCCAGCGCTTCACCAATGTTCGCCTCAATATCCCCAAGGTGTCGGACGAGCCCATCGTCCCAGCATTCACTGATGGCATCCGGGATGTCAAGATGAAGGAGGAGCTTGCCATACATGAGGAGTTGTGCTCGGCTCTAGAGATGTTCAACATGGCGACCTGGTGTGCGAGGGCAGAAGAAGGTCGCCTCTCGCTCCTCGAGCTCCCTGAAGTCGATCCTGAAGACAAGAAGGCCAAGGTGAAGGATGTGAAGCGCAAGGGCCCGGCTTTGTTTGCAGCCAAGCCTGACATGAAGCACGACTGTGATCACCCTGAGTCCTCCGAGGGCAACCGCCCGTTCTGCGTCTTCCACAATGTGCATAACCACAACACCAACGACTGCCAAGAGCTCAAGGCTATCCGCGACGGACGCCTCGGTCGACGCCCCGAGCACAACGACCATGGCTACGGCCATGGAGGAGGCCGCGGCGGAGGCCGCTGGGACGATCGTGGCCCCTGTCAGGGTTGGCGCGATCATCCTCGTGAAGACAGCTGGCAGGACCTACCTCGTGACGGCTCGTGGCGAGACCAGCCTCGCGAGGACCGTCCTCAGGGCAATGCTAGCCTCCCTCTGGTGCCGCCACCACCAAGAAGGAACGACGACCACCGCCAAGATGATGGGTCTGGGGGCTTCCAAGAGCCTCATGCTATCACCTGCATCCTGGGGGTGTGCTCAGGCCCCAGCAGTTCACTCGTGAGGTGAACGCGGCCCTCCCCAAGCTCGAGCCATCGCATCCGCTCAGGTGGTCCAAGTACGCCATCACCTTCAATTCTTCGGACCATCTCAAGTGCGCGGGCCACCTCAGGCATGCTCCCCATGCTCTGCTCACCTACCATCAGCAACGTTCTCATCACCAAGACACTTGTCGATGGCAGCGCTGGGCTCAATGTTCTCTCTGTCGAGACATTTCACAAGCTCCAGGTGCCATATGGCCAGCTTCAGCCCACCAAGCCATTCTCACGAGTGACCGACGACTCCACGCACCCAATCGGGCAGATTCGCCTCCCCGTCACCTTTGGCAAGCGCGACAACTACCACACCGAGCTCATCGACTTCGACGTCGCCCACATTCGCCTGCCGTACATTGCCACCCTCGAGTACCCCAGCTCTCTCCAAGTTCATGGCGGCAACGCACCATAGCTACGGCGTCCTCAAGATGTCTGGAAGCAGCTGCATCATCACGGTTGCCTGCGATGAGAAAGATGTGGTGTGCTCCCTCGAGCGTGCCTACTAGGCTACAACGGTCAAGGACTCAAATGGTGAAGGCGTCATCCTTCCCCCCGAGGTTTCCCCCAAGAAGAAGAAGCAGCTCCTCCTCAAGGGCACTCAGGAGGCTGGCATGCCAGATGGTTGTGACTCGGGCCCCTCTCCCTCTACTGGGGTGCCTTTCCCTCTCGCATAGGAAGGCGCGCCCTGCGCCCCCCTCAGGTTGGGCTCGAGGGCTCTTCTCTGGAAGGCCTCTGACCTGGTCCATGTCACGAGGGAGGCATTTGGGCACCATGTGGAGGCGTTTTTCGATGCGCGCTTCCAGGAGCAAGGTGCAGGGCACAAGGCACCAAGCGCACAGGAGTTCATCACAAGGGCAATCAAAGATCTTCATGAGGCACGGGCAATGCAAGGCGAGCGACGGCCCGCACCACTCAACGCAGCTGCTGCTCAGGACATGAGCGGTGAGCTGCACTTCTGCATCAACATCCCGGGCCTCAATAGAGCTGCTTCTCAGGAACTCTTCTAGTTGTCCAGTGTCGGCCCGTGTGGAGGCCTTCCCCATAGCTAAGTTTGCATGCCTTTCGGCCTGCTGACGCGGCAGCCTCGCTCCAGTGCTGCATGCGTGGCGTCATGGAGTCTTATGAAGCCAGGCGCCAGGCAGTCCTGACGAAGGAAGAGCCGGAGCCTCCTGAGTCCCCCGAGGCTCAGGAGCCTGCTGGCTCATGAAGAGCAACTTCCGCGGCACGTGTCTTCAGCTACTTCAACACTTCTACCCCAACGGTTCCAAGTGACTTTTTAGTTCGTTCAGTTGAGGGCGCCCATCGGGCTGCATTATCCTCTACCTGTCTGAGTCCGCCCCACAGTGTGTATCATTTTTGCACATCTATCAGAACTAATTTCACCATTTTTATGAGCTGCCTTATAATGTTATGGACATCATAGCCATTGCCCTGTTACACGCGAGGCCGCCCCGCGCGGCCCCCGCGCGCTGCTAACCTGCCTTGAGTTCATCCGGACGTAAGGGTTGTCGGCACGGCGCCTGTGCATGGGTCCATCCCTATAGCATTGAAAAACCTGAGAGACTGAACTCTGGCTCGCGGCCAGCTCCGCACACGCCACCTCACCGTGTCCTCTGTGCTTTCACCTTCTCGTGGAGGGATCGCCGACAGGTCAGCAAGAACTGTTGTATGCCATGCTCCATTCCTCCAGCTAACTTGCAGGAATCCTAGGACCCGGTAAGGCGGGTCGCGATCACTCAGAGGCGCTTGTGCGAGGCCAGCCATCCCGTTCCTCCACCTGACTCGCTTGTGTGTTAAAGGGGGAGCCTCTGAGCATCGCGCCTCAGGAGCCCCTACTGGCCCCTGAGCACTCACCCCCGTGCCTTGTCCATAGCATCGCGACCTGGCATACCTGTGGCGGCTGATCCGCGCTTGGGAGCTGGGACCCGAGGACGTAGAGCACCCAGATGAGGGGAGGGGAAGGGGACAATTTGAGCCTTGCTTAAGGATTGCCGCGACCGTGAAAATGCGGCCAGACATCGCGGGAAGGCTGCCACAATAGTGTGAAGAGAAACGTGAATCAAAATATAAGTCCCTAAATGTGTGCATAGCGTTAATGTTGTGATCTACGTCACGCCCCTCGCGACCTAGTTGGGGCAAGGATGCTTCCATTTCAGTCCTGCGGGGGCTGCTTGCACGTCAAGGGGGACCTCCAAAGCATTGCACCTCAGGGGCTCTCACCGGACCTCGGGCCGCTCACCTCCTGGCCTTGACCACGGCACCGCGACCTAGCATACCAGCGATGGCTGAAGCCTGCCTGGGGACTGGGCCCCGCAGACGTAGAGCTAAGCTACCGCGATAATGAAAGGGGGGACCGTGCCTTAGCGGGAGACGTAGGCGTAACATCGATTGGAGAACGACAGCTACAAAGCAAAAGCATTACAAGTTTTTACATGCCCCCACGGGGTTAGTGATGACATGCTACAGGATGAAACAAAAGAGGAAATACTAAGGAGAGCGCGGCCCCAACGGCTTCACCGACGATGTCGGGCTGACGTCATACCTGAAGCGGGAGCGCGGAGGCTCGGCAGCTCGTAGCTGACATCGTCGGTTGGGTCATGCTCGGAAGAAGCGCTACTGCTGTCCGAAGAGGCGCTGCCGCTATTGGAGGAGTCGCTAGCATGGCCAAGGGCAAGTTCGCCACCGGTGGCCCTGTCGCCACAACCTCCTCCACTGGAACATCACCCCAAGCGTCGGCCTTCCTCGTTGAAGATCCAGAAGAAGAGTGTTAACACCCCATCGTACATGAAGTAGATGGCGTGGGCCCCTTCCAGGCGGCACGCGCGGGCAATCGAGCCCCACCCGCGGGTCATGAAGGCGTCGCCGGCGTCCACGACCTCGACATCCGCTTCTGCAGCCTGGCCGCAGCACCCGTTGTTCTGCAACCACAACTCGACAGGTCCCCTCGGCAGTACCTCCCCCGTGAAGGGACTCGAGAGGGAAATCCATGTGTGTGGCAGCGTCGCGCCCGACACCATGAACTCTCGGGCCGAGCCTTCGGCGTGGGTCCACGAAGGAGGCAGCCTTGCGGTTGTCGTTCGCCTTCCTCCACAGCTCTGGTCCTCGCTGCGCCGGTCATCATGAGCAGGGCCCTGTCCGTGGGCAAACAAGGGAATCGGGAAGCCCGGCGGGGCCCGGTCGTGCCAAGGCTGCGTCACCACGGCCTCATCGGCATCGCCCCAGGAGTGGTCCGACCTCTTCTTCGGCAGGAGTAGCTCGGGTTCCATCTCAGGGGCTTTTCCCTTCTCCGCTGCGGAGAACATCCTGATCAGCGCCATAGGTGCTCTGGCAAGACGGTGGAGCAAGGAGAAGGAGGAGCAAGGATCAAGAAACGGAGATGAGCAGGGGATCCGCCCGCTCCCACATTTATAGCCAGGAGAAGGTTAATCGTTGGCCTCCCATGCTCTCAAGTAATGATGATTCTCTCTGCATGCGGCATGCAGTTGTCAAGTCGAAAGGTTGCCGAGGCGACATGGGGAAGCGGAGACGCCCACGTCCCATCAAGCGCCACGTGTCGGCTCGGTCCACAGGCGATTGGGCCCGCGGCGTTCCACACTTGCCCTTTGGCTTCGCCTCGAAGCCAAGTGCGGGCGCGCCTTGGGCCCGAGGCCTTCTGTCGGTGTTCTGGGAACCAGGGTAGCCAGACCTGATTCCCTGGCCCATGACGTGGCTTCATCGATGGCCTGGTATGGCCCAGCTTCAACTACGGCAAGACAAGATCCTCGCGAGGTACCAAGCCTCGTGAGGCGGGTGACATCAAGGTCTCCCGAAGGAGCGGACTCCTTAGGCGGCGTCCTGAGCGGAGCGGGGATTTCTATGCAAGACCCAGCCTCACGAGGCTGGAATGACATCAGCCATGACGACCAAGGCCAGGCGCCGCCAGCGGGCGCAGAGCAGCAGGTTTCCTCTTTGGTGCAAAGGAGACAAGCGCAGGTGTGGAGTCCCAAGGAATCAGTCAAAGGTTGCCATTTGCGTGCAAAGATACCAAGACCACCAGAACGGCACAATGGATGTCATCGCCGAGCCCACCACGATGTCATGCTCAAAGGCTTTGCAGGCGAAGACCACCTTTTGTCAGGATTAGATGTACCTCTTGTTCCCCTTCAAATTTGGCCATTGTGGGATCCCTTCCCGCCTAGTTTTGGAGGAAGAGGACCAAGGCCATTATTAGTAGAGCCTAGCCACCACCGTAGAGAGGGGTCAATCGACTCACGAAGGGATCAGCTCATCGAACCACCAAGAGCTCACCACAAGAACACGCCTCATGAGGTTGTTCTTCCACTTGTACTAGTTCATCCTCAGCCCCTCACGAGGCTAATCCACCACAAAGCAGGAGTAAGGTATTACACCGCAAGGTGGCCCGAACCTGGGTAAACTGCTGTGTCTTTCTCTGTCGTGTTCATCGAGTTAGGTCGTGAGAGCAGCAGATCGAGAGGCTTGAGAGGTTGAGTTCTTCGCACACTCCCCTGAGTTCGAACCTTTCTTGGATTTGCGGAGCCCGGAATCCGACACGCTGCTACTACTGTTGATGCTTATGTAGCTCCTGCTGCTACTCCAGAGGAGGAGGAGTATTACTATGATGGGATCGGTCAAAATCAGAACTACATGCAACCACTAGCACCACCACCACTAGGTCATCCTCATGCGTATAATCACAACGCTAGGGCTACACCACCACCTCAGGTATGAGATTAAGACCATATTACTAGTGGTATGTTGATAAGCACATTTCATATATATAATTTTGGCATAAAAATATATCATCTGTTGTGATTCGACCATTAATACTTGTTGTGAACTATTGCATATTGGCATGAAAATCATATAAAAGGATTGTTGACTAGTCACTTGTTTATTTTGCAGACAAGTGTGACAAGGCACAAAATTCTTCTACTACAAATGATCAAGTGACGGAGTCAAGGAGCTGAGCGTGAAGGAAATTAGTAAGGAGAGGGGCAAGTTAAAGGAGAGAGGGACCTTCTTGTGAAGGAAGAAGAAAAGGAGAAGGGCCAATGTGCAATTGGGTAGATCTAATCAGAGGGGAACAAGATCCCTAGCGGCATCCTTCTTTCTCCTCAGGCCTGGGTACACATCTCTCCCTCACCCCTCCTTCCGATACTCCGGCCACCACCACGGCCAGGCCGGTGTGGTGTCACGCCATCAGCTCCTCCCCACGCCTCCACTAGCTCCACCGCACCATCTCCACCACCCATCGCTGCACCATCCACCATCAGCACCGCCACCTGAACCCCGAACTACCAGCAACCCACGCCGGCACCGTCCGTCCACCTTTCTCCACTCTCCAGCACCACCATCATCCGCTGCATCTCCCTTCACCACGCCACCACTCAACCTGCCTCTTCCTTCCTCTGCTCTCTGCTTGTTGCCGCTTCTTATTTTTCCCACACCTCTCTACTGTTCCTCTCCCACGTCTCCTGCTTCTGCTCCTCCCTCTTGCTTCGTCCTTGTTGCTTCTCTTCTTCCCCTGCCTCGCTGCTGCCCTTCTTCTTCCCCTCGCCATTCTGAATCTTCTCCATTTGCTGCTGCTTCTTCTCCAGGCCTCCACGCTGCTGTTGTTCCCCTTCCTTGCTGATGTTTCTTTCTGAAGAAAATGACCCTGATGTCCTTCTCTGAATCCCTAAGTCGCCGCTAGAGTTTCTATCTCTTTCTTTCTCTTTAATTCACAGGATTTAGTACTTGTATAATATAATTTATGTGTTCTGGGATCTGACTAGTTGATGCACCTATATAAAATAAGTTCGTGTATGTTTGTCATTTGCACTGAATTTACGTAATTCCAGTGCATGTATGTGTTATCACAGTCTGTTCGCTTTTTTGCATAAATATATATCTACCACCAGTGGTAGTTACCACCACTTGAGTTTTGTATGTTGTATGTAGTATCTATCAAATCGGAGAGTATGTACGCGTAGCATGTAGTATATAAGAATGTTTAGGTAGTATGTATATACTATTTTTTTGATAGTATGTATTGTATTTTGAGTATGCTCTTTTTTACGTACAAATATGTACGTATTTCACAAATATAATAAAAACCATGGGCCAACTTGCAATTATTTTATGTAACTCACTTTGGAGTATCTTATATATAGTATATGAACATACTTAAAATGATAAAGTAGAATATATACTACCACATGGTAGTATATGAGACATGTGGGGTAACTACCCCCAGGTGGTAGGATGGATTTTACTTATATATATATATATGTATATATATATATAGATGCACACATATGTGTGTGTCTTTGATGTAAATACATATATTCTCTCCTACAACCTTGTTTCTTCCCTCTGTTCATGTTTGATAGTTATATGTGTGTCCTTGTCATGTTACATTCATGTCCTTTTACTTATGTTGTCATTGACGTTAGCTTGTGTTAGTATTCTAATTTCTCAAGCATTACGAAAACACCAAAAAGATAGCGAGAAAAATCCGAATCTCCCTGTGTTGTTTGCATTTCCTTTGTTGATGATCTACGGGAACGACCTTGTTAGTTTAAGTTTTATTTTCTGCATTCGTCTCTTAAAATTGTATTATCTAGATTTAGCCGAGCATAGTTACCGTTTCCTAGTCCCTGTAGGGAACATTACATTCGTAGTTTGGGTGTAAAACCCCGTTGTATTATCTGATGATGTTATGTACCTAGGGTAGGGTCATGGACCTATCTAGGATATCATATCCAAGGACATCCTTAGACGAAGCTACCTTCCAGTCGACCAAGAGGGACTCCACTCGACCGGCTAGAAGACACTCGACGAACCTAAAGACACTCGACCATGAAGACTCACTCGACCACCAGGAGTTCAGGATCTACTCTATATCCAAACGGTCTGTAATTAAGTAGTCTTAATGGTCATGATGACACTTTATGTAGGGCGTTACCAGTAACGCCCGGCCTTAATGTACTTTAACCCTCTGCTACGTGGGTTGGCTGGGGTCCTGGCGTCCTCTATATAAGCCACCCCCCTCCACTGGTAGAAGGGTTCGCACCCCTGTAACTCATATACACATAAACCAGTCGACCACCTCCGGGCTCCGAGACGTAGGGCTATTACTTCCTCAGAGAAGGGCCTGAACTCGTTAAACACTCGTGTGTACAACTACTCCATAGCTAGGATCTTGGCTCTCCATATCTACCCCCCATTCTACTGTCAGACTTAGAACCACGACAGTTGGCGCCCACCGTGGGGCGGGTGTCTTAGCGACTTTTTGGAGAAGTTGCAATTTGTCCGATTGCCTTCATCATGGTTTCTGGCGGAGCTCTGGTCGAGGGCTGCGAGATCCGTCCGGTGCGCTCGCTTTCATCGCCGACGACTCCGCTTGGCTCCAGGAGGCACCACTCGACATTGACGCGCTCCCCGTCCGCGAGGCAATTGAGCCCGACGAATTGAGCCCGACGCAGTGGCTCGCCAATCGGCCACCACCCAAGTCGCGGCAATTGAGCCCGACGAATCTCTCTACGGCCTGTTCGAACTGTCGACTGGCTCCGTAGAGACTGCATCCGAGTGCGATAGCAGTGATCCAGCGGCGGAGGTCCTGATGGTCAACGGGCCTCGTAGCCTTTCCGGTTTCCCCCGCAACGACGGGATGGACGACGGGGGCAACCCCGCTCAGGCCCACGAAGAGTATCAGCCCGAGCCACTCACTTCTCAGCAGAGGGAAGAACTTTGCCGCCGGAACATGGATGCCATGCATACTCCCATTGCAGGAGAAACTCCTGAGGCTCGTGCCCTGGAAGTGGTGCGTTTGGCCAACTTGGCTGAACGCACTCGACTGGAGAACCTCCAGCGAGCACTCGACGAGCGTGCGCGTCAACGAGTACCCGACTCCAGCCGACGTCAGCTCTTTTCGCAACCGACTCAGGTATATCGAACCCCGATTCAGAATTTGGCAGCTGCAGCCCGTATAGCGGAGTCAATTCAGCCCTCTCAGTCGGAGGCTAGAAGAGGCTTGATGCAGATCAGAGATTTGCTCCGGGCGGCAGGAGATCAGAATTCAGTTGTGTCACAGTCACGCAACAGGATTCACAGTCGATTCGTCGCTGTGAATACTGTTCAGTCGGCTCACAGTCCAAGGTCGCCTCCGAGGCGCGTGGGACGTGAAGGCCGGCGGGACCACTATGATGATCGATTTGATCGCGATGATAGGCGTCGAGTGCCCACTCCTCCCCCGAGAAGTGGGTCTAATGCCCATCGGCAGCAAGATGACAGGCCCCAGCTCAGTGTTGGGTGGAGAGCTCCAGCCGACCCCAGAGATCCGGGCTTTGACGCGAGATCCATCATCGTGCAAGGTTTGGTCGACCAGAACAAAGCTCATAGAGGTGGCCATGACAGAGATGTGCCCACAAGCAGCCGAGTCCACGTTTTAGGTCCAGAATGCTTTAGCAGAGCCATCAGAGCCGTAGTGATACCCCCCAACTTCAGGTTGGCGACTGGGGTGAGTAAGTTCACCGGAGAGTCTAAGCCTGAAACTTGGCTTGAAGACTACCGAGTGGCTGTTCAAATTGGTCGCGGTAATGATGAGGTGGCCATGAAGCATTTGCCACTTATGCTAGAGGGTTCGGCCAGGGCGTGGTTGAATCAGTTAGCTCCTAAAAGCATTTACACCTGGGAAGATCTTTCCCGAGTGTTCGTCGGGACGTTCGAGGGAACTTGCAAGCGACCGGCCGGATTGACAGAGCTACAAGTTTGTGTACAAAAGTCGAGTGAAACATTGAGAGATTACATCCAAAGATGGATCACCTTGCATCATACTGTAGAGAATGTGTCGGACCATCAAGCGGTCTGCGCCTTCAAGGATGGTGTCAAGAACAGAGAGTTGAGCCTGAAGTTTGGTCGAACTGGAGATATGACCCTGAGTCGGATGATGGAAATAGCCACCAAGTACGCCAATGGCGAAGAAGAGGACCGACTCCGGAGTGGCAAGTACAAGCCGAGTCAGTCGGAGAAAGGAAACTCCAGTCGGAAGCAGAAGCGAAAGGCCGAACCGGCTGCTCCTGGAGAGGCTCTGGCCGTGACTCAGGGCAAATTCAAAGGGAAGCCCAAAGGATCTTGGAACCCCAAGAAGGTAAAGGATAAGGAAGGTAATGACGTGATGGATCTACCGTGTCATATCCACACGAAGAAAGACGAAGAGGGTAACTTCATCTACCCAAAGCATACCACTCGCCAGTGCCGGCTCTTAATCCAGCAGTTTCAAGGAAAACAGCCGAAGGACAAAGAGAAGGAGTCGGACAAGGCCGAGGACAAGGAGGACAGTGATGGAGAGTACCCTCATGTCAACTCCACTCTGATGATTTTTGCTGATGTAGAGAGCAAAAGTCGACTGAAAGTGATCAACCGTGAGGTCAATATGGTCGCCCCGGCGACACCAAGCTATCTGAGATGGTCGCAAACTCCCATTACTTTCGACCAGTCTGATCACCCTACTCACATTGCCACCGCTGGGAGGCAAGCGCTGGTGGTCGACCCAGTCGTCGAAGGCACTCGACTAACGAAAGTATTGATGGATGGAGGCAGTGGATTGAATATACTGTATGTAGAGACGCTCAAGGGAATGGGCATTTCGATGTCCAGGCTCAGTTCCAGCAACATGAGTTTTCACGGAGTCATCCCTGGAAAGAAGGCTGAGTCACTCGGCCAAATAGCTCTGGATGTAGTGTTCGGCGACTCGAAGCATTTTCGCAAAGAGAAGTTGACATTTGAAGTCGTGGATTTCCGAAGCGCCTACCACGCTATTTTGGGAAGACCAGCCTATGCCCGCTTCATGGCTCAACCATGTTATGTGTACCTCAAATTAAAGATGCCTGGCCCCAAGGGCGTGATCACTATCACTGGCAGCCGGAAGAAGGCAGAAGAGTGTTTCCAAAAAGGCTCAAAGATTGCGGATGACCAGATAACAGTGGTAGAGCTGGAGGAATACAAGAAAAACGCAGATCCGAGTGATTTGTTGCGGGCCAAGAAGCCCGCCACAGAGTCAGCATTTCAGTCGCCTGGGGAGACGAAGCCAGTTCATATCCACCCGACTGACCCCAATGCAGCGCCGAGCCATATTTCCACAACACTCGACTCTAAATAGGAAGAAGCGCTCATCCAGTTCCTCCGTGAGAACTGGGACATCTTTGCATGGAAGCCAGCTGACATGCCGGGTGTTCCCAGGGGGCTGGCTGAGCATCGCCTTAGAGTCGACTCAAAAGCGAAACCTGTTAAAGAGCATCTTCGACGGTCCGCCATTCAGAAGAAAAAAGCCATTGGCGAGGAGGTGGCTCGACTCCTTGTAGCAGAGTTTAACCGAGAGATATACCACTCCGAGTGGCTCGCCAATGTCATCATGGTTCCCAAGAAGGACAACTCACTTCGCATGTGCATTGATTTCAAACATATCAATCGGGCCTGCCCAAAAGATCATTTTCCTCTCCCTCGCATCGACCAAATTGTCGACTCGACCGCAGGGTGCGAGAGATTGTCTTTTTTAGACGCTTATTCTGGGTATCATCAGATCCGTCTATATGGACCTGATGAAATCAAAACAGCTTTCATCACTCCATTCGGATGCTTCTGCTATATCACCATGCCATTCGGCCTCAAGAATGTCAGAGCCACGTTCATGAGAATGATTCAAAAGTGTTTACTCACTCAAATCAGTCGGAATGTGGAAGCGTACATGGATGATATCGTGGTCAAGTCGCGAAAGGGTTCCGACCTATTGACTGACCTAGCTGAAACATTTGCCAATCTCAGAAGGTATGATATCAAGCTCAATCCATCAAAGTGCACATTCGGAGTACCTGGCGGAAAGTTACTCGGTTTTCTCGTTTCAGAACGAGGAATCGATGCTAACCCAGAAAAAGTTGGCACCATACTCCGAATGAAACGCCCTGTGCATGTGCACGATGTCTAGAAGCTTACTGGATGCTTGGCCGCGTTAAGTCGATTCATCTCTCACCTCGGTGAAAAGGCATTGCCCCTTTACCGACTGATGAAGAAGGCAGACAAGTTTGAGTGGACTCCAGAAGCTGATGCAGCGTTTGCCGAGTTAAAAACTCTGCTCTCCACCCAGCCGGTGCTTGCTGCTCCAATCAGCAAAGAGCCTCTGTTGCTTTATATTGCAGCCATAGGACAAGTCGTCAGTACAGTACTTACGGTCGAGCGGGAAGAAGAAGGGAAAGCCTTCAAAGTTCAGCGCCCAGTGTATTATCTCTCTGAAGTTTTGACCCCATCGAAGCAAAGATATCCTCATTATCAGAAGCTTGTATATGGGATCTACATGACCATGAAGAAAGTTGCTCATTATTTCTCTGATCATGACATTACAGTCGTTAGCGATGCACCATTGTCAGAGATTCTGCACAACAGAGATGCAACTGGTCGAGTGGCTAAGTGGGCGATTGAACTCCTTCCCCTTGATGTCAAATTCGAGGCAAAGAAAGCCATTAAGTCCCAGGCTATAGCATATTTCCTTGCCGAGTGGATTGAGCAACAGCAGCCGACTCAAGTTCACTCGGAGCATCGGACCATGTTCTTTGGTGGCTCTAAGATGTTAAATGGTTCTGGTGCTGGGGTTGTTTTGGTTTCCCCTCGAGGAGACAAGCTCAGACATGTGCTCCAGATCCACTTTGATTCCTCCAACAATGAAGTAGAATATGAAGCACTCTTGTATGGGTTGCGCATGGCCATTTCACTCGGCGTCCGTCGCCTTATGGTCTATGGCGATTCAGATTTGGTGGTCAATCAGGTGATGAAGGAGTGGGATGTTAGAAGCCCAGCCATGACTGGATACTGCAATGCAGTGAGGAAGCTCGAAAAGAAGTTCGAAGGGTTAGAGCTCCACCACATACCCTGACTGAAAAATCAAGCAGCTGACGATCTGGCTAAGATAGGATCCAAGAGAGAAGCCATCCCCGGTGATGTGTTCTTGGAACATATCCACGCTCCGTCAGTCGTAGAAGATCCTTTTACCGATGAAGCTCCGCAACCTAAGAGTGTTATGGATCCGACTGAGGTTGAAGTCCCAGCAGTGGTCGACCTGATCATGGAAGTTTTAGTGATCACTCCCGATTGGACAGTACCATATATCGCATATATCTTGAGGAAAGAACTGCCGGAGGACGAAGAAGAGGCTCGACGGATCGTCCGCCGATCTAAGGCCTTTACCGTGATAAGGGGACAGCTGTACAGAGAAAGCGCGACTGGAGTTGGTCAGAAATGCATAACACCGGAGGAAGGTCGAATAATCCTTGATGACATCCACTCGGGGACCTGTGGCCATCATGCGTCCTCTCGGACCATCGTGGCCAAAGCATACCGAGCCGGATTTTATTGGCCAAGAGCGAATGAAATGGCGAAGGAGATAGTCGACAAGTGCGAGGGATGTCAATTTTACTCCAATATGTCACACAAGCCCGCATCAGCTTTGAAGACTATACCACTCGTCTGGCCCTTTGCAGTATGGGGTTTGGATATGGTCGGTCCTTTGAGAACAGGCAGAAGCGGTTTTACCCATGTGCTGGTAGCAGTCGACAAGTTCACCAAGTGGATCGAAGCTAAACCCATCAAGAACCTCGATGCCGATACTGCTGTCAGATTCATCAGAGAATTGATATTCAGATATGGAGTCCCGCATAGCATCAACACTGACAACGGGTAAAACTTCGATTCTGAAGAGTTCAGAGCTTTCTGCACGTCTCAAGGCACACGAGTCGACTATGCTTCAGTCGCTCACCCACAGTCGAATGGACAGGCAGAATGAGCCAACGGTTTGATTCTCAAAGGGTTGAAACCCCGTTTGATGCGTGATCTTAAGCATGCGGCTGGTGCATGGGTCGACGAACTTCCCTCGGTGCTTTGGGGGTTAAGGACCACGCCCAACTGGTTGACTGGAAGAACTCCATTCTTCTTGGTCTACGGAGCTGAAGCAGTCTTGCCGAGTGACCTTCTCCACAATGCTCCCCGGGTCGAGCTCTACACCGAAGCTGAAGCAGAACAAGCGCGGCAGGATGCAGTCGACCTTTTAGAGGAAGAAAGGGAGATGGCTCTGATCAGATCGACCATTTACCAACAAGACTTGCGTCGCTTCCACGCCAAAAACGTGAAGAGTCGAGCCTTCCAGGAAGGAGATTTAGTTCTCCGAGTGGATCAGCAGAAACCACACAAGCTTGCTCCTTCTTGGGAAGGTCCCTTCATCGTCACCAAGGTTCTCCACAATGGAGCATATCGTCTTTACAATGTCGAGCATCAGATCGACGAGCCCCGAGCTTGGAATGCGGAGCTTCTCCGCCCCTTTTACACTTAAAGTATTCACTCGGATGAGTTGTAATAAAAGTACTTCTGTAGTTTATTTATCAAAGACAAGAGCTTTATAATTTTCCTAGTAATTGTTATTTCTTTTGTCCACACAAAACAATCCCCCAGTGCGTGGCTTGGCTGTAAATCCGATTTGCCCAAGTCTGTAAAAAAATCCTAACCGAGTGGTGAGCCACTCTCCCACACGAAGGCTTAGCTGCAAAATCCGTTTCGCCTAAGATAAACAAAATCCTATCGAGTGGTAAGCCAGCCTCCCACTCGGAGGCTTAGCTGTGAAATCCGTTTCGCCTAAGATAAACAAAATCCTAACGAGTGGTAAGCCAGCCTTCCACTCGAAGGCTTAGCTGCAGTCCAAGTACTTGCCTAAGATAAACAAAATCCTACCGAGTGGTAAGCCAGCCTTCCACTCGGAGGCTTAGCTGCAGTCCAAGTACTCGCCTAAGATAAACAAAATCCTACCGAGTGGTAAGCCAGCCTTCCACTCGGAGGCTTAGCTGCAGTCCAAGTACTCACCTAAGATAAACAAAATCCTACCGAGTGGTAAGCCAGCCTTCCACTCGGAGGCTTAGCTGCAGTCCAAGTACTCGCCTAAGATAAACAAAATCCTACCGAGTGGTAAGCCAGCCTTCCACTCGGAGGCTTAGCTGCAGCATTGCGCTCGCCTAAGTACGAATACAACGTGCGCTTTGCAAGGAGGACGAGGTGCAGGTCGACTGCTACCCTCTCCTTCCGAGCTATGCCACAAATACAACATGCGCTCTGCAAGGAGGACGAGGTGCAGGTCAACTGCTACCCTCTCCTTCCAAGCTACGCCACAAGTACAACGTGCGCTCTGCAAGGAGGACGAGGAGCAGGTCGACTGCTACCTCCTCATTCCGAGCTACGCCACCAATACAAAATCCTACCGAGTGGAGAGCAGACCTCCCACTCGGGGGCTTAGCTACAGCTCAGTGCTCGCCTAAGTTCTTGAAAATCCTACCGAGTGGAGAGCAAACCTCCCACTCGGGGGCTTAGCTGCAGCCCAGTGCTCGCCTAAGTATCTAAAAATCCTACCGAGTGGAGAGCAAACCTCCCACTCGGGGGCTTAGCTGCAGCCCAGTGCTCGCCTAAGTATCTAAAAATCCTACCGAGTGGAGAGCAAACCTCCCACTCGGG
>NC_041387.1:336148093-336165689 GCF_002162155.2 Triticum dicoccoides | reverse complement strand
AGCTGCAGCCCAGTGCTCGCCTAAGTATCTGAAATCCTACCGAGTGGAGAGCAGACCTCCCACTCGGGGGCTTAGCTGCAGCCCAGTGCTCGCCTAAGTATCTGAAATCCTACCGAGTGGAGAGCAGACCTCCCACTCGGGGGCTTAGCTGTAGCCCAGTGCTCGCCTAAGTATCTGAAATCCTACCGAGTGGAGAGCAGACCTCCCACTCGGGGGCTTAGCTGTAGCCCAGTGCTCGCCTAAGTATCCGAAATCCTACCCAGTAGAGAGCAGACCTCCCACTTGAGGGCTTAGCAGCAGCCCAGTGCTCGCCTAAGTTTTTGAAAATCCTACCGAGTGGAGGGCAAACCTCTCACTCGAAGGCTTAGCCGCAGCCCAGTGCTCGTCTAAGTATATTGGGGAACATGTCGATTGTAATGAGCGCTTCGCTTTAACCTGCAAAAGACATCTCAAACCAAATACCAACATATTCAACGTTGAATCCAAGTTCGGATAACACCTAACAGAACCGAAAGTGCTCAGGCGCTAAGCTTGTTAAGGTTTGTCGGTTACAAAACTCACTCGGCATACCGAGGCAAATTTAAAGTATCAAGCTCAGAAGTTTTTTACCCCTCTCGTGGAGGGCTAGAAGGCGCAACAAACTCGTCCAGGTCGATTCCATCTGCAATTCGAGTGGCGGCGGCGATGAAGGTCTCCATGAAGGATCGGAAATCGTGCTTCTTGGTGTTAGCCACCCTAAGGGCCACCAGCTTGTCCTCTCGCGCATCCTTGCAATGAACGCGGACCAGAGACAGAGCAACATCCGCACCACACCTGGCCGAAGACTTCTTCCACTCCTGCACTCAACTTGGGACCTCGTTAAGTCGAGTCATCAGAGACTCGAGGTCGTTCTGGAGCGTTTCTCTTGGCCAGAGTGTTGTGTCAATGCGAGAAGTTGCGACCTTCAGCCTTGCGAGATAGTCGATGACAGCAGCAACACGAGATTCAAGCCGAAGCACATTCATAGCGACTTCATCTTTCACGGGATAATTGATGGGGTCCAAGTTTACTTCCAGTCGACCAGTCTCCTCTTCAAAGTTTTGGCAAAATTCTGCAAGCACAACCACCGAGTCAAGACAACAGTCGGAGGTTACAGTTAAAATATTTGTTTGATACAAAAGATTACCTTCAAGCATGAGGAACAACTTCTTGGCGAGTCCACCTAGATAAGCCTCCAGATCGTTCTTCTTTCTCATCAACTCACTGGCCTTGTCGTTCAGGGTGGTCTTGTCACTTTTCAGTCGACTGACCTCCTGGTTGGCAGCATCAAGAGCAGCTTTCAGATTGGTGTTTTCTTCTTCAAGCTTGGTCACTGAAGCCAGCTTCTCATCTGCAAGCTTGGTCTTCTCTAAAGCAGTTTTTTGCATCTTAGCCAAGTCAAGGTCTTGCTTCTTCAGGGAATCCCTCACTTTATCTGCAAAGTTACAGTGAGATTAGATTCGGAAACAAGTGAGAGGCAAAGGCAGTCGTCAAAGGCCTCACCAAGCATACCTTTAGCTTCCTCCTTCGCCTTCGTCAAGTTCTCTTGGGCCAGTTTCAGATCGAGCTCGAGCTGAATGTGTTTGTTCTCCAACTCAGTATAACGAGCCGCAAGGTCACAGGATTTCTACGAAGAACCAATCGACAGATGTCAAAGACAATTCACTTCCGAGTGAGTAAGGAAAAATCATAGCGTTTCTAAGACTACGGCCGAATACAAACATTCGACCATAGTCTCGGGGACTACACCCAGTGGGTGCACTCAGCGTGCCCCCACTAGTTTCATCAGATAGAGTCGACCAGTCGACCAACAAAAAAAACGGGAGATGTTCTTCAGACTATAGTCGACTGCCAGCAATCGACCACAGTCTCGGGGACTACACCCAGTGGGTGCACTCAGCGTGCCCCCACCGGTCTATGAATCTATTCGACCTAGTCGAGTAAGGAAAAAACTTAAGACATAAAGCCTATGGTGGACTGCCAGCAGTCGACCATAGCCTTGGGGACTACACCCAGTGGGTGCACTCAGCGTGCCCCCACTAATCCGGAATTTCAATCGACACACCCAGTAGGTGTAGGACAAACTCTAAGAATTTCAGAAAGAAGAGTTTTCAGATATCATATCCTAACAGAACAGGCAGTGATCGACTAACCTGAACATTACTCTAAAGAGCCAAACTGGCGTCATAGGCTGTCTGGTTGGCTTCTCGTATTGCCTTCACTTGCTCCATCATGACCCCCGCTTGGCGTATTGCTTCCTTAGAAGCACTAGCTTGGTCTTCTGGAACGGGGTAGGTTGAGAAAAGTGAGGGTTGAGCAGCACTCGACGACGAAGGACGAGCACTCGTCAACGGCACCGCAAAGGTTACGGTAGGCCGAGTGACATTGTCTCCCTCCACGACGAACGTCTCGGGTGCTGGCACGTCCTGAGTCGCCTTGCCAGCAGACGCCTTCTTGCTCCTCCTCGGGTTCCTCGTTGTCATCGTCGGGAAGATCGATAACGACGTTAGATGAAGCTGCAGAAAGAATCAAAATTAGAGACAATAAGTCAATCGACTGAAAACGGCATCACAAGAGTCATACCAGGTTTTGAGGTAACAACGTCCTCCATCTCGTGGTCTTCAGCCCTAGCCGAAGTATCAGAAGTAGCAGCACTGCAGTTCCAGAAGTCAGTCGATTCGCCCATGAGTCGACCAAGAACAAGTTCATGAAACGGGGAAAACTCAAGACTACCATTACCCTGAGATAGTGGGGATCACCATCTTCATCTTCGGCAAGACCTTCGCATGTTTCGACGGTGCCACTCGAGATTGCTTCGGAGCCTTTTAAGTCGGCGTCGGAGAAGTAGTCCGAGGGCGCTTGGTCGACTGGGTAGCGGTTGCGACCCCCTTACCACGCTCAGTCGCGGGATCATGGACAAGCTTTGAGCATCTTTCCGAGCGGGGTGGTGCAACTTCCTCCTCCTCCTCCTCTTCCTCCTCATTAGAGTCATCACCCTCATCATCGTCGTCAGCATCCGAATCCCACTCCTCCGGGCTTTCGCCCCCACTTCCTTCCTCCTCTTCAGTCGGCGTCTGCGCTCCATTGGGCATCGAGTATAACTCGGTGGTGGCCTATTAGACAGCAAAACAAAACAAAGATCAATCAACCAATTCGCAGCAAAGCAGAATGAATACAGCAAGATTACAATTGGAGATAAGTGGTCATACCGTGTCCGGTGTATAGGTACGGTCGAGTGGTGGGATCCTCCTAGCTCCTCGAGGGTTGTCCTTATTCCCTGTGATGGCTGCCACCCACCTCTCCAGTGTGGCATCGTTGACCGCTTCTGGATGGACCCGAGTGGTGTCTTCGGTACCACAGTACAGCCACATCGGGTGGCCTCGGTACTGAAGCGGTTGGATGCGCCGTCTAAGGAAGACCTCCAGAAGATCCATACCCGTCACTCCGTCCCTAACAAGTTGGACTACGCGCTCCATCAACATTTTCACCTGAGCTTTCTCCTCAGGAAGCACCTTCAAAGAAGAGGGTTTGTCCACTCGGTCCATGGAGAACGGAGGGAGACCAGTCGACTGCCCGGCGTCGACTCGTCTTGGCAGTACAACCAAGTCGACTGCCACCCTCTGACCGACTCAGGAAGGGTCATGGCCGGGAAAGTACTCTTATTCCTCATCTGAATCCCAAGACCACCGCACATATGGATAGCCTTAGTCCTCTCATCGTCCGGACTCGCCTTTTTCACTGTCTGTGAGCGACAGGTGAATATGTGCTTAAAGAGACCCCAGTGTGGTCGACAACCCAGGAAGTTCTCGCACATGGACACAAAGGCAGCAAGATAGGCGATAGAATTGGGGGTGAAATGGTGAAGTTGTGCCCCAAAGAAATTCAGAAACCCTCGGAAGAAAACACTCGGCGGCAGAGAAAAGCCACGGTCTACATGAGTGGCTACGAGAACGCACTCACCCTCCTGCGGCTGCGGTTGACACTCGGTCCCCGGAAGCCTTGCTGACCCGTGGGGGATCAGTCCCTCATTAGCCAGGTCATTGAGATCTGTCTTGGTGATGGTCGAGCGGATCCAATCCCCTTGGACCCAACCTTTAGGCAGGCGGGACCTTGACGAAGATCCGCCCCGATTGGACGGCCTACCCTTTGCTTTCCCCGTCGCCGTCGCCTTCTTGGCGCGCTCTAAGGCCGCCGTCTTCTCCTTCACCATTGTCGCCGGCGAAGCACGCGAGGAGTGGATAGGCGGAGGCGAGAGCAGGCGCAGTGGGCGGAGGCAAAGAGGGCGGAGAGAAGAATGGGAAGGCACTGTTCAAAAAACCCTCCCCCGGCGCTTTATATAAGGGCGCTTCCGAGTGGCTGACGAGTGGGTCCGGGCGGTCCTGTCACATCCCGAAACAGTCGCGCACGCACGATACGTGGCGAAAAAGGCGGCATGGAAATCGAGGCGTCCACGCCTTATCCCATCCGAGTATCCTGGTCCGCCCCACTTCGCGCGCTTCCCAAAATTCGGATCCCGCAAAATCCGCTAACAGCAGATCAATCTGTCAGACGATATCTTTCCTGCGATCCGTCGCTCGGAAGTTCACTAAAGTTCAAAAAGTTCACTCAACAGAAGACAAGAATGGATCAAGGCGACTGAAGTAAAAGTTGACGCCAACGCCGAAAGAAAAATCGCCGATCCAAGATACGACATAATCAAAGCACGGGAAATAAGTCGGAGAAAATCATCAACTCCTTCCTCACTCGAACCTCGATCCATTCGGGGGCTAATGATGGTGTTATGTACCTAGGGTAGGGTCATGGACCTATCTAGGATACCATACCCAAGGACATCCTTAGACGAAGCTACCTTCCAGTCGACCAAGAGGGACTGCACTTGACCGGCTAGAAGACACTCGACGAACCTAAAGACACTCGACCATGAAGACTCACTCGACCACCAGGAGTTCAGGATCTACTCTGTATCCAAACGGTCTATAATTAAGTAGTCTTAATGGTCATGATGACACTTTATGTAGGGCGTTACCAGTAACGCCCGGCCTTAATGTACTTTAACCCTCTGCTACGTGGGTTGGCTGGGGTCCTGGTGTCCTCTATATAAGCCACCCCCCTCCACTGGTAGAAGGGTTCACACCCCTGTAACTCATATACACATAAACCAGTCGACCGCCTCCAGGCTCCGAGACGTAGGGCTATTACTTCCTTAGAGAAGGGCCTGAACTCGTTAAACACTCGTGTGTACAACTACTCCATAGCTAGGATCTTGCCTCTCCATACCTACCCCCCATTCTACTGTCAGACTTAGAACCACGACATTATCAATCGATCATTTTGCCTCCCCTGACCGGTGATCCACTGTCCCTCTCGAACGACAGCGCCGACCTACTATTCTCCAACCCCACCGCTCGCTGCTGTTCGTCTCCAACTCCGACGACCGCTGCTGTGGCATCTCGTCGACACCAACAACGGGGCACCGGACTCCTGGTGGTGCTGTGATCTAGGTGGTCGGTTGACCTCCCGCAAAGGTCGCCATGATTCCTCCCCAAGGTCGGGCCCTCTGCTGCTGATCTTCACTAAGTCTTCTTCACCATGTTGCAGCTCTAGCCCAAGGGTCCTCCTCTGCTACTCTTCTTCCACGTCCATGCGGAAGCTTCTCCCGCTACAGATCATCTCAAACTTGTCTCTGCTATTCCTCTTCTTCGACTCTAACATCTACAACCTCAAATTGAAGATCATCACGACCCATAAGCTCTGAACCTCTCTCTTCTCTTGTTTCTATTCTCTGAATATATGCACTATTGGGTCTGAAATTTACTTTGTTACCTGTGTACCTTTGCTGAACCCCCATGTATCCTTGCTGAATTGTTGTGACCCTTTGCTAGATATTGAGTTAGTAGTTATTTTCTTGTGAGCTCGTAGCAATTTAATTGGTTGCATGAGGTGTGCGTGATGGCTGAACCATCTTCCATGTGCTAGTGTTACTTCTCTATTTGATTTCAAGAAAACCACCATAGAAGAAAGACAATCCTATTTCTGAACCCTTGACCTTTGCTGTTTATTATTTTGTTTTACTTTGATCCAGTGGCTACTTGTTATCACTACTATTTGGTTCATCTATTTAGTTGTTCTGAATGTTTTGAATGTGTGTTTTGAAGTTCTAAATCTCTGTGGAGAACATGACATCTGTAGTTTGGGAAAAATATTCCACTACATTTACAATCGATCATTTTGGCGTCGTTGTCGGGGATCTAAATTTCATTAGCACATTAGTAGAAGCAGATCAAGATTTATTTTAGGTAGATTCCGTAGTATTGCTGGCAACTAACCATTTCCTAACATTGGCTGCAGTGTTGAGAAAAACTAGCATGTGTCAATTTCAGGAACTTTACAGGAAATTGTCTTATGTCACAATTTGAAGAAAGTTCACTAGAGCCATTTGATCTAGAAATTGAAGGACTTTATTGAGAAGAAGAGAGAATCAAACACGGTTTCAAGTTGCTGAAATTTTGCAAGATCAAGAAGAAGAAAGGATGCCTGATCCAGTGCCTTTGCTCACGGACTTGTGGATCCCAAGAGATCATGGGATACTAGGAGAAATGGTGCAACCAATTATTCAGGCAAACAATTTTGAATTCAAGCCAGCTCTGATTAACATGGTACATCAATCTAGATTCGGTGGAACAACTTTAGAAGACCCACATGAGCATATAAGGACTTTCTTGGAGTATTGTAACACCCGCAAGCAAAATGGAGTTTCACCGAGTGCTATCAGATTGTCACTATTTCCATTTTCCTTGAGAGATGGAGCAAGAGTATGGCTTCACTCATTGCCTGAACATTTGAAGAATACTTGGGAGACTTTATTGCAGACATTTCTTGAGAGATACTTTCCACCAACAAAAGCTGCTAAATACAGGGACAAGTTAACAAGGTTTACTCAATATGATGGAGAAAGGTTGTATGATGCATGGCAAAGATTCGAGTCTTTAATCAGAATGTGTCCTCATCAAGGTTTAGAAAGGTGGCTGGTGTTACAAACCTTTCACAAAGGACTGACCACTCAGACCAGAGCTTTTGTTGATTCTGCTGCTGGAGGAGGAATGATGAACAAAACTCTTCATGAAGCATTTGCAGTGATTGAAAGTATGGCGTCTCATCATTTCCAATGGCCGAGTGAAAGAGCAATAGCACCACTGCATCTTGGTGTGTACAATGTGTCTGCAAATGATAGCATGGCGGCTCAGGTTGACATATTGAACAAGAAGATGGGCAGTATCATGTCAAATTACATGGTTACATCTGTAGCTTCAGTAAGTGTGCCTCAAATGTGTGATGTATGTGGCCAAGCAGGTCATCCTTCAACAGAATGTACCTTCTATTCAACAGTCGAATCATCGGTTTCAGAAGTAAGTTATGCCCAAAGTCAAGGTCCATTCTCAAATAGCTACAATCCTTCTTGGAGGAACCATCCAAACTTGTCGTACAAGAACAATCAGTCATATGCAAGTGGATCGACAGTACAAGGAAATCAACCACCAAATCATCCAAGTCAATTTCAAGTGCTGAGGCAGAATGAACAACAAAATGTTCATTCAACTGGAATGGAGGAAATCATGAAGATGCAGTTGGAATTGATGAGCAAGATGACAAATGAAGTTAATAGCTTTAAAGATTCTGTTAAGATGCTTGTGAGCAAAATGGATAGTATGGTGGGAGAAAATGCAGCAAAGCTGCCTGCTCAACCAATTCCAAACCCGAAAGCTCACTCTGGGGCACTATCTTCAGTTGATGCAATGGCTACAAGGAGTGGGGTTATGTCAGGACCATTACTTCCTACTCCAAAGACGTATGTCCCTCCTGCTATGAGGCCAAGTTCATCCGGAACTCCACCTTCAGCATCATCAGAGAAACTAAAGGAGAAAGAAGTTGATAACCAAATTGAATTGAATTTCCTGGTTTTCAAACAAGAGTTGAGCCTTTGCTAGAGGAAGCAATAACAACCAACAACATTCCCTTTCATGAGAGGTTCAACAAACCAAAAGATGATAGGCAAGTTACCAAATTTTTGGAAACTATGAAAGGAGTTTAGATTACTATTCCTATTCTTGAAGCTGTCTTGCATGTTCCGATGTATGCCAAATATTTCAAGGAATTATTAACAAAGAAAAGAAGCATGTCTGAGCCAGAAGTAGTGACTGTACGAAAGTAATGCAGTGCAATAATTCAGAATTCCATGCCTGAAAAATTGGATGATCTAGGAAGCTTTTGTGTACCCTGTGTTATTGGAAACAAAACTTATAGTGCTCTGTGTGACTTGGGCTCAAGTGTTAGTGTGTTACCACATTCAGTTAGCAAAAGTATATTCTTGGGAGAATTAAATCCAACAGCCATAACACTTCAGTTAGCCGACAGAACATATAGGAAACCGGATGGAATTCTTGAGGATGTTCCAATCAAAGTTGGGAAGTTTGCTTATCCGGTTGACTTTGTAGTCCTAGATATGGAGGACAAAAGTGAGGCTGTGATTCTTGGAAGACCATTTTTGGCCACAGCTGGTGCACTTATTGATGTCCAAGAAGCAAAATTGAGCTTGAGGTTTGGAAATGAAAAGGTGGAGTTTGACATGAAGCATGCAACACATGTTCCACAAAGAGAAGAACACTGCTACAGAATTGATACACTACAGAAATGTGTGGAAGAAGGTTATGAAGAGAGGTATGGACGTAATTGTTGTGAAGTAGTTAAGGAGGACAATAGTGAAATTAGATATGAGGAAATCAGACCTGTGAGAATGTTGGAAAGTAGTGTAAGGCCATTAGAGAAGATGCAACCAAGGCAAATAGAAATGAAACAACTTCCAGAAAGTTTGAAGTATGCATTCTTAGACAATGAAACCAGTGGCCAATTATCGTAAACAGCGAGTTGACAGAAATGCAAATAAAAGGGCTTCAAGCAGTTTTGCAAAAGTACAAGGATGTTATTGGATATTCGATTGATGATATGAAAGGGATAAATCCTGTTGTCTACTCTCGTAGGATTTACTTGAAAGAAAGCAGTGTGCCAATTAGAGAAAGTCAAAGAAGGGTAAATCCCCATTCGGGAGAGGTTGTTAAAAAGGAGATTCTTAAATTGATTTTTGCCGATATCATATACCCAATTTCGGACAGCGAGTGGGTGAGCCCCATTCACATGGTGCCCTAAAAAGGAGGAATAACTGTCATTGAAAACAAATAAGGGCAAACGATTCCTAGTAGGACTGTCACAGGGTGGAGAATGGTCAATAATTTCAGAAAGTTAAATGAAGTAACAAGGAAGGAGCATTTTCCTTTACCTTTTATTGGCCAAATGCTGGAAAGGTTTGCTGGGCATAAATATTTCTGCTGCTTAGATGGGTATTCAGGATTCTTGCAAATCCCAATTTATCCGGATGAACAAGATAAAACAACTTTCACTTGCCCATACGGAACATTTGCTTACAAAAGACTAGCCTATGGACTTTGTAATGAACCCCCAACATTTCAAAGGTTTATGCCCTCTATATTCTCTGATATGATATGAATCAAAGTGGAGGTGTCCATAGATGATATTACAGTCGTTTGAAAAAGTTATAAAGATTGCTTGAATAATCTGCCAGTAGTTCTTCAGAGGTGTTCAGAACACAATCTAGTGCTAAACTGGGAGAAGTGTCAGTTTCTGGTAAAGGAAGGAGTTATTTTGGGACATTTGGTATCTGAAAGAGGAATTGAGGTTGATCAAGCAAAAGTTGAAGTAATATCAAAACTTCCACCACCTGTAAATGTGAAGGGAGTGAGGAGCTTTTTGGGACATGCTTGGTTCTATAGAAGATTCATAAAGGATTTCTCCAAGATAGCCAAACCCCTCACTAATCTCCTAAACAATGATGTTAAGTTCAACTTTGATGCAGAATGTGAAAAATCCTTCAACTTGCTCAAGGAAGCATTGGTTACTGCTCCAGTAGTGCAACCTCCTGACCAGGAATCAGCATTTGAGATAATGTGTGATGCAAGCGACTTTGCTGTAGGTGCAGTACTTGGACAAAGAAAAGGAAAATATTTGCATGTAATATACTATGCTAGCAAAACACTTGATGGTGCTCAAGCTAATTACACAACCACCGAAAAGGAGTTGTTGGCGGTAGTGTACGCCTTTGACAAATTCAGGCAATATCTTGTGGGGTCTCATTGTGTAGTTTACACCGACCACGCTGCAATCAGATATTTACTCAACAAGAAAGAAGCCAAACCAAGGTTAATTATATGGATACTCTTGCTACAAGAATTTGATGTGAAATCAAGGACAAGAAAGGAGCTAAAAATGTCGTGGCAGATCACTTGTCGAGATTGCAAAACAATAGTAGACTCCTTACCTATCAATGATGTTTTACCAGGGAGCAATCTTATGCAAGTGACAAGTATATAAAACTATACACCATGGTATGCAGATATAGTTAATTATCTGGTCTGTAACAAAGTTCCTACAGATTTTGGGTATCAACAGAAGAAGAAATTCCTATTTGATGTGAAGCACTTCTTTTGGGATGAACCTTACTTATTCAAACATTGTGCTGATGGTATTGTTCAAAGATGCTTGCCAGAAAGTGAAACTAAAAGTGTGATCTATCATTACCATTCATCTTATGGAGGTCATGCAAGTACTAGAAAGACTCAATCAAAAAATTTGCAAGCGGGATTTTATTGGCCAACTTTATTAAAGGATGTACATTCCTATAATGAAGCTTGTGATCCTTGTTAGAGAACTGGAAAGATTTCAAAAAGGCAAGAGATGCCTCAAAAAGGAATTCTTGAAGTAGAGCTCTTTGACGTATGGGGAATTGATTATGTCGGACCCTTGCCATCATCAAAAGGGTGCAATACATATTGGTGGCAGTGGACTATGTGGCAAAATGGGTTGAGGCTGTACCAACCGTCAATGCTGATTCCAAGTCAGTTTGCAACTTATTCAAGCAAGTGATCTTTCCAAGATTTGGTGTGCCACGGATTGTTATTAGTGATGGAGGAACACATTTTAACAACTCCCAATTGGAATCTCTCTTAGCAAAATATGGAGTTCATAGTCATAAAATTACAAATCCATATCACCCGTAAGCAAATGGACAAGTGGAGCTATCTAATAGAGAAATAAAAGCTATCCTTGAGAAGGTAGTATCAAAGTGAAGGTCAGACTGGGTACTAAAACTACCAGACACACCGTGGGCGTATAGGACAGCCTATAAAACACCAACTGGAATGTCGCCATTCAGGTTGATATATGGAAAAGCATGGCTTCTAATAGTTGAGCTTGAACACAAAGCTCAATGGGCACTAAGGAAACTCAATATGGACCTTGATGCAGTAGGAAAATATAGAAAACTTCAACTCTGTGAAATGGAAGAACTGAGAGCTGACTCTTACGAGAGTGCAAGAATCTACAAAGAAAAGACCAAGATCTAGCATGACAAAGCATATATTGAGGAAAGAATTCATCTTGGACAATTGGTATTGGTCTATGATACTAGGTTTCATTTATTTCTCGGTAAATTCAAGTCAAGATGGTATGGCCCTTGCAAGGTGAAGAAGATTCTGAAAAGTGGTGCTATCTAAGTGTAAAGTACTTCTGGAGGTCTCTTCCTTGTAAACGGTCAAAGACTGAAGGCCTACATTCCTGGAGACCCACTTCTTATTTTTGAAGATGAGAATGCAAGCGAAGATCAAGACCCAGAGGAGGAAATTCAAGAAGGCGAGGGGACCCAAGAGGTGGTGTCAATCCCTGCAGGACCCTGACCCCACCGAAGAGACATGGTCGAGCTAAAGACCCAAAACAAGTGCTTTTCAGGAGGCAACCTGAATCTTTAATAAGTTATTTTCCTTATTTAGTTTTCATAGAAAAGTTTTTATGTGTTTATGTCTCTTTTTCAGCAAATAAAGGCAAGGGGAGGACAAACAGGGAACACAAACAAAGAAGAGTGGATAGAAGAAACTAGGAGAGAATAGTATACAAATACCGGGTGATTTTGTTCCACTTGAAGCAACCTTTAGAAATTTCAGTACGAGAACTGGCGTTTAATCGCATTGAAACTCTTTTTCCATTGTGACACCTTGCTCTTCACTGCAAAGGAGGATTCTCCCCAAGAAGATTGTTGATTCTCTTAATACTAAAACTATGCAGCTGTATTCTTCTTATGGTAAATTGTGATAATGAATACTTTATACCTTCGTGTAAATGTTCAATGGGAATGCCTTGAGTCTAAGTGAAACCTACTGATGAATTGGTGTGTTGTGTCTAATGATCCCAAGTTAAGCGAAGTAACTGGTGGCACTTAAGTAGTAGCTATGATCTCTGGATCTGTAGTCTGTGCAAAACAGTGCCATCAGCTATGGATTTCTCTTTCACTTACTCCTATTTTACTTAAGCTAAGTAATTTTCAAATAAATAAATAAAATAATTATTATAATTTAAGTCCGATCGACCTACAGTAGCATGTCATGTTCCCTGGATCGGTAGTTTGTGAAATCTGGTAGATTGGACTATAAAAAAATAATATAAAAAATGTAATTGTCGAACCAGGTGTATACCATGTTCTCTAGATCGGTAGTATGTCCCTTTGGGGAGACAAACAAAAAAACTAACTAATAATTGGTCGAGCCAGGTGTATACCATGTTCTCGGGACCGGTGGTATGTTCCTTTGGTGAGACTGATGAAATATTATCATTACTTTCTTCAAATTCAATAAGTGCTTTTAACTGCAATGTTGAGTTCCTAGTAATAAGTGATCTGATCACAAGTTTAAGTTCCTTTTGTTTTCGGGATCATGCTCCCTTTAGGAACCTTTTGGCACAGTCAACATTTGAACTTGCTTATCTTCGTTTATCATTGCAAAAGTTTAAAATGATCGAGTTTACTAGTGTCGTATTGATATGTAGCACTCTTAACCATTAATTTTTACTAGCAAAGTTCAAAGCACACATTGTTTGGGGATTTGATTTACTAGGACGTTCTCAAATCGGTTCACTGTTCATTATCCAGCCTTTGTCATATGCCTTTGCTTGAGGACAAGCAAATGTTTAAGTGTGGGGGAACTTGATAAGCACATTTCGTATATATAATTTTTGCATACAAATATATCATTCGTTATGATCCGACCATTAATTCTTGTTGTGAACTGTTGCATATTGGCATGAAAATCACATAAAAGGATTGTTGACTAGTCACTTGTTTATTTTGCAGACAAGTGCGAGAAGGCACAAAATTTTTCTACTAGAAATGATCAAGTGATGGAGTCAAGGAGCTGAGCATGAAGGAAAGAAGTAGAGGGGCAAGTTAAAGGAGAGAGGGACCTTCTTGTGAAGGAAGAAGAAAAGGAGAAGGGCCAATGTGCAAATGGGCAGATCTGATCGGAGGGGAACAAAATCCCTAGCGGCATCCTTCTTTCTCCTCAGGCATGGGTACACATCTCTCCCTCACCCCTCCTTCCGATACTCTGGCCACCACCACGGCCAGGCCGGTGTGGTGTCACGCCATCAGCTCCTTCCCATGCCTCCACTAGCTCCACCGCACCATCTCCACCACCCATCGCTGCACCATCCACCATCAGCACCGCCACCTGAACCCCGAACTACCAGCAACCCACGCCGGCACCGTCTGTCCACCTTTCTGCACTCTCCAGCACCACCATCATCCGTTGCATCTCCCTTCACCGCGCCACCACTCAACCTGCCTCTTCCTTCCTCTGCTCTCTACTTGCTGTCGCTTCTTATTTTTCCCACACCTCTCTACTGTTCCTCTCCCACGTCTCCTGCTTCTGCTCCTCCCTCTTGCTTCGTCCTTGTTGCTTCTCTTCTTCCCCTGCCTCGCTGCTGCCCTTCTTCTTCCCCTCGCCGGTCTGAATCTTCTCCATTTGCTGCTGCTTCTTCTCCAGGCCTCCACGCTGCTGTTGTTCCCCTTCCTTGCTGATGTTTCTTTCTGAAGAAAATGACCCTGATGTCCTTCTCTGAATCCCTAAGTCGCCGCTAGAGTTTCTATCTCTTTCTTTCTCTTTAATTCACAGGATTTAGTACTTGTATAATATAATGTATGTGTTCTGGGATCTAACTAGTTGATGCACCTATATAAAATAAGTTCGTGTATGTTTGTCATTTGCACTGAATTTACGTAATTCCAGTGCATGTATGTGTTGTCACAGTGTGTTTGCCTTTTTGCATAAATATATATCTACCACCAGTGGTAGTTACCACCATTTGAGTTTTATATGTTGTATGTAGTATCTATCAAATCGGAGAGTATGTACGCGTAGCATGTAGTATATAAGAATGTTTAGGTAGTATGTATATACTATTTTTTTGATAGTATGTATTGTATTTTGAGTATGCTCTTTTTTACGTACAAATATGTGCGTATTTCACAAATATAATAAAAACCATGGGTCAACTTGCAATTATTTCATGTAACTCACTTTGGAGTATCTTATATATAGTATATGAACATACTTAAAATGGTATATATATATATATAGGGAAAATCCATCCTACCACCCGGTGGTAGTTACCCCACATGTCTCATATACTACCATATGGTACTATATATACTAATTTATTATTTTAAAAATGTTCATATACTATATCTAAGCTATTTCAAAGCAAGTTACATGAAAAAATTGCATATGAGCCCATAGTTTTTCTTATATTTGTGAAATACGTACATATTTGTTTGTAAAAAAGAGCATACTCAAAAAATGGTACATACTACCTAAAAAATAGTATATATACTACCTAATCATTGTTATATACTACATACTATACATACGTACTTTCGGTTTCGACAGATTCTACATATAACATACAAAACGCAAGTGGTGGTAACTACCACTACTTGTAGGAAACATTTGTCCTATATATATACAGACGGTCTATTCTGCTAATATTAGCAGAATAACTATTCTGCACACCACTTCGGCACTGCACGCTCAACAGAAGCGCACTGCATCATTTTGACGACGAGCACTGCAATAAAGACTAGTGAACTTCGTGTCGAAAAAAATTGCACGCGGTGTTTTTTCGGTACTGTTTTCGCTCTAATTTTTTAACCGTTTATCGGAATGAGGCGTGTAATATACCATTTAAAAGCTATGGATTAGGTGCAACTTTGACATGTTGAACACTTTTCGAGATTTTACACGGTTTAAGAGCAGTTTTGAAAATAGTGCTGCGGATGACGAGTGACAGCAAGCGTTTTTTCACGTTTTTTTTTCTAAACCGCTTGTCGGAATGAAGCAAATGATATGCCGTTGGATAGATATCATCGAGGTGCATCTTTTTCATATGTAAATCTTTCTCTAATTCGTTACGGTTTAAGAGCAGTTTCAAATTTACTAAATCACGGAATTCTGTTTTTCAAGTTTTTTTTAAAATTTTTGGTACTGTTTTCGCTCCAGTTTTTGAATCGTTTGTCGAAATGGGGCATGTGATACGCCGTTGGAAAGCTACGGACAAGGCGCAACTTTCATATGTTGAAATAGTTTTGAGATTCCTTACGGTTTTTAGTTAATTTTGAAAATCGTGCGGCTGACTTCGAGAGGCAGCGGCTGTTTTTTCGTGAAATTTTTGCAAACCGCTGGTCGGAATGATTCAAATGATACGCTGTTGGAAAGATATCGACGAGACGGAACTTCTTCATGTAGAACACACTCTCTAATTCTTTACAGTTTAAGAGCAGTTTTAAAATTAGTGAAAAGCGGACACTCTATTTTTTCGCGACACCAAAATCGTCGTGGGACAGAAAAACGCACTGCTTCAAACGGAAAACCGTGCTGCATCGGACAGTCATGTGAACTGCATCGTTTCTTTTGTCGAACACAAATTTTTCTCATACGAGTTTTGTTGTCTTTTTTTCAAACTTTTTGTGAATGAGAGTGGACTGCAGAGAGGAGGCAAGTGACCCGTGACATATATCGAAGTGAACCTCATCGCTTTCTTTATTGTTGTGCTAAATTTTTTAGCACTTTCATTTTGGACACAAGTGAACAACATCACTCTAAAAAGTGAACCACATCCGATGACCAAAAGCACTGCATGCGTTGATGTAGTCGACTGATTTTTAAAGCACACGAAACAATTTTGCACTTCATACATAGATGAGTGGACTGCATGTCTTTTCGTGTATTTTTCCTGTTTGTTTTTCTTTTCTTGTTTTTTGTTCACCTATACCTATAAATTAACCGCACTACACAACAAAGTCAAGAGTACAACATCCAACAATTAACTGCACTTCTTAAGGCATAACAAGTTTTTTAACGAAAAAAAAGCATCAAGAATAAACAACCATTTTTTGGTTTCCACGAATACGCATTGCACTACAAATATGAACGCTGAAATAAGCATCTGAAACTCCATGGGATCCAACTGTACTGCTGTGTATTAGGTGGCTACCGAACTACACGCTGCTATGTGCAAAACCACGTGCATGTCGCCGATGAGCTACACGGCGTCGCCATCAGTACTGCTTTTGTCGGGGGCGCCTGTGGCCTCGTCAAGCATAATTTTTTTGACAAGAAAAGAACACAAGATCCCCATGGACGAGCTGCACCTCCACGCGCGCCGAACCTCACCGCAATTCCACCGTCGCTAAACCGCGCTGCAATTTTTGCAACGTGCTTACCCCAAAAAAAAGAACAGCACATCCACGGGCGCCAAACCACACGACCCCACGCACCGAACCGCACGCCATCGGGGATGAGCTAGCACAGCCACGATTGCACTGCACACCACGGCAGCGGCTTCCACACAGGAGGGGAGTGGGGCGGCGCAGATTAGGAGAGCTCCGCCGCGGGGCTGATGCAGGGCAGCAGGGCAAGGCAGGGCCATGACAGAAAGAACATCTCATCTAGGCAGGGGCGTGGGGGGAACAAGATCAGTGCTGGTTGGTGGCGACGTAGACTGGGCGCAAAGGATCTCGCTGGATCCTCCATGAGGGCGGCGCCGGAGGAGAACCCTCCTACCTCTTTTTTCTCTGCCCGTGGTCTCCTACCTCCACTTAGTGGACCACATGCCCTGGACGGGCGACCTGCAAACGAAGACAGGAACGAGGGTGAGCAGGGAATAGGCGATGCAGCTCGTCAGCATCGGGGAACGGCATCACACCTAGAGAATGGGCGGATCCGGTCAGAGGAGAGGGGAGCCCTTCGGTGATGGAGATGCAGTCTAGAGACGGCCGAGGGAAGATGGGGGGGTTGGTTGCCGCATCCATGGCCGTCGCGACCGATTCCCGTGGTTTAAAGGCGCGCCGGGAGCCGATGGTGGCCGGAATCCGATGGTTGATGCCACGCCAGGAGCCGATGGCGGCCGGATCCGACGGTTTGAGGCCCCGTTGGGGGCTAGTGGTGGCCGGATCCAGCGGTTTGAGGTCATGCCTGGGGCTGGTGGCGTCCGGATCCGATGGTTGGGATCGCGCCGGAGGCTGTTGGCAGCCGGATCCGGTGGTTCAGGCCACGGCTGGGGCTGGTGCAAGCGGAGGGAGCAGGGAGGAAGAAGGTTGGGGAAGCGGGGAGAGGAAGGAGGTGGGCTG
>NC_041387.1:336147384-336147891 GCF_002162155.2 Triticum dicoccoides | reverse complement strand
CGGATCCGGTGGTTCAGGCCCCGGCTGGGGCTGGTGGAAGCGGAGGGAGCGAGGAGGAAGAAGGTTGGGGAAGCGGGGAGAGGAAGGAGGTGGGCTGGGGGTGAGGGGGTGCGGGGCAGGGAGAGGGATGAAGAACGTGGGGTTGGGGCTGGGGTTAAGGTGGTTGGAGGTGGTGCGGCGCCCAGGTGGGGAAGAGATTGTAGCTACCAGGTTCGATCGGAGGTGTTATCAGAATAAGAAACCGGTGTGCAGAATAAGACTCTTAAGGGTGTTATCATAATAGACCCACCCTATATATATATATATATATATATATAGGGTGGGTCTATTCTAATAACACCCTTAAGACCTTATTCTGCACCTCAAAAAGCTTATTCTGCTAACACTTCGGCACCGTAACCAAACCTGAACCGAACCGCCAGGCAATAAAAAAGAAACACCCCCACCTCACTACACTCCCCTGGTCAACGGGGCTCCCCCACCTCCCGACCCAGCCAACACGCACCG
>NC_041387.1:336112842-336147374 GCF_002162155.2 Triticum dicoccoides | reverse complement strand
GAAGGTTGGGGAAGCGGGGAGAGGAAGGAGGTGGGCTGGGGGTGAGGGGGTGCGGGGCAGGGAGAGGGATGAAGAACGTGGGGTTGGGGCTGGGGTTAAGGTGGTTGGAGGTGGTGCGGCGCCCAGGTGGGGAAGAGATTGTAGCTACCAGGTTCGATCGGAGGGGTTATTAGAATAAGAAAGCGGTGTGCAGAATAAGACTCTTAAGGGTGTTATCATAATAGACCCACCCTATATATATATATATATATATATATATATATATATATATATATATATATATAGACACACACACATGTGTGTGTGTCTTTGATGTAATACATATATTCTCTCCTACAACCTTGTTTCTTCCCTCTGTTCATGTTTGATAGTTATATGCTCTCTGCTTGCTGCTGCTTCTTCTTCTTCCCACACCTCTCTGCTGTTCCTCTCCCACGTCTCCTGCTGCTGCTCCTCCCTCTTGCTTCGTCACTGTTGCTTCTCTTCTTCCCCTGCCTCACTTCTGCCCTTCTTCTTCCCCTCGCTACTCCGAATCTTCTCCATTTGCTGCTGCTTCTTCTCCAAGCCTCCATGCTGCTGCTGTTCCCCTTCCTTGCTGCTATTTCTTTCTGAAGAAAACGACCATGTTGTCCTTCTCTGAATCCCTAACTCGTTGTTGCAGTTTCTATCTCTTTCTCCCTCTTTAATTCACAGGATTTAGTACTTGTATATAATATAGTGTATGTGTTCTGGGATCTGACTAGTTGATGCACCTATATAAAATAAGTTTGCAAATGTTATATTTGTCACATGTGTGGTACATGTATTCCAGTGCATGTATGTGTTGTCACAGTGTGTTCCCTTTTTTGCAAAAATATATTCAGTTTTGTAGTCCACGTATTAGCTCAAGTTCTTGTGAGATAAATGTGTGATATATATATATATAGAGAGAGATAGAGAGAGAGAGAAAATCCATCCTATCATCCGGTGGTAGTTATCTCACATGTCTCATATACTAGCATGTGGTACTATATATACTATTTTATTATTTTAAATATGTTCATATACTATATCTAAGATATTTCAAAACAAGTTACATGAAAAAATTGCATATGAGCACATAGTTTTTGTTATATTTGTGAAATACGTACATATTTGTATGTAAAAAAGAGCATACTCAAAAAATGGTACATACTACCTAAAAATTTGTATATATACTACCTAATCATTGTTATATCCTACATACTACACGTACATACTCTCGGTTTCGACAGATACTACATACAACATACAAAACGCAAGTGATGATAACTACCATTACTTGTAGGAAACATTTGTCATATATATATAGGGCTGGACTATTTTGTTACTGGTAACAGAATAATATTATGTTACTATCAGCTCTATATAGGAACCGATCACAACTTTCCGAATCGGTGCCCCAGATTTACAAAGCCCACTGAACTTGGATGGCCCGAACGAAAAGACTCCTCTACAACAGTCAGTCCACCACCATCTTCTCCACAAAAAAACCACTCCACACTCCTCGCACATTCTACGTCGGGCGGGCGGCCGCCCTTGCCCCCGACGCGCCGCCGTCCCTGCCCCCTGACGCCCGCCCCCCTCCCCCAGCGAGCCGGCCGTGCGGCCCCTCTCCCCCAATGCGCCACCACCTCCTCCTGAACGCGCCGCCGCTCACCGCCCCACACCGTCGCGGCTGGCCGCCCCACCACCACCCCGCCTCACCATGAAGGCTACCTCCCTGCACATCACCCATGCCTTCCGGTGCACGACGACACACTGCCCGGCGTGCCGTCTCCCCCGTTGCTTCCTCGCCTCGGGTGCTGCTCCACCTTCCGGTCCTTGACGAGCCCCTGTGTAGAGGCTTCCTCCTCCTCCTCCTCTCAGGTCTGCCCCCCTCTAACCCTCTCAGTTCACATTTGCTAAAAATCCACAGTACTGGTTTGGGAATTTTGGTAGTTCATTTTGCTAATCTACTGCAGCACAAGGGAGGGTGAACGGGTTGCAGATGGGAGACGTTAACCTCATCCTGCCCCCGAGCTGTTATGCTTTTGAATGTTCTGACTTTTTTGTGGATTTCTCTTTGGTGCGTGAGGATTAAAAGAATTCATTCTTTTTAGATGTTCCTGTATTTGAGAAAAGGAGAAAAGTAGAATGCAAAATATGATGTACCTATGATGTTCGGATTCTTATTTCAGTTCAATTTTTTAATTCCATTTAGTTCAACTTCTATTGTACTGTTTGAACTTGCAACCTCAATGCCTTAACTCATCGTCTCAATAGAAAAATGTACTCATTTGTTTGCGGGTAAATAGAACTGTACTCATGGAAGTACTTGATGGATTGCTACGGACCAAAAATGTATAACCCTATAAGTTCAAAATATATAACCCTATAAGTTCATTGAAAAGCAGAAGCAAAATAAACCAAAGATAATGAAGCACAGAAAAGCAATGGAATTCGCAAGGAAAACATAATAAGTTCTAAGGAAATAAATATATAAGTTCATATTTCAAAGCAAGCAAAGTATTTGGGAACTAAAATGAAGTATTTCGAAGTACAAAGATCTTTTTAGGTTTCTCTGTGAACATCTAATGTTACTGTACATGAACTTGGTTCTTTTTACATGAATTTGAACATTGGCCCCATCCGACAAAACCATTTGATCTGCACTTTTATGCCCTCTGTGCGTCGCGTGCCTTGCTTGGCTTCCCCAATTGAGAAGGAAGGAGGAGCCTAGCCAGGAAGACGCTCATCGTCAGCCATCGACAGAGAAGGAGGAGCGCACCAGCAACCTCTAATTTTAGTTCAGTTCAATATTCTAATTTAGTTCAGTTCAATATTCTAATTTAGTTCAGTTAAATTCTTATTTTAGTTTATATTCTTGTGCTTCCATCTAGTCTGTATCAAAGTTTTGGTTGTGCCATGCATCACTCTTCAAATCAAACATTTGCTGTTCTTAGATAACAAAAAAGAGTACTGTTAAATTTAGTAACAACTTACTGGTGTAGTTGTTTCTACCGAGAAACTCATGGAATTTATACTAGAGTTGCCGATACTACAAATTCTACTACAATTACTGCACATTGACTATGTCATCTTTGCCATATTTGTGCAGACTCTTGGACTTTCACATGCTCTGCCTTCATCATGTCGATCTGCAACCCTATTGTTGGCTTAGTGGTGAGTACCAACCTAAACATAGTTCTTGTGATGAAAAATGCAGTACTGGAGCTAGATACTTTTACACATAATTCAACTAAACTGTAAGTTATCTCTGAAGCACTCTATGCAGGAAATTATCTCACGAGTTGTGTGTAGCGTTTGTGCCTGGTGGGTGTTCGTATAAATCCCTAGGTGGCCACTGTTGTCCAGTTTTGTGTGCTTCAAACATGTTACAAATTCTTTTCTAAACAAATTATTAGTATGACAAAGGATTTTTTTCTTATTTTGCTGCACAACCATGGAAGTTTAGAATACATCAGCAGTCTATGTGCGTCCAGCAGAGGTGATTTTTGTGCTCGACTAATGCAAGCCTTTTTTTGTGCTACTTAGTAGTTTATGTAAATGCTAGTGAGATGAATAGCTATAGAAGTGGTTTGTGCTGATAATACATGGCTCATATTTTTTTAACGGATACTTGTGTAGAATGCTCAAGACACAGCAGCTCCCAGGCCGTTCACCGTCGGCACCATAGTCCGTTCACCACCGACACCCAAGGCCGTTCACGGACGCAACGATGAGATTTGGCCGTCGTCACCCACGACCGCGCACTCGCATCGCTCCAGCTTCAAGTAGTGTCCTCCTCTAGCTGCATGTCACGTTCTCCTCCAGTTGCAGGCTAATGCTATGGTGCACATTCAAGGCAGCAAGCAAACCACAGGTCGCAGCACCGCTGTCGACCACATGTGCGCATGCATGCGATTGATGCGTGTGTGCTTTAGGTATGCATCTCAATGCCTCCTCCCTTCCCCTTTTCATGTAGCATATTCTGAAAAAATTAGACGCTTTCAACTGAATAAAAAATGTGTCACACAAGTTCAGGTATAACTGCGGCAGGACTACAGAAATCTGTACAAACAAAGCTCAAACCAAAAGCTAATGTACGTGTGATGTCCAGTTTCTTCCTTCGGTTCAGTTCAATTTAATCCGTTCAATATGTGCAGTTTAATGGATGAGTGTTATCTAGATCCTTTTAATCTGAAGGTAGTTGCACCACTAAGGAAAGTAAAAAAACCAGTATTTTCTATAGACAAGAAATGGGCATTTGGCTCAGTAATCGTCCATTACTAGAGGTATTGTCACTTGACCATTTTCCAGAACTAGTTTCAATTCGTGGACTCTACCGGCACTTGCAAAATCAAAGAGGCTGACCATACCAAAGTGCCCAAAGTTGAAGCAAAGGAGATGAGATGCTACAAAAAAGGTACACATGCTAACAGTAGTTTTATCTTCCAGCCTTTACTCTGCTCTTGTCTGAAGTTTCTGAAAGAAAATCATTAACTTGAAACGCCCCACCTCTTCAACGGGTCTAGCCATAGCTGCACGCAGCAGAGGATAAAAAATGCATGGATTAATTTGAACAAATCACACATAGGCCATGGGCTACAGATCACACACACATATTAGCAAAATGTGCTATAGATTAGATTGATTGATACCTCCTAGTGTAGTATTTCTGTAACTGTATTTGGTCTGCACTTATAGGATTTAGGGAAGTACTGCAAAAATGTCTTGCATTTAGTTACAGAGATAGTATCTGACAAACAACATCAGTTCTCATATAAAAAAAGTGTCTTAAGTCTACCTTGCAAAACAACATCAGTTCTGTACAAAACAACAATCTCTCACACAGTACAACAGCTTGTTGTTACTTCTATGGAGGCACTGACCTCGTAATTTTTTTGGACCAACCACAGACTTGAGAATTAGTCATGGTGCTCACTATATTCTCTCAACCTTGATTGTCTTGCAGTGCTTATAAACTTAATTGTGAATAGAACACTTTATTTCTTGTTTTTTTATACTTAGAAGAAACCTTGTGAATGTTCAGATCAGGGAAACAGGAGGGCTCACCAATAAAAGCCACTAAAAAGTATAGAAATTTATAGGGGTGGGTGAAGTACAAGAATACAAAAAGTTAAGAGTTGAGAAAGCGAAAAAGTTCAGAGGCCTCTTCCATTCACAAACACACGCCTCTGGCTACTTGAGATGCGCCGGCGTCATCGCCCATCCAAAAATCGCAGTGCCTATTGAGCTGCTTTGTCAAAAGCTTGCATCGATAGTTAACCCGGTACTATTACTGTTACCTTCTATTATACAAAATTTAGAGCTTCAGTCCAACTATGTTGCTTCTGCGATTATCTGTACGTAGAAAATCACACTAAAGATTGTTTTGTTCTCTGAACCTAAACACATTTTTTCTTTGAGCTTAAATGCATTTATTCTCTGAACATAAATGGGATGGTTCTCTGAACTTAAGTGTGTGTGTTCTGTGTGTATTCTGTGAGTGTTAGAGAACAATGAGTGTTGCCTGTCAACTACTGGTTTGGCCAGTTTCAAATTTTGGCCTAGTTGAACTTTTGATAGAGCATCGGTTTGTTCTCAGTTCTAGTGCACTCAAAGCATAAGGAGGGTTTGACCTGTTATTGATGGATCACTATAACTTAACTTATCATGTCAGTTCTAGTGCGACACTAGCTAAGGTACAAATGTACTGAATGTTCACACCTTTAATCTTTTAATTTTGTGAACAAACATCAATTCCGTAGGAAAAAGGAACATAATAAGTCAACTTTGCAAGTGCATCAGTTCACCTTGAATAAAATACAGAAGTGCACCATCAAATTTTCCATCAGTTCGCTTATAAAAAACAGAAAGTTGGTTGTGTAAAGAAAACCGGAGAATCAATGTCAGTCTAGAAGTTCACTAGGGAACTCCAATCCAAGCAAGTGCACTTGTTAGAGAATTTTTGGTTTACTATATTTTATAGACTGCAGAAATTTTGAACTTACTATTTTCAAATTTTCGTTGTCATTATGCAAAGTTGTACGCTCGACTAAAAATTGCCTTTTTTGATCTTTTGTTCTGAACCGTTTTTCTGAACTTACTATACTGTTTGTGTACATTATCCTCTCGTTAGTTTTGTGATTTTAGACAAAGTTTCAGCCTTCGAGCAATAGCTCGTCCACCACGGGTGCTTGCAGCCGTCCAGGTCCAAGTCGAGGGTTGACGCGAGTCCAAGTAGAATCGCACCCACCATCTTCACTAGCACTATGCAACCGCCAAGTCGAGCACACACACAAGGAAAAAAGTGAAAGTACATGTTTTGAAAATTTGTATGTTCAAAGACATAAACCTCATATGTTCAGGAAAGAGTTTCAAAACATTTTTGTGCTTTTTACTTCAGAGTTTGTCTGCTGTTTCAACTTTCGTTTTAACCTTTTTGTTTCTAAACTCTGCATCTTTTCTGTTTACAGATTGTTGGCATGATTCTTGAATTGGGGACTGGAGTTCAAGTATTAAATCCAGGCAAGTTCAAAAAAAAACTGCAATAAGTTCTTGTTTATTTAGCAATATATAAGTTGACTGTGCAAAAATCAGTGGTTTAAATATGAAAGAAGAATGTAAAAGGTCCAACATGCGCATGTTGCCAGTGCCCCTAGTAGGCCTCTACCTCCGGCTGCCAGTGCAGCTCACGGCTACCTGTACTCCTCCAACATGTGCACGGTTGCTGCTCTCCTCTGCTTTCTCTCTCTCTTGCATGATGTTGTTGCTCCTCTCAAATCTCTCTAGCTCTATTAATTCATGATGCTGCCTCATCTCTGAATTGTTGTGGTGACGCTGAGGTTTTGTTGTCACCCACAGGATCCCCTGCCTCCATGTCCATATTCAGATGTGCTGCAAGTTCAATTGTTTCAGTTCGAGCGGGTGCACAAAACACAATGTGTAGTTCGTACTGTCCACATGTGCTGCAAGTTCAATTGTTTCAGTTCGAGCATTTGCTACCCTAGTCATTTGTTTGTTGCTAAAATGTCGGAGTCGTACTTCTCATTCTTGCATGAATTTTTATATACCATCGTGTTTATTTCTAAATGCCAGTCACTTTTTTTTGTCGTCAGGTGTTTGCTTAAATGCCTAAACAAAGATCTATTTTAGTTTAGTTCAAATTCTAGTTTTAGTTCAGTGCAAATCTTATTTTAAGTTCAGTACAATTTCTTATTTTAGTGTGAGCAATCCTTCAAATGTCTTGCCTTATATTACTGCTCATCCATTATATCTTTGTGTACTCTTTCTTGATGTCAGTACACAGAACAAAAAAAAATTACATCAAATTGACAATTTTTAATCTCTTCTATGTTAGTATAGGCTACATGTATACAACATTTAATCTGTAGTAGTAGCAGCAGTTTTGCTATGTAAAGGAGCAGCGGAACTCCAGTAATTTGTGAGAATATCACTTTGGATACATGAGTGCAGGATTAATACATTGTTAATTATTGCAGGTAGGTCAGACCTTAGAAGCCACTTGCAGCCGCACTTGCCAGCACCCACGACGAGCCACCCCACCGGCCCCCAAGGCGCGCCGTCCCACAGTCCGCTGGGCGTGGCGTCCTCCCGAAATAAAATAAATGGTCAGTTTGAATTTAAAACCAAGATTAGTTTGAATTAAAAAAATGAATGATCATTTTAAATTAGAGAGAATAATCAGTTTGGATAAAAATTTGTTTTGAATTAAAGAAAATAATCAGTTCAAATTAAAAACAATGACCAGTTCGAATTAAAAAACATTTTGAATTATAAACAATGATATGTTCAAATTAAAAACAAGAAAACCGGTTTCAAAAAATAGAAACATAGAAGTCTTAATTAAAAAATGACCAGTTCAGTGTTTTGAAAAAGATTTTAATGCAAAATCCTAGTAAGTTCAAAATAAAAAAAGATTCCATTTGAAGCGTTTGAAAAGTTTGAAAAAAGATTTTTGCTCAATTTCGACAGACGTTCAATCTCTGTAGGTGGAACAGTTCGAAGGGTCAGAAAAGATGGTGTTAAAAAATTTAACTTCACGAAAAAATTATAGTTTAACTTCACAATGAGCTGCCAGATTATATTTGAAAAGAAACCAAAAAAGTATAATGCATCTTTCCCCTGTAATATGTATTGTGTGATGTAGTTAGTATGCTGAAGATGAAGTTTCTTGTCGAACTTTTCCAGTTAATATGATGAGTTAGTATTGTGGTACTCTGTTGCAAGAAATACCATGCCAAATGTATGCAAGTACAGAAGTTGCACACAAACAGAAGTTTTGTTTTAGTGAGAAAAATGCATACTGTCTTCTATAACTCATTTTACTTCACGGTTTCTTCACCTGTTTGTTATTTCCTATTTATCCTAATTTCTAAATGTTCTACTCAACTTCAGCGCCATGCTCAATCCAACCCCGTGGCTTCTGGGTGTCCGAGTTCGTCGCGACCATCAGTTCGGAGACCTGCGTCACTGCCCGTGACGCTACAATGGCCACCTGCATCATTGTGTGCTCCGTCAACAGCCTCCTGCACAAGGAAAGGCAACATGAGTAGAGACGTCTGAGATGCTCTGTTCTAGCAAGGTGGCTGATTATGTTTGTCAGTTTGTAATACTTTGGCCGCAGCGTACTTATGTATCTTTTTCTGGCCGGAGCACGATCGGAGCTTATGTCAGTACGAACTTTGATTGTGATGGTACTACAAACTCTATAAAAAAACCAGCAATCCATTTTTACTGGTACCTTTTATACAATTCACATGGATTGTGCCCCTATTACCAACTGTGGTACAAAAATGGATTGTGCTCACCATTTTATTTTAGTTCTGTCAGTTTGTAATATTTTAAAGAGAGGAGGTAAAAGTGAAGCATTCAGTTTTGTATTATAAAAAGTGTTAATGTGAGAAACTTCAAAAACATCTTGTTTAACAAGTTCTACTTGTTCTGTGTATAGTATTTATTGAGCTAAAAATGGTATGGTTCACACATTCTTGTCGATCTCATTGTAATCGTCCTTGTTTTTGTGAGTTTCTTGATGCAAATTTTGTGGTCAGTCCAGATGGGAGAAGGTGATTCGTCCAAAGTGTAATTCTGTGACGTTGACGTCCAAGTTCTACAACTGATCTGTACAAACAAAAATGGTGGTCCGTTATACAAAGAAAAAATGGTTGAATTAAAAATATTGATCAGTACAAGTTAAAAATGGTGGTCCATTCGAAATAAAAGAAATGACAGAACTTCAACTTGTAGAAGTTCAAGCAAAAAGAAACCCCGTGCAATTCAAATGGGAAAAGTACAAGTCATAAAATAAGAGAAGTCCAGAACATCGTTGTAAAAAAATGTTTAGTTCAAAGAAGAATAAAAACATTTTCTTTTAAAAAATATCATTCAGTTCGATGATATAAACCATGCAAGTATAGAGGCGACGATACAATATACCGTTGAAAACTTGCGAGCAAAAAAATATTACCTAATACAGAGCAATGTCTAGTTAGTGAAAACACGCTTAGTACAAACCCATGCACACATCAGTTCAAGTACTCTTTTTTTGGAACCTTTCAAAATTACTCTCCAAAGAATACATCAGTACAAACGCATACGTAGATCAGTACAATTACTCTGTTTTTTCTGACGGAAAAGCAACACGATGGGTCTCACCGTAATCCAAATTACTTTTCAACGGTTACGAATTTGAGAAAATGTTCAACATGACTAAGTTTAATAGATTGATCCGAAAGAATAACTTTGAGGTGGTTTCGTACCCTACCATAATCTCTTCGTTTGTTCTCCTCTATTAGTGGCTTTGGAGTGACTCTTTGTTGCATGTTGAGGGATTGTTATATGATCTATCTATGTTATTATTGTTGAGAGAACTTGCACTAGTGAAAGTATGAACCCTATGCCTTGTTTCCTAGCATTGCAATACCGTTTACGCTCACTTTTATCATTAGTTACCTTGCTGTTTTTATATTTTTAGATTACGAAAACTTCATCTACTATCCATATTGCACTTGTATCACCATCTCTTCGCTGAACTAGTGCACCTATACAATTTGCCATTGTATTGGGTGTGTTGGGGACACAAGAGACTCTTTGTTATTTAGTTGCAGGGTTGCTTGAGAGAGACCATCTTCATCCTACGCCTCCCACGGATTGATAAACCTTAGGTCATCCACTTGAGGAAAATTTGCTACAGTCCTCCAAACCTGTGAACTTGCAGGCCCAACAACGTCGACAAGAAGAACGTTGTGTAGTACACATCATGCACCCCCACCATCTGCAAAGTGGCCGTCACCAGGACCCTCATCAACGGTGGCGCCAGCCTCAATGTGCTCTCGGTGGAGGCCTTCAGCCTCCTCCATGTGACCCTGGAGCGACTTCGACCCAGCAAGTCCTTCTCGGGCGTCGGAGGCAGTTCCACCGGCTCCCTGGGGCAGATCCGCCTCCCGATGACCTTTGGCACCCACGACAACTTCCGCACAGAGCTGGTCGACTTCGACATCACCCCCATCGGCCTCCCGTACAACGCCATCCTCGGCTACCCTGCCTTGGCCCAGTTCATGGCAGCGACTCACCCGGCCTACAACCTCATGAAGATGCCCGGAAGCAGCGGCGTCCTCACCGTGGCTGGAGATACAAAGGATGCTCTGCATGCGCTCAAGCTCGCCTTCAAGGCGGCCGCAGCGGTGCAGCCCACCGCGCCGACACTCTCAAGGCCAAGGGGGCTGCGCCAACCAAGAAGAAGCAGTTGTTCACCCAAGACAAGGCGGAGACTAAGCAAGTACCAGTCGATGAGGACGGATCCTCCGGCGCCATCTTCACGATAGGCGCCAACCTCGACCCCGAGCAAGAGGAGGATCTAGTGAAATTCTTGCACACAAACAAGGAGGTGTTCGTGTGGGAACCCAAGCAGCTAGCGGGGGTCCCAAGGCAGGTGATCGAGCATCACCTGAACGTGTGCCCCAATATGCGCCTCGTGAAGCAGAAAGCAAGGTGGCAGTCCACTAAGAAGCAGGCCTTCATCGTCCAAGAAACCCGCAAGCTAGAAGCTGCGGGAGTCATTCGCGAGGTTCGCTATCCGGAATGGCTGGCCAACCCTGTTGCTGTGTCGAAGAAGGGAGGAAAGGAGCGCATGTGCGTCGACTTCACCAACCTCAACAAGGCCTGCCCCCAAGATCCGTTCCTGCTCCCCCGCATCGACCAAATCGTCGACTCCACTACTGAGTGCGACCTGTTGTGCTTCTCGGATGCCTTCTCGGGCTATCAACAGATCAAGATGGCGGTAGAAGATGTGGAGAAAACGGCCTTCCTGACCCCGTGCGGGGTGTACTGCTACACTTGCATGCCGTTTGGATTGTGCAACGCAGGCGCAACCTTTCAGCTGTTGATGCATATCGCCTTAGGCCGGTAGCTCGGGAGAAACGCCGAGGCCTACGTCAACGACATCATGGTGAAGCCTCGGGAGGCCAAGACCCTGATACAGGACCTGGAGGAAACCTTCGCGAGCCTTCGTGAAGTGGACCTGTGGCTCAACCCGGAGAAGTGCGTGTTTGGTGTTCCTTCTGGAAAGCTTCTGGGCTTCCTCATGTCCCACAGAGGCATCGGGGCTAACCCAGAGAAGGTCAAGGCAATCGACGACATGAGTCCACCCCAAACCCTCAGGGAAATGCAGAAGCTCATCGGGCGAGTAACCGCGCTAGGACGCTTCATCTCCAAGCTGGGGGAACGAGCCTTGCCCTTCTTCAAGCTGATGAAGAAGAAGGGTCTGTTCAAATGGACTCAAGAGGCTCACAAAGCGTTCCAAGATCTCAAGAAGTACCTGACCAGCCTTCCGGTGATGGTGGCCCCACGCCCCCAGGAGTCCTTGGTGCTCTACCTCGCCACCACACCCAACTCCGCCAGCGCAGCTCTGGTGGAGGTTCGGGAGGAGCGCCGGGTGAAGGCCGCATCTGCCATAACCCTGGCCGCAACAACTCAGAGCCAGGAGGGCCTCGCGAGGGCCACGACCTCGGCAAATGGGGGGCAGCCTCAACAGGAAGGCACCTCTGGGGCTGAGGGGACCTCGCCAAGTAGTCAGGAACCAGGGGCCCAAACGCCTCAGGAGGCGCTCGACTCTCCGAAGGGTGCAGGCTCCATCGGCACGCCCACTCTCGTCGAGCATCCCGTGTATTTCGTCAGCACGGTGTTGCGGGATGCAAGGGCATGGTACCCCATGCCCCAAAAGATCTTGCTCGCGTTGTTGGTGGCCTCTCAGAAGCTGCGGCACTACTTCCAAGGTCACCCCATCAAGGTCGTCTCAGCCTACCCATTGGAGAGGGTGCTCAGGAGTCCTAACTCCGCTGGAAGGGTCGCTGAATGGAACATCGAGCTGCAAGTGTTTCAGTTAGAATTCAGCCCGACCAGAGTCGTCAAGGGGGCCGCCCTTGCAGATTTTGTGGCAGAATGGACAGAGGCGCCAGGGCTCGAAGCAGGAGAAGATCAGTCACTTTCCCCGGGAAGCGAGGCGCCAGACGACTGGGTTATGCACTTCGATGGAGCATTCTCGTGACATGGCGTAGGGGCAGGCGCAGTGCTTATATCCCCCACTCAGGACAAGCTCTACTACGCCGTGCAGCTCTGTTTCCAGCAGGGCGAAAAGGTTTCCAACAACATAGCAGAATACGAGGGCCTCATAGCAGGCTTGAAGGTAGCGGTCGCACTGGGGGTGAAGTGCCTCATCATGAAGGGTGACTCACAGCTCCTCGTCAACTTCTCCAACAAAGTATACGAGCCCAAGGACGAGCACATGGAGGCGTACCTTATGGAAGTGCGCAAGATGGAAAAGCAGTTTTTGGGGCTGGAGCTGCAGCATGTGCCTCGCGGCACCAATCAGGCGGCTGATGACATCGCCAAGAGGGCATCAAGGCGGCTGCCTCAGTAGCCTGGCGTTTTCGAGGAACGACTCTTCAAGCCCTCAGCAGTACTGTCGCTATCAAGCATAGTGCAACCTCGAGAGGAGCTCCCTCAACTGCTTGCCTCAGGGGCCCCGGCCTGTGGCCCGACCTCGGGAGCGCACTTGCTCCTGGCACTGGAGCCTCAGAAAGGATGCTGGACTGTAGAGCTCAAAGATTACCTGATGCAAGGGACTCTACCAAAGAAAGAAGAGGACGCGGAACGCGTGGCCCGGCAGGCCACGACCTACTGCATCCAAGACGGAGAGCTCTACCGGAAGCAACCCAACGGTGTTTCCCTGTGTTGCATCTCCAGAGAACAGGGGAAGGAGTTGCTAGCAGACATTCATGATGGAGACTATTGGCATCACTCATCATCACAGACCCTCGTCGGCAAGGCATTTCGCAGTGGGTTTTATTGGCCTACGGCACTCAACGACGCAATCGAGGTGGTGAAGGCTTGTGAAGCCTGTCAATTCCATGCCAAGTAGATTCATCAGCCAGCTCAGGGCCTGCAGACCATTCCACTCTCGTGGTCGTTCACGGTATGGGGGCTGGACATTTTGGGCCCGTTTCCTCGGGCGCCAGGGGGCTATCGCTACCTCTACGTCTCCATTAACAAGTTCACCAAGTGGGCTGAGGTGGAGGCTGTCTGCACCATCCCAGCTGGCTCTGCAGTCAAGTTCATCAAGGGCCTTGTGAGCCGATTCGGGGTGCCTAATCGCATCATCACCGACAACGGTTCACAGTTCACCAGCAATCTCTTCAAAACATATTGTGCTAACCTTGGAACACAGATATGCTACGCTTCGGTGGCACACCCTCGGAGCAACGGCCAAGCTGAACGCACCAACGCCGAGGTCCTAAAAGGCCTCAAAACCAGGACTTTCAAGAAGAAGCTGGAGGCCTGCGGCAGGGGCTGGTACGACGAGCTCCAGTCCGTGCTATGGTCCGTCCGCACTACCGACACCAAGTCAACCAGCGAAACCCCATTCTTCCTCATCTACAGAGCTGAGGCGGTCCTCCCCCACAAGGTCAGGCGTCGCTCCGCACGGGTCCTGGCGTTTGACGAAGCGCAGCAGGACGCCACGCAGGGGATGGATCTCGTGTTGGGGGAGGAACACCGTCGGGAGGCCACGCTTCGAGCGGCAAGATACCAGCAGGCGCTGCGGTAGTACCACTGTCGCAACATCCTCCCCAGGACTCTCGAGGTACGTGACCTCGTGCTCAGGCGGGTGCTCTCTAGGGAAGGGCTGCACAAGCTCTCGCCCATGTGGGAGGGCCCGTTCAAGGTTGTTCATGTTTCCAGACCTGGCGCCGCACGCTTGGAGACCCAGGAGGGGGTGCCCATCTCGAATGCGTGGAACATTCAACACCTCTGGCGATTCTACCCTTGAAGTAAGGCCCAGTGCCTGTAAAGAAGGCCCGGCGCCTGTGAAGAAGGGCCCAGTGCCTCCAAAGAAGGCCCAGTGCCTGTGAAGCTCGTCGCACCAAGAAAAGGCCCGGTGCCTTAGAAGAAGGCCAATCCCTATGAAGCTCGCCGCCCGTGACACTCTCACGTAATAATGAGTTGGGGTTGTACACGCCCCAGAGTCTTCGGAGTGCCGCCCTTGGGCCTCGGAGGCTCCTGCCCACGCCCAGTGGCAGCACTTAGCTCCGCGCTGGTGAGAAGACATCGAAGACTAGATTAGGTGCCGGACGCGGCTTTTCATTTGCTTTCCACAGTTGGCTTGTTCACCCTTGTTTGAAACTTTATTGGAGTTGCTTTTAGTGTTGTTTGCCATCCCAGCCCGTGATTCTTTGGCTTTGTCTTTCGCCTGACTCGTCCTCTCTTTCACAAGCCTCGCGAGGGGGCTGCGCGGGCGCCCCCGCGAGCACCTTCTTGCCTAATTTCGCGAGGCTCCCTCACCCAAGTTCACAGCGGGAGCACCCCTCCAGGTCCATGCCCACGGGCATCGCGACGCGAACACAGGGCCTGAGCCGGTCACCCTCATGACAAAGGTTCAAAATCTATCGTCCCGGCTAAATTTTGCAGGCTTCAAGACGCCCGGCGAGACCTCAGGCAGGTACCTCACGAGGCAAAAACTGCAGCGAGCCCCTCGAGCTAAGTTGTTCCTACGCGCAAGCACGCAGCCGCAACACCACAACATAGCATGGGAATAATAGACATAGCATAATAATTAAGGGCAATAGTCCAACACGCCCCCACGGGGCTCCATACTTCTCTCTCTCTCTCTGCGGAGGAAAAGGAGATAAACAAAATAAACGCGGCGTGCCCGGCGACGGCTCGTGGGGGGATTCGCATCGCCCTCCTGAGCTTAATCAGACTCTTCCTCACGCTTCATCGAGGCATGACGATGTGATGACCTACTACCACCCTCAAAGCGGGCGCGGCGGCGTGGTGGTTGGTCGCGGCCACCGCTGGAGGAGCTGTCACCAGAGGGGGAGCCGCTGAAGCTTGGCGAGCTACGGGCGCCACCGACGGTGAGCTCGCCTTCATCCTCGTTGCGGCCGTCACCAAGTCCCAGCACCCGATCACCATCATCGTCTTCAGGGCAGCACCCGACACGGCGGTCGTCTTCTCTGAACACCCTCACGTAGAGGGTCGCGTCGCCGTCAAACTTGAAGTGTAGGGTGCACCGCCGGCCCAGGCCGCTCGTGCGGGCAAACGTCTGCTAGCCGCGGGCCAAGGCCACATTCTCGGTGACAGAGATCTCCACCGAGACCCAGGAAGCCCTACTGCTGCAGCCGTCCTCCTGGAGCCAGAGGCCGCCAGGAGCGCCAGCCGGGACTTCGCTGGCGAAGAAGCGCGAAAGCTGAAGCCAGTTACCGGCTGGGTCCGCCGACCACACGAGAAACTTCGGCAACACCTTTGCCGACTGGAAGCGCGGCCTAGGAGGCCGCGCGGCCACAACGCGCCTTCCCTCACCCACCGGGCGGCCATCACCACGCGAAGGACCATCGCCGCGACCACGAGGAGCCACCGCAGGAGTCGCGGGGTGCTTGCGGGGGCGACCCCGGCCGCGCTTGGGCGGAGGGGAGCCAGGCCCTTCCCGACGAGCCTTTCCTTTCTCCGCGGCGCCATGGGACACAGCAAGCGACTGGAGCAGGGAGGAAGAAGAAGCAGGCGGGGGAAGAGAGATGAGCAGCGGGGGCCTGCGCCCTCCCACATTTATAACCCAAGGGAGGCCAACCGTCGGCCTCCACGATAGCAGGTAATCATAACTCTTTTTGCATGCAGCAGGGACTCGTCAAATCGGGCAGTTGCCGAGGCAGCGTGGGGAAGCGGAGATGGCCACGTCCAATCAACCGCCATGCGGCGACCAAGGCCGCAGGCTATTGGGGCCCGCGGCGCTCCGCACTTGCCCTTTCGCTTCACTGCTAAGCCAAGTCCGACCGCTCCTTGGGCCCGGGGGCTACTGTCGGCGTTCTGGGAACGGGGGTCCCCAGAGTTGCCTGCCTGCGGCCTGCGGCGTGGCTAAAGGGGTGGCCCAGTACGGCCCATCTTCATCAACTCAAGCTCAAGACCTTCACGAGGGCCAAGCCTCGCGGGGCGGACAACGTATGGCTTCCTCAGGAATGGCCTCACCAGGCCGACTCGCGAGGAGGCGGAGAGATCAAGGCAAGGGTATGTCTCCAGGTGCTCGTGATGCAAGCCATGACGATCGAGACCACGCGGGCGCCAGGTGGGCGCCGGCCTACACAGTGTCCTTGTTTCCTCTTTGGTGCAAAGGGGGCAAGCGCAGGCGTGGAGTACCGAGGCATCAGGCAAAGGTTACCATTCCGGTGCAACGAGACCAAGACCAGCAGAGCGGCAGGATGGAGGTCACTGTGGAGCCCAAGACGGCGTCATGGCCAGTGCCTTTGGTAGCCGAAGACCAACTTTAGTCAGGATAACTTGTACCAGATGTTCCCCTTCAAAATGGCCGTTGTTAGCGCCCTTCCCGCTCAATATTTGGGAAGAGGACCAGGGCCTCTATATATAGGGATAGACACCATAGTAGAGACCATCTCATCGAGATCTCATAGAGTTCTCATCAGATCCAGAGGCGATCGAACTCACCCAAGTAGTTCACCGCACCAGCTCAAGAACACCTCTTGCGAGGCTGTTCTTCCCTTGTACTGTTCATCATCAGCCCTTGAGGCAATCCACCACACCACACACTGGAGTAGGGTATTACACCACAACGATGGCCCGAACCAGTATAAACCTTGTGTCCCTTGTGTTGTTCATCGGGTAGCTTAGATTCTCAGCGAGGCATTGGGACGTGGATCAGTAGGGGGAAGATCTTGGCGCGCACCCCAGAGTTCGAACCTTAAGGGTTTTGCCAGAACCCGATATCCGACAAGGGTACCCAGACCTGCCTACCTATGGCCCACGACGTGGCTTCATCGACGGACTGGTATGGCCCAGCTTTGACTACGGTAAGAGAAGACCCTCGCAAGGGACCAAGCCTCGCGAGGCGGGCGACAGCAAGACCTCCTGAAGGAGCAGCCTCCTTAGCGGAGCGGAGATTTCTATGCAAGACCAGCCATGATGACCAAGGCCACGCGCGCGCCAACAGGTGCAGAACAACATGTTTCCTCTTTGGTGCAAAGGAGACAAGCGTAGGTGTGGACTCCCAAGGAATTAGGCAAAGGTTGCCATTTGCGTGCAATGAGACCAAGACCGCCAGAACGACAAGATGGATGTCATCACCGAGCCCACCACGACGTCATGCTGAGAGGCTTTGCAGGAGAAGACCACCTTTCGTCAGGATTAGATGCACTTCTTGTTCCCCTTCAAATTTGGCCGTTGTAGGATCCCTTCTCGCCTAGTTTTGGAGGAAGAGGACCAAGGCCACTATAAATAGAGCCTAGCCACCACCGTAGAGAGGGGTCGATCAACTCATCAACGGATCAACTCATCGAACCAGCAAGAGCTCACCACAAGAACACGCCTCTTGAGGTTGTTCTTCTACGTGTACTAGTTCATCCTCAACCCCTCACGAGGCTAATCCACCACAAAGCAGGAGTAGGGTATTACACCGCAAGGTGGCCTGAACCTGGGCAAACTATTGTGTTTCTCTCTGTCATGTTCATTGAGCTAGGTCATGAGAGCAGTGGATTGAGAGGCTTGAGAGGTTGAGTTCTTCGCACACGCCCATGAGTTCGGACCTTTCTTGGGTCTGCGTAGCCCGGAATCTGACATTTGGTGCGCCAGGTAGGGGCGTGTCAAAGCCTCTCTTCTGCCAATTGTTTCACCCCCGCTCCACTGTTCTCATGGAGGACACTCATTGAGTTCGTGCCAAGGTGCCCACGGGCAACAGTGCTCCTCACCGGTCCCTGTCGCCTGTGGCCAACGCTGCCACTGGCCCTGCAGCCCACGAGCAGCAGGATTCGTCGCTGCCACCCTCCATGTGACGCGACGGCCGCACCGCCACTGACCCCTTCCGCTGCTTCGTCCACCCACGCCCGTCGTGGGCCGGCGACCGTGCACTCGGCGCTGCTCATGGCGCGTGAGCTTCTGCGCTACCGTCCGGCGGATGACTTCTACGAGGATTGGCTGGACCGAATCGCCAAGCTTGTCAGTGCTGCGGGAGAGGCTCCTGGGCCGTCCCGCTCGCTGCCTCCCACGTAGCCCCAGGCGGGAGACATAGCTCATGGCACGCCTCCTCCTCCTCTCTGGCAAGACTTCGTCTCGAGCCAAGGCGCGAGGCCCCCCAGCTCCTCCCGCACCTCCACGCCAAGACCGCGTGCAACCTGAGTTGGTTGCACGTGGGCGTCAAGACCTGGCTCCCCCTCCGAGGCGAGCCCCAGTGGCCACGGCGGGATGCCGAGCGTTCACTCCAGATCTTTGTCGTGTCATCTGCCCCAACAAGTTCAGGTCGGATCTACCTGCACGCTAGGACGGCACCCCCGACTCGGCCGAGTTCCTTCAGCTCTACGAGTTAAGCATCGAGGCGGTAAGTGGTGATGAGATGGTCATGGCGAACTGGTTCCGCATGTCCCTCAAGGATGGCATGCCCTCGTGGCTCCTGAACCTCCCGGTAGGGTCGATCTCCTTCTGGGACGAGCTACGTGAGCGCTTCATCACCAACTTCCAAGGCACCCGTGACTGCGCTTCTGCAGCCGGTGACGTACGACGCATAAATCAACAACCAGGAGAGACCTTGCATAAGTACATCCAGCGCTTCACCAATGTTTGCCTCAATATCCCCAAGGTGTCGGATGAGGCCATCATCCCAGCATTCACTGATGGCATCCGGGATGTCAAGATGAAGGAGGAGCTTGCCATACATGAGGAGTTTTGCTCGGCTCTAGAGATGTTCAACATGGTGACCTGGTGTGCGAGGGCAGAAGAAGGTCGCCTCTCGCTCCTCGAGCTCCCTGAAGTCGATCCTGAAGACAAGAAGGCCAAGGTGAAGGATGTGAAGCGCAAGGGCCCGACTTTGTTTGCAGCCAAGCCTGACATGAAGCACGACTGTGATCACCCTGAGTCCTCCGAGGGCAACTGCCCGTTCTGCGTCTTCCACAATGTGCATAACCACAACACCAACGACTGCCAAGAGCTCAAGGCTATCCGCGACGGACGCCTCGGTCGACGCCCCGAGCGCAACGACCATGGCTACGGCCGTGGAGGAGGCCGCAGCGGAGGCCGCTGGGACGATCGTGGCCCCTGTCAGGGTTGGCGCGATCATCCTCGTGAAGACAGCTGGCAGGACCTACCTCGTGACGGCTCGTGGCGAGACCAGCCTCGCGAGGACCGTCCTCAGGGCAATGCTAGCCTCCCTCTGGTGCCGCCGCCACCAAGAAGGAACGACGACCACCGCCAAGATGATGGGTCTGGGGGCTTCCAAGAGCCTCGTGCTATCACCTGCATCCTGGGGGTGTGCTCAGGCCCCAACAGTTCACTCGTGAGGTGAACGCGGCCCTCCCCAAGCTCAAGCCATCGCATCCGCTCAGGTGGTCCAAGTACACCATCACCTTCAATTCTTCGGACCATCTCAAGTGCGCGGGCCACCTCAGGCATGCTCCCCATGCTCTGCTCACCTACCATCAGCAACATTCTCATCACCAAGACACTTGTCGATGGCAGCGCTGGGCTCAATGTTCTCTCTGTCGAGACATTTCACAGGCTCCAGGTGCCATATGACCAGCTTCAGCCCACCAAGCCATTCTCACGAGTGACCGACGGCTCCACGCACCCAATCAGGCAGATTCGCCTCCCCGTCACCTTTGGGAAGCACGACAACTACCACACCGAGCTCATCGACTTCGACGTCGCCCACATTCGCCTGCCGTACATTGCCACCCTCGAGTACCCCAGCTCTCTCCAAGTTCATGGCGGCAATGCACCATAGCTACAACGTCCTCAAGATGTCTGGAAGCAGCTGCATCATCACGGTTGCCTGCGATGAGAAAGATGTGGTGTGCTCCCTCGAGCGTGCCTACTAGGCTACAACGGTCAAGGACTCAAATGGTGAAGGCTTCATCCTTCCCCCCGAGGTTGCCCCCAAGAAGAAGAAGCAGCTCCTCCTCAAGGGCACTCAGGAGGCTGGCATGCCAGATGGTTGTGACTCGGGCCCCTCTCCCTCTACTGGGGTGCCTTTCCCTCTCGCATAGGAAGGTGCGCCCTGCGCCCCCCTCAGGTTGGGCTCGAGGGCTCTTCTCTGGAAGGCCTCCGACCTGGTCCATGTCACGAGGGAGGCATTTGGGCACCATGTCGAGGCGTGCTTCGACCCGCGCTTCCAGGAGCAAGGTGCAGGGCACAAGGCACCAAGCGCACAGGAGTTCATCACAAGGGCAATCGAAGATCTTAAGGAGGCACGGGCAATGCAAGGCGAGCGACGGCCCGCACCACTCAACGCAGCTGCTGCTCAGGACACGAGCGGTGAGCTGCACTTCTACATCAACATCCCGGGCCTCAATAGAGCTGCTTCTCAGGAACTCTTCTAGTTGTCAAGCGTCGGCCCGTGTGGAGGCCTTCCCCATAGCTAAGTTTGCATGCCTTTCGGCCTGCCGACGCGGCAGCCTCGCTCCAGTGCTGCATGCGTGGCGTCATGGCGTCTTATGAAGCCAGGCGCCAGGCAGTCCTGACGAAGGAAGAGCCGGAGCCTCCTGAGTCCCCCGAGGCTCAGGAGCCTGCTGGCTCATGAAGAGCAACTTCTGCGGCACGTGTCTTCAGCTACTTCAACACTTCTACCCCAACGGTTCCAAGTGACTTTTTAGTTCGTTCAGTTGAGGGCGCCCATCGGGCTGCATTATCCTCTACCTGTCTGAGTCCGCCCCACAGTGTGTATCATTTTTGCACATCTATCAGAACTAATTTCACCGTTTTTATGAGCTGCCTTATAATGTTATCGACATCATAGCCATTGCCCTGTTACTCACGAGGCCGCCCCGCGCGGCCCCCGCGCGCTGCTAACCCGCCTTGAGTTCATCCGGACGTAAGGGTTGTCGGCACGGCGCCTGTGCATGGGTCTGTCCCTATAGCATTGAAAAACCTGAGAGACTGAACTCTGGCTCGCGGCCAGCTCCGCACACGCCACCTCACCGTGTCCTCTGTGCTTTCACCTTCTCGCGGAGGGATCGCCGACAGGTCAGCAAGCACTGTTGTATGCCATGCTCCATTCCTCCAGCTAACTTGTAGGAATCCCAGGACCCGGTAAGGCGGGTCGCGATCACTCAGAGGCACTTGTGCGAGGCCAGCCATCCCGTTCCTCCACCTGACTCGCTTGTGTGTTAAAGGGGGAGCCTCTGAGCATCGCGCCTCAGGAGCCCCTACTGGCCCCTGAGCACTCACCCCCGTGCCTTGTCCATAGCATCGCGACCTGGCATACCTGTGGCGGCTGATCCGCGCTCGGGAGCTGGGACCCGAGGACGTAGAGCACCCAGATGAGGGGAGGGGAAGGGGACAATTTGAGCCTTGCTTAAGGATCGCCGCGACCGTGAAAATGCGGCCAGACATCGCGGGAAGGATGCCACAATAGTGTGAAGAGAAACATGAATCAAAATATAAGTCCCTAAATGTGTGCATAGCGTTAATATTGTGATCTACGTCACGCCCCTCGCGACCTAGTTGGGGCAAGGATGCTTCCCTTTCAGTCCTGCGGGGGCTGCTTGCACGTCAAGGGGGACCTCCAAAGCATTGCACCTCAGGGGCTCTCACCGGACCTCGGGCCGCTCACCTCCTGGCCTTGACCACGGCACCGCGACCTGGCATACCAGCGATGGCTGAAGCCTGCCTGGGGACTGGGCCCCGCAGACGTAGAGCTAAGCTACCGCGATAATGAAAGGGGGGACCGTGCCTTAGCGGGAGACGTAGGCGTAACATTGATTGGAGAACGACAACTACAAAGCAAAAGCATTACAAGTTTTTACATGCCCCCACGGGGTTAGTGATGACATGCTACAGGACGAAACAAAAGAGGAAATACTAAGGAGAGCGCGGCCCCAACGGCTTCACCGACGATGTCGGGCTGATGTCATACCTGAAGCGGGAGCGCGGAGGCTCGGCAGCTCGTAGCTGAAATCGTCGGTTGGGTCATGCTCGGAAGAAGCGCTACTGCTGTCCGAAGAGGCGCTGCCGCTGTCGGAGGAGTCGCTGGCATGGCCAAGGGCAAGTTCGCCACCGGTGGCCCTGTCGCCACAACCTCCTCCACTGGAACAGCACCCCAAGCGTCGGCCTTCCTCGTCGAAGATCCAGAAGAAGAGTGTTAACACCCCATCGTACATGAAGTAGATGGCGTGGGCCCCTTCCAGGCGGCACGCGCGGGCAATCGAGCCCCACCCGCGGGTCATGAAGGCGTCACCGGCGTCCACGACCTCGACATCCGCTTCTGCAGCCTGGCCGCAGCACCCATTGTTCTGCAACCACAACTCGACAGGTCCCCTCGACAGTACCTCCCCCGTGAAGGGACTCGAGAGAGAAATCAATGTGTGTGGCAGCGTCGCGCCCCACACCATGAACTCTCGGGCCGAGCCTTCGGTGTGGGCCACGAAGGAGGTAGCCTTGCGGTTGTCGTTCGCCTTCCTCCACAGCTCTGGTCCTCGCTGCGCCGGTCATCGTGAGCAGGGCCCTGTCCGCGGGCAAACAAGGGAATCGGGAAGCCCGGCGGGGCCCGGTCGTGCCAAGGCTGCGTCACCACGGCCTCATCGGCATCGCCCCAGGAGTGGTCCGACCTCTTCTTCGGCGGGAGTATCTCGGGTTCCATCTCAGGGGCTTTTCCCTTCTCCGCTGCGGAGAGCATCCTGATCGGCGCCATAGGTGCTCTGGCAAGACGGTGGAGCAAGGAGAAGGAGGAGCAAGGATCAAGAAACAGAGATGAGCAGGGGATCCGCCCGCTCCCACATTTATAGCCAGGAGAAGGTTAATCATTGGCCTCCCATGCTCTCAAGTAATGATGATTCTCTCTGCATGCGGCATGCAGTTGTCAAATCGAAAGGTTGTCGAGGCGACATGGGGAAGCGGAGACGCCCACGTACCATCAAGCGCCACGTGTCGGCTCGGTCCACAGGCGATTGGGCCCGCGGCGTTCCGCACTTGCCCTTTGGCTTCGCCTCGAAGCCAAGTGCGGGCGCGCCTTGGGCCCGAGGCCTTCTGTCGGCATTTTGGGAACCAGGGTAGCCAGACCTGCCTCCCTGGCCCATGACGTGGCTTCATCGATGGCCTGGTATGGCCCAGCTTCAACTACGGTAAGACAAGATCCTCGCGAGGTACCAAGCCTCGCGAGGCGGGTGACATCAAGGTCTCCCGAAGGAGCGGACTCCTTAGGCGGCGTCCTGAGCGGAGCGGGGATTTCTATGCAAGACCCAGCCTCACGAGGTTGGAATGACATCAGCCATGAAGACCAAGGCCAGGCGCCGCCAGCGGGCGCAGAGCAGCGGGTTTCCTCTTTGGTGCAAAGGAGACAAGCGCAGGTGTGGAGTCCCAAGGAATCAGTCAAAGGTTGCCATTTGCGTGCAAAGAGACCAAGACCACCAGAACGGTAGGATGGATGTCATCGCCGAGCCCACCATGATGTCATGCTCAAAGGCTTTGCTGGTGAACACCACCTTTTGTCAGGATTAGATGTACCTCTTGTTCCCCTTCAAATTTGGCCATTGTGGGATCCCTTCCCGCCTAGTTTTGGAGGAAGAGGACCAAGGCCATTATTAGTAGAGCCTAGCCACCACCGTGGAGAGGGGTCGATCGACTCACGAAGGGATCAGCTCATCGAACCACCAAGAGCTCACCACAAGAACACGCCTCATGAGGTTGTTCTTCCACTTGTACTAGTTCATCCTCAGCCCCTCACGAGGCTAATCCACCACAAAGCAGGAGTAAGGTATTACACCGCAAGGTGGCCCGAACCTGGGTAAACTGCTGTGTCTTTCTCTGTCGTGTTCATCGAGTTAGGTCGTGAGAGCAGCAGATCGAGAGGCTTGAGAGGTTGAGTTCTTCGCACACTCCCCTGAGTTCGAACCTTTCTTGGATTTGCGGAGCCCGGAATCCGACACGCTGTTACTACTGTTGATGCTTATGTAGCTCCTGCTGCTACTCCAGAGGAGGAGGACTATTACTATGATGGGATCGGTCAAAATCAGAACTACATGCAACCACTAGCACCACCACCACTAGGTCATCCTCATGCGTATAATCACAACGCTAGGGCTACACCACCACCTCAGGTATGAGATTAAGACCATATTACTAGTGGTACGTTGATAAGCACATTTCATATATATAATTTTGGCATAAAAATATATCATCTGTTGTGATTCGACCATTAATACTTGTTGTGAACTATTGCATATTGGCATGAAAATCATATAAAAGGATTGTTGACTAGTCACTTGTTTATTTTGCAGACAAGTGTGACAAGGCACAAAATTCTTCTACTACAAATGATCAAGTGACGGAGTCAAGGAGCTGAGCGTGAAGGAAATTAGTAAGCAGAGGGGCAAGTTAAAGGAGAGAGGGACCTTCTTGTGAAGGAAGAAGAAAAGGAGAAGGGCCAATGTGCAATTGGGCAGATCTAATCAGAGGGGAACAAGATCCCTAGCGGCATCCTTCTTTCTCCTCAGGGCTGGATACACATCTCTCCCTCACCCCTCCTTCCGATACTCCGGCCACCACCACGGCTAGGCCGGTGTGGTGTCACGCCATCAGCTCCTCCCCACGCCTCCACTAGCTCCACCGCACCATCTCCACCACCCATCGCTGCACCATCCACCATCAGCACCGCCACCTGAACCCCGAACTACCAGCAACCCACGCCGGCACCGTCCGTCCACCTTTCTCCACTCTCCAGCACCACCATCATCCGCTGCATCTCCCTTCACCACGCCACCACTCAACCTGCCTCTTCCTTCCTCTGCTCTCTGCTTGTTGCCGCTTCTTATTTTTCCCACACCTCTCTACTGTTCCTCTCCCACGTCTCCTGCTTCTGCTCCTCCCTCTTGCTTCGTCCTTGTTGCTTCTCTTCTTCCCCTGCCTCGCTGCTGCCCTTCTTCTTCCCCTCGCCATTCTGAATCTTCTCCATTTGCTGCTGCTTCTTCTCCATGCCTCCACGCTGCTGTTGTTCCCCTTCCTTGTTGATGTTTCTTTCTGAAGAAAATGACCCTGATGTCCTTCTCTGAATCCCTAAGTCGCCGCTAGAGTTTCTATCTCTTTCTTTCTCTTTAATTCACAGGATTTAGTACTTGTATAATATAATGTATGTGTTCTGGGATCTGACTAGTTGATGCACCTATATAAAATAAGTTCGTGTATGTTTGTCATTTGCACTGAATTTACGTAATTCCAGTGCATGTATGTGTTATAACAGTGTGTTCGCTTTTTTGCATAAATATATATCTACCACCAGTGGTAGTTACCACCACTTGAGTTTTGTATGTTGTATGTAGTATCTATCAAATCGGAGAGTATGTACCCGTAGCATGTAGTATATAAGAATGTTTAGGTAGTATGTATATACTATTTTTTTGATAGTATGTATTGTATTTTGAGTATGCTCTTTTTTACGTACAAATATGTACGTATTTCACAAATATAATAAAAACCATGGGCCAACTTGCAATTATTTTATGTAACTCACTTTGGAGTATCTTATATATAGTATATGAACATACTTAAAATGATAAAGTAGAATATATACTACCACATGGTAGTATATGAGACATGTGGGGTAACTACCCCCAGGTGGTAGGATGGATTTTACTTATATATATATATATGTATATATATATATAGATGCACACATATGTGTGTGTCTTTGATGTAAATACATATATTCTCTCCTACAACCTTGTTTCTTCCCTCTGTTCATGTTTGATAGTTATATGTGTGTCCTTGTCATGTTACATTCATGTCCTTTTACTTATGTTGTCATTGACGTTAGCTTGTGTTAGTATTCTAATTTCTCAAGCATTACGAAAACACCAAAAAGATAGCGAGAAAAATCCGAATCTCCCTGTGTTGTTTGCATTTCCTTTGTCGATGCTCTACGGGAACGACCTTGTTAGTTTAAGTTTTATTTTCTGCATTCGTCTCTTAAAATTGTATTATCTAGATTTAGCCGAGCATAGTTACCGTTGCCTAGTCCCTGTAGGGAACATTACATTCGTAGTTTGGGCGTAAAACCCCGTTGTATTATCTGATGATGTTATGTACCTAGGGTAGGGTCATGGACCTATCTAGGATACCATATCCAAGGACATCATTAGACGAAGCTACCTTCCAGTCGACCAAGAGGGACTCCACTCGACCGGCTAGAAGACACTCGACGAACCTAAAGACACTCGACCATGAAGACTCACTCGACCACCAGGAGTTCAGGATCTACTCTGTATCCAAACGGTCTGTAATTAAGTAGTCTTAATGGTCCTGATGACACTTTATGTAGGGCGTGACCAGTAACGCCCGGCCTTAATGTACTTTAACCCTCTGCTACGTGGGTTGGCTGGGGTCCTGGCGTCCTCTATATAAGCCACCCCCTCCACTGGTAGAAGGGTTCGCACCCCTGTAACTCATATACACATAAACCAGTCGACCGCCTCCGGGCTCCGAGACGTAGGGCTATTACTTCCTCAGAGAAGGGCCTGAACTCGTTAAACACTCGTGTGTACAACTACTCCATAGCTAGGATCTTGCCTCTCCATACCTACCCCCCATTCTACTGTCAGATTTAGAACCACGACAGTTGGCGCCCACCGTGGGGCGGGTGTCTTAGCGACTTTTTGGAGAAGTTGCAATTTGTCCGATTGCCTTCATCATGGTTTCCGGCGGAGCTCTGGTCGAGGGCCGCGAGATCCGTCTGGTGCGCTCGCTTTCATCGCCGACGACTCCGCTTGGCTCCAGGAGGCACCACTCGACATTGACGCGCTCCCCGTCCGCGAGGCGACGCACTTTCGAGCGTGTATCCGCGGCGTCCTGCTGCGGCAGCCGTCGACTCCTTACCGGTTGACTCCGGTGCTGTCTTCCCTCCCTGTCTCCCGCCAGTGCAAGCGCTCCGGTTAGTCGAGGCTCCAGCAATGGGTGAGACACGCAGTGGCTCGCCAATCGGCCACCACCCAAGTCGCGGCAATTGAGCCCCACGAATCTCTCTACGGCCTGTTCGACCTGTCGACTGGCTCCGTAGAGACTGCATCCGAGTGCGATAGCAGTGATCCAGCGGCGGAGGTCCTGATGGTCAACGGGCCTCGTAGCCCTCCCGGTTTCCCCCGCAACGACGGGATGGACGACGGGGGCGACCCCGCTCAGGCCCACGAAGAGTATCAGCCCGAGCCACTCACTTCTCAGCAGAGGGAAGAACTTTGCCGCTGGTACATGGATGCCCTGCATACTCCCATTGCAGGAGAAACTCCTGAGGCTCGTGCCCTGGAAGAGGCGCGTTTGGACAACTTGGATGAACGCACTCGACTGGAGAACCTCCAGCGAGCACTCGACGAGCGTGCGCGTCAATGAGTACCCGACTCCAGCCGACGTCAGCTCTTTCCGCAACCGACTCAGGTATATCGAACCCCGATTCAGAATTTGGCAGCTGCAGCCCGTATAGCGGAATCAATTCAGCCCTCTCAGTCGGAGGCTAGAAGAGGCTTGATGCAGATCAGAGATTTGCTCCGGGCGGCAGGAGATCAGAATTCAGTTGTGTCACAGTCACGCAACAGGATTCACAGTCGATCCGTCGCTGCGAATACTGTTCAGTCGGCTCACAGTCCAAGGTCGCCTCCGAGGCGCGTGGGACGTGAAGGCCGGCGGGACCACCATGATGATCGATTTGATCGTGATGACAGGCGTCGAGTGCCCACTCCTCCCCCGAGAAGTGGGTCTAACGCCCATCGGCAGCAAGATGACAGACGCCAGCTCAGTGTTGGGCGGAGAGCTCCAGTCGACCCCAAAGAGCCGGGCTTTGACGTGAGATCCATCATCGTGCAAGGTTTGGTCGACCGGAACAGAGCTCATAGAGGTGGCCATGACAGAGATGTGCCCACGAGCAGTCGAGTCCACGTTTTAGGTCCAGAATGCTTTAGCAGAGCCATCAGAGCCGCAGTGATACCCCCCAACTTCAGGTTGGCGACTGGAGTGAGTAAGTTCACCGGAGAGTCTAAGCCTGAAACTTGGCTTGAAGACTACCGAGTGGCTGTTCAAATTGGTCGCGGTAATGATGAGGTGGCCATGAAGCATTTGCCACTTATGCTAGAGGGTTCGGCCAGGGCGTGGTTGAATCAGTTAGCTCCTAACAGCATTTACACCTGGGAAGATCTTTCTCGAGTGTTTGTCGGGACGTTCGAGGGAACTTGCAAGCGACCGGCCGGATTGACAGAGCTGCAAGTTTGTGTACAAAAGTCGAGTGAAACATTGAGAGATTATATCCAGAGATGGATCAGCTTGCATCATACTGTAGAGAATGTGTCGGACCATCAAGCGGTCTGCGCCTTCAAGGATGGTGTCCAGAACAGAGAGTTGAGCCTGAAGTTTGGTCGAACTGGAGATATGACCCTGAGTCGGATGATGGAAATAGCCACCAAGTACGCCAATGGCGAAGAAGAGGACCGACTCCGGAGTGGCAAGTACAAGCCGAGTCAGTCGGAGAAAGGAAACTCCAGTCGGAAGCAGAAGCGAAAGGTCGAACCGGCTGCTCCTGGAGAGGCTCTGGCCGTGACTCAGGGCAAATTCAAAGGGAAGCCCAAAGGATCTTGGAACCCCAAGAAGGTAAAGGATAAGGAAGGTAATGACGTGATGGATCTACCGTGTCATATCCACACGAAGAAAGACGAAGAGGGTAACTTCATCTACCCAAAGCATACCACTCGCCAGTGCCGGCTCTTAATCCAGCAGTTTCAAGGAAAACAGCCGAAGGACAAAGAGAAGGAGTCGGACAAGGCCGAGGACAAGGAGGACAGTGATGGAGAGTACCCTCATGTCAACTCCACTCTGATGATTTTTGCTGATGTAGAGAGCAAAAGTCGACTGAAAGTGATCAACCGTGAGGTCAATATGGTCGCCCCGGCGACACCAAGCTATCTGAGATGGTCGCAAACTCCCATTACTTTCGACCAGTCTGATCACCCTACTCACATTGCCACCCCTGGGAGGCAAGCGCTGGTGGTCGACCCAGTCATCGAAGGCACTCGACTAACGAAAGTATTGATGGATGGAGGCAGTGGATTGAATATACTGTATGCAGAGACGCTCAAGGGAATGGGCACTCCGATGTCCAGGCTCAGTTCCAGCAACATGAGTTTTCACAGAGTCATCCCTGGAAAGAAGGCTGAGTCACTCGGCCAAATAGCTCTGGATGTAGTCTTCGGCGACTCGAAGCATTTTCGCAAAGAGAAGTTGACATTTGAAGTCGTGGATTTCTGAAGCGCTTACCACGCTATTTTGGGAAGACCAGCCTATGCCCGCTTCATGGCTCAACCATGTTATGTGTACCTCAAATTAAAGATGCCTGGCCCCAAGGGCGTGATCACTATCACTGGCAGCCGGAAGAAGGCAGAAGAGTGTTTCCAAAAAGGCTCAAAGATTGCGGATGACCAGATAACAGTGGTAGAGCTGGAGGAATACAAGAAAAACGCAGATCCGAGTGATTTGTTGTGGGCCAAGAAGCCCGCCACAGAGTCAGCATTTTAGTCGTCTGGGGAGACGAAGCCAGTTCATATCCACCCGACTGACCCCAATGCAGCTCCGAGCCATATTTCCACAACACTCGACTCTAAATAGGAAGAAGCGCTCATCCAGTTCCTCCGTGAGAACTGGGACATCTTTGCATGGAAGCCAGCTGACATGCCGGGTGTTCCCAGGGGGCTGGCTGAGCATCGCCTTAGAGTCGACTCAAAAGCGAAACCTGTTAAAGAGCATCTTCGACGGTCCGCCATTCAGAAGAAAAAAGCCATTGGCGAGGAGGTGGCTCGACTCCTTGCAGCAGAGTTTAACCGAGAGATATACCACTCCGAGTGGCTCGCCAATGTTGTCATGGTTCCCAAGAAGGACAACTCACTTCGCATGTGCATTGATTTCAAACATATCAATCGGGCCTGCCCAAAAGATCATTTTCCTCTCCCTCGCATCGACCAAATTGTCGACTCGACCGCAGGGTGCGAGAGATTGTCTTTTTTAGATGCTTATTCTGGGTATCATCAGATCCGTCTATATGGACCTGATGAAATCAAAACAGCTTTCATCACTCCATTCGGATGCTTCTGCTATATCACCATGCCATTCGGCCTCAAGAATGCCAGAGCCACGTTCATGAGAATGATTCAAAAGTGTTTACTCACTCAAATCAGTCGGAATGTGGAAGCGTACATGGATGATATCGTGGTCAAGTCGCGAAAGGGTTCTGACCTATTGACTGACCTAGCTGAAACATTTGCCAATCTCAGAAGGTATGATATCAAGCTCAATCCATCAAAGTGCACATTCGGAGTACCTGGCGGAAAGTTACTCGGTTTTCTCGTTTCAGAACGAGGAATCGATGCTAACCCAGAAAAAGTTGGCACCATACTCCGAATGAAACGCCCTGTGCGTGTGCACGATGTCCAGAAGCTTACTGGATGCTTGGCCGCGTTAAGTCGATTCATCTCTCACCTCGGTGAAAAGGCATTGCCCCTTTACCGACTGATGAAGAAGGCAGACAAGTTTGAGTGGACTCCAGAAGCTGATGCAGCGTTTGCCGAGTTAAAAACTCTGCTCTCCACCCAGCTGGTGCTTGCTGCTCCAATCAGCAAAGAGCCTCTGTTGCTTTATATTGCAGCCACAGGACAAGTCGTCAGTATAGTACTTACGGTCGAGCGGGAAGAAGAAGGGAAAGCCTTCAAAGTTCAGCGCCCAGTGTATTATCTCTCTGAAGTTTTGACCCCATCGAAGCAAAGATATCCTCATTATCAAAAGCTTGTATATGGGATCTACATGACCATGAAGAAAGTTGCTCATTATTTCTCTGATCATGACATTACAGTCGTCAGCGATGCACCATTGTCAGAGATTCTGCACAACAGAGATGCAACTGGTCGAGTGGCTAAGTGGGCGATTGAACTCCTTCCCCTTGATGTCAAATTCGAGGCAAAGAAAGCCATTAAGTCCCAGGCTATAGCAGATTTCCTTGCCGAGTGGATTGAGCAACAGCAGCCGACTCAAGTTCACTCGGAGCATTGGACCATGTTCTTTGATGGCTCTAAGATGTTAAATGGTTCTGGTGCTGGGGTTGTTTTGGTTTCCCCTCGAGGAGACAAGCTCAGATATGTGCTCCAGATCCACTTTGATTCCTCCAACAATGAAGCAGAATATGAAGCACTCTTGTATGGGTTGCGCATGGCCATTTCACTCGGCGTCCATCGCCTTATGGTCTATGGCGATTCAGATTTGGTGGTCAATCAGGTGATGAAGGAGTGGGACGTTAGAAGCCCAGCCATGACTGGATACTGCAATGGAGTGAGGAAGCTCGAAAAGAAGTTCGAAGGGTTCGAGCTCCACCACATACCCCGACTGAAAAATCAAGCAGTTGACGATCTGGCTAAGATAGGATCCAAGAGAGAAGCCATCCCCAGTGATGTGTTCTTGGAGCATATCGATGCTCCGTCAGTCGTAGAAGATCCTTTTACCGATGAAGCTCCGCAACCTAAGAGTGTTACGGATCCGACTGAGGTTGAAGTCCCAGCAGTGGTCGACCTGATCATGGAAGTTTTAGTGATCACTCCCGATTGGACAGTACCATATATCGCATATATCTTGAGGAAAGAACTGCCGGAGGACGAAGAAGAGGCTCGACGGATCGTCCGCCGATCTAAGGCCTTTACCGTGATAAGGGGACAGCTGTACAGAGAAAGCGCGACTGGAGTTGGTCAGAAATGCATAACACCGGAGGAAGGTCGAATAATCCTTGATGACATCCACTCGGGGACCTGTGGCCATCATGCGTCCTCTCGGACCATCGTGGCCATAGCATACCGAGCCGGATTTTATTAGCCAAGAGCGAATGAAATGGCGAAGGAGATAGTCGACAAGTGCGAGGGATGTCAATTTTACTCCAATATGTCACACAAGCCCGCGTCAGCTTTGAAGACTATACCACTCGTCTGGCCCTTTGCAGTATGGGGTTTGGATATGGTCGGTCCTTTGAGAACAGGCAGAAGCGGTTTTACCCATGTGCTGGTAGCAGTCGACAAGTTCACCAAGTGGATCGAAGCTAAATCCATCAAGAACCTCGATGCCGGTACTGCTGTCAGATTCATCAGAGAATTGATATTCAGATATGGAGTCCCGCACAGCATCAACACTGACAAAGGGTAAAACTTCGATTCCGAAGAGTTCAGAGCTTTCTGCACGTCTCAAGGCACACGAGTCGACTATGCTTCAGTCGCTCACCCACAGTCGAATGGACAGGCAGAACGAGCCAACGGTTTGATTCTCAAAGGGTTGAAACCCCGTTTGATGCGTGATCTTAAGCATGCGGCTGGTGCATGGGTCGACGAACTTCCCTCGGTGCTTTGGGGGTTAAGGACCACGCCCAACCGGTCGACTGGAAGAACTCCATTCTTCTTGGTCTACGGAGCTGAAGCAGTCTTGCCGAGTGACCTTCTCCACAATGCTCCCCGGGTCGAGCTCTACACCGAAGCTGAAGCAGAACAAGCGCGGCAAGATGCAGTCAACCTTTTAGAGGAAGAAAGGGAGATGGCTCTGATCAGATCGACCATTTACCAACAAGACTTGCGTCGCTTCCACGCCAAAAACGTGAAGAGTCGAGCCTTCCAGGAAGGAGATTTAGTTCTCCGAGTGGATCAGCAGAAACCACACAAGCTTGCTCCTTCTTGGGAAGGTCCCTTCATCGTCACCAAGGTTCTCCACAATGGAGCATATCGTCTTTACAATGTCGAGCATCAGATCGACGAGCCCCGAGCTTGGAATGCGGAGCTTCTCCGCCCCTTTTAAACTTAAAGTATTCACTCGGATGAGTTGTAATAATAGTACTTCTGTAGTTTATTTATCAAAGACAAGAGCTTTATAATTTTCCCAGTAATTGTTATTTCTTTTGTCCACACAAAACAATCCCCCAGTGCGTGGCTTGGCTGTGAATCCGATTCGCCCAAGTCTGTAAAAAAATCCTAACCGAGTGGTGAGCCACTCTCCCACACGAAGGCTTAGCTGCGAAATCCGTTTCGCCTAAGATAAACAAAATCCTATCGAGTGGTAAGCCAGCCTCCCACTCGGAGGCTTAGCTGCGAAATCCGTTTCGCCTAAGATAAACAAAATCCTACCGAGTGGTAAGCCAGCCTTCCACTCGGAGGCTTAGCTGCCGTCCAAGTACTCGCCTAAGATAAACAAAATCCTACCGAGTGGTAAGCCAGCCTTCCACTCGGAGGCTTAGCTGCAGTCCAAGTACTCGCCTAAGATAAACAAAATCCTACCGAGTGGTAAGCCAGCCTTCCACTCGGAGGCTTAGCTGCAGTCCAAGTACTCGCCTAAGATAAACAAAATCCTACCGAGTGGTAAGCCAGCCTTCCACTCGGAGGCTTAGCTGCAGCACTGCGCTCGCCTAAGTACGAATACAACTTGCGCTTTGCAAGGAGGACGAGGTGCAGGTCGACTGCTACCCTCTCCTTCCGAGCTACACCACAAATACAACATGCGCTCTGCAAGGAGGACGAGGTGCAGGTCAACTACTACCCTCTCCTTCCAAGCTACGCCACAAGTACAACGTGCGCTCTGCAAGGAGGACGAGGAGCAGGTCGACTGCTACCTCCTCATTCCGAGCTACGCCACCAATACAAAATCCTACCGAGTGGAGAGCAGACCTCCCACTCGGGGGCTTAGCTACAGCTCAGTGCTCGCCTAAGTTCTTGAAAATCCTACCGAGTGGAGAGCAAACCTCCCACTCGGGGGCTTAGCTGCAGCCCAGTGCTCGCCTAAGTATCTAAAAATCCTACCAAGTGGAGCAAACCTCCCACTCGGGGGCTTAGCTGCAGCCCAGTGCTCGCCTAAGTATCTAAAAATCCTACCGAGTGGAGAGCAAACCTCCCACTCGGGGGCTTAGCTGCAGCCCAGTGCTCGCCTAAGTATCTGAAATCCTACCGAGTGGAGAGCAGACCTCCCACTCGGGGGCTTAGCTGCAGCCC
>NC_041387.1:336089311-336111877 GCF_002162155.2 Triticum dicoccoides | reverse complement strand
AGATAAGCCTCCAGATCGTTCTTCTTTCTCATCAACTCACTGGCCTTGTCGTTCAGGGTGGTCTTGTCACTTTTCAGTCGACTGACCTCCTGGTTGGCAGCATCAAGAGCAGCTTTCAGATTGGTGTTTTCTTCTTCAAGCTTGGTCACTGAAGCCAGCTTCTCATCTGCAAGCTTGGTCTTCTCTAAAGCAGTTTTTTGCATCTTAGCCAAGTCAAGGTCTTGCTTCTTCAGGGAATCCCTCACTTTATCTGCAAAGTTACAGTGAGATTAGATTCGGAAACAAGTGAGAGGCAAAGGCAGTCGTCAAAGGCCTCACCAAGCATACCTTTAGCTTCCTCCTTCGCCTTCGTCAAGTTCTCTTGGGCCAGTTTCAGATCGAGCTCGAGCTGAATGTGTTTGTTCTCCAACTCAGTATAACGAGCCGCAAGGTCACAGGATTTCTACGAAGAACCAATCGACAGATGTCAAAGACAATTCACTTCCGAGTGAGTAAGGAAAAATCATAGCGTTTCTAAGACTACGGCCGAATACAAACATTCGACCATAGTCTCGGGGACTACACCCAGTGGGTGCACTCAGCGTGCCCCCACTAGTTTCATCAGATAGAGTCGACCAGTCGATCAACAAAAAAAACGGGAGATGTTCTTCAGACTATAGTCGACTGCCAGCAATCGACCACAGTCTCGGGGACTACACCCAGTGGGTGCACTCAGCGTGCCCCCACCGGTCTATGAATCTATTCGACCTAGTCGAGTAAGGAAAAAACTTAAGACATAAAGCCTATGGTCGACTGCCAGCAGTCGACCATAGCCTTGGGGACTACACCCAGTGGGTGCACTCAGCGTGCCCCCACTAATCCGGAATTTCAATCGACACACCCAGTGGGTGTAGGACAAACTCTAAGAATTTCAGAAAGAAGAGTTTTCAGATATCGTATCCAAACAGAACAGGCAGTGACCGACTGACCTGAACATTACTCTGAAGAGCCGAACTGGCGTCATAGGCTGTCTGGTTGGCTTCTCGTATTGCCTTCACTTGCTCCATCATGACCCCCGCTTGGTGTATTGCTTCCTTAGAAGCACTAGCCTGGTCTTCTGGAATGGGGTAGGTTGAGAAAAGCGAGGGTTGAGCAGCACTCGACGACGAAGGACGAGCACTCGTCAACGGCACCGCAAAGGTTACGGTAGGCCGAGTGACATTGTCTCCCTCCACGACGAACGTCTCGGGTGCTGGCACGTCCTGAGTCACCTTGCCAGCAGACGCCTTCTTGCTCCTCCTCTGCCTTGGTGGTTCCTCATTGTCATCGTCGGGAAGATCGATAACGATGTTAGATGAAGCTGCAGAAAGAATCAAAATTAGAGACAATAAGTCAATCGACTGAAAACGGCATCACAAGAGTCATACCAGGTTTTGAGGTAACAACATCCTCCATCTCGTGGTCTTCAGCCCTAGCCGAAGTATCAGAAGTAGCAACACTGCAGTTCTAGAAGTCAGTCGATTGGCCCATGAGTCGACCAAGAACAAGTTCATGAAACGGGGAAAACTCAAGACTACCATTACCCTGAGATAGTGGGGATCACCATCTTCATCTTCGGCAAGACCTTCGCAGGTTTCGACGGTGCCACTCGAGATTGCTTCGGAGCCTTTTAAGTCGGTGTAGGAGAAGTAGTCCGAGGGCGCTTGGTCGACTGGGTAGCGGTTGCGACCCCCTTACCACGCTCAGTCGCGGGATCATGGACAAGCTTCGAGCATCTTTCCGAGCGGGGAGGTGCAACTTCCTCCTCCTCCTCCTCTTCCTTCTCATCAGAGTCATCACCCTCATCATCGTCGTCAGCATCCGAATCCCACTCCTCCGGGCTTTCGCCCCCACTTCCTTCCTCCTCTTCAGTCGGCGTCTGCGCTCCATTGGGCATCGAGTATAACTCGGTGGTGTCCTATCAGACAGCAAAACAAAACAAAGATCAATCAACCAATTCGCAGCAAAGCAAAATGAATACAGCAAGATTACAATTGGAGATAAGTGGTCATACCGTGTTCGGTGTATAGGTACGGTCGAGTGGTGGGATCCTCCTAGCTCCTCGAGGGTTGTCCTTATTCCCTGTAATGGCTGCCACCCACCTCTCCAATGTGGCGTTGTTGACCGCTTCTGGATGGACCCGAGTGGTGTCTTCGGTACCACAGTACAGCCACATCGGGTGGCCTCGGTACTGAAGCGGTTGGATGCGCCGTCTAAGGAAGACCTCCAGAAGATCCATACCCGTCACTCCGTCCCTAACAAGTTGGACTACGCGCTCCATCAACATTTTCACCTGAGCTTTCTCCTCAGGAAGCACCTTCAAAGAAGAGGGTTTGTCCACTCGGTCCATGGAGAACGGAGGGAGACCAGTCGACTGCCCCGGCGTCAACTCGTCTTGGCAGTACAACCAAGTCGACTGCCACCCTCTGACCGACTCAGGAAGGGTCATGGCCGGGAAAGTACTCTTATTCCTCATCTGAATCCCAAGACCACCGCACATATGGATAGCCTTAGTCCTCTCATCGTCCTGACTCGCCTTTTTCACTGTCTGTGAGCGACAGGTGAATATGTGCTTAAAGAGACCCCAGTGTGGTCGACAACCCAGGAAGTTCTCGCACATGGACACAAAGGCAGCAAGATAGGCGATAGAATTGGGGGTGAAATGGTGAAGTTGCGCCCCAAAGAAATTCAGAAACCCTCGGAAGAAAACACTCGGCGGCAGAGAAAAGCCATGGTCTACATGAGTGGCTACGAGAACGCACTCACCCTCCTGCGGTTGCGGTTGACACTCGGTCCCCGGAAGCCTTGCTGACCCGTGGGGGATCAGTCCCTCATTGGCCAGGTCATTGAGATCTGTCTCGGTGATGGTCGAGCGGATCCAATCCCCTTGGATCCAACCTTTAGGCAGGAGGGACCTTGACGAAGATCCGCCCCGACTGGACGGCCTACCCTTCGCTTTCCCCGTCGCCGTCGCCTTCTTCGCGCGCTCTAAGGCCGCCGTCTTCTCCTTCACCATTGTCGCCGGCGAAGCACGCGAGGAGTGGATAGGCGGAGGCGAGAGCAAGCGCAGTGGGCGGAGGCAAAGAGGGCGGAGAGAAGAATGGGAAGGCACTGTTCAAAAAACCCTCCCCCGGCGCTTTATATAAGGGCGCTTCCGAGTGGCTGACGAGTGGGTCCGGGCGGTCCTGTCACATCCCAAAACAGTCGCGCACGCACGATACGTGGCGAAAAAGGCGGCACGGAAATCGAGGCGTCCACGCCTTATCCCATCCGAGTATCGTGGTCCGCCCCGCTTCGCGCGCTTCTCAAAATTCGGATCCCGCAAAATCCGCTAACAGCAGATCAATCTGTCAGACGATATCTTTCCTGCGATCCGTCGCTCGGAAGTTCACTAAAGTTCAAAAAGTTCACTCAACAGAAGACAAGAATGGATCAAGGCGACTGAAGTAAAAGTTGACGCCAACGCCGAAAGAAAAATCGCCGATCCAAGATACGACATAATCAAAGCACGGGAAATAAGTCGGAGAAAATCATCAACTCCTTCCTCACTCGAACCTCGATCCATTCGGGGGCTAATGATGGTGTTATGTACCTAGGGTAGGGTCATGGACCTATCTAGGATACCATACCCAAGGACATCCTTAGACGAAGCTACCTTCCAGTCGACCAAGAGGGACTGCACTCGACCGGCTAGAAGACACTCGACGAACCTAAAGACACTCGACCATGAAGACTCACTCGACCACCAGGAGTTTAGGATCTACTCTGTATCCAAACGGTCTGTAATTAAGTAGTCTTAATGGTCATGATGACACTTTATGTAGGGCGTTACCAGTAACGCCCGGCCTTAATGTACTTTAACCCTCTGCTACGTGGGTTGGCTGGGGTCCTGGCGTCCTCTATATAAGCCACCCCCCTCCACTGGTAGAAGGGTTCACACCCCTGTAACTCATATACACATAAACCAGTCGACCGCCTCCGGGCTCCGAGACGTAGGGCTATTACTTCCTTAGAGAAGGGCCTGAACTCGTTAAACACTCGTGTGTACAACTACTCCATAGCTAGGATCTTGCCTCTCCATACCTACCCCCCATTCTACTGTCAGACTTAGAACCACGACATTATCAATCGATCATTTTGCCTCCCTTGACCGGCGATCCACTGTCCCTCTCGAACGACAGCGCCGACCTACTATTCTCCAACCCCACCGCTCGCTGCTGTTCGTCTCCAACTCCGACGACTGCTGCTGCGGCATCTCCTCGACACCAACAACGGGGCACCGGACTCCTGGTGGTGCTGTGCTCTGGGTGGTCGGTTGACCTCCCGCAAAGGCCGCCATGATTCCTCCCCAAGGTCGGTCCCTCTGCTGCTGATCTTCACTAAGTCTTCTTCACCATGTTGCAGCTCTAGCCCAAGGGTCCTCCTCTGCTACTCTTCTTCCACGTCCACGCGGAAGCTTCTCCCGCTACAGATCATCTCAAACTTGTCTCTGCTGTTCCTCTTCTTCGACTCTAACATCTACAACCTCAAATTGAAGATCATCACGACCCATAAGCTCTGAACCTCTCTCTTCTCTTGTTTCTATTCTCTGAATATATGCACTATTGGGTCTGAAATTTACTTTGTTACCTGTGTACCTTTGCTGAACCCCCATGTATCCTTGCTGAATTGTTGTGACCCTTTGCTAGATATTGAGTTAGTAGTTATTTTCTTGTGAGCTCGTAGCAATTTAATTGGTTGCATGAGGTGTGCGTGATGGCTGAACCATCTTCCATGTGCTAGTGTTACTTCTCTATTTGATTTCAAGAAAACCACCATAGAAGAAAGACAATCCTATTTCTGAACCCTTGACCTTTGCTGTTTATTATTTTGTTTTACTTTGATCCAGTGGCTACTTGTTATCACTACTATTTGGTTCATCTATTCAGTTGTTCTGAATGTTTTGAATGTGTGTTTTGAAGTTCTAAATCTCTGTGGAGAACATGACATCTGTAGTTTGGGAAAAATATTCCACTACATTTACAATCGATCATTTTGGCGTCGTTGTCGGGGATCTAAATTTCATTCGCACATTAGTAGAAGCAGATCAAGATTTATTTTAGGTAGATTCCGTAGTATTGCTGGCAACTAACCATTTCCTAACATTGGCTGCAGTTTTGAGAAAAACTAGCATGTGTCAATTTCAGGAACTTTACAGGAAATTGTCTTATGTCACAATTTGAAGAAAGTTCACTAGAGCCATTTGATCTAGAAATTGAAGGACTTTATTGAGAAGAAGAGAGAATCAAACACGGTTTCAAGTTGCTGAAATTTTGCAAGATCAAGAAGAAGAAAGGATGCCTGATCCAGTGCCTTTGCTCAGGGACTTGTGGATCCCAAGAGATCATGGGATACTAGGAGAAATGGTGCAACCAATTATTCAGGCAAACAATTTTGAATTCAAGCCAGCTCTGATTATCATGGTACAGCAGTCTAGATTCGGTGGAACAACTTTAGAAGACCCACATGAGCATATAAGGACTTTCTTGGAGTATTGTAACACCCGCAAGCAAAATGGAGTTTCACCGAGTGCTATCAGATTGTCACTATTTCCATTTTCCTTGAGAGATGGAGCAAGAGTATGGCTTCACTCATTGCCTGAACATTTGAAGAATACTTGGGAGACTTTATTGCAGACATTTCTTGAGAGATACTTTCCACCAACAAAAGCTGCTAAATACAGGGACAAGTTAACAAGGTTTACTCAATATGATGGAGAAAGGTTGTATGATGCATGGCAAAGATTCGAGTCTTTAATCAGAATGTGTCCTCATCATGGTTTAGAAAGGTGGCTGGTGTTACAAACCTTTCACAAAGGACTGACCACTCAGACCAGAGCTTTTGTTGATTCTGCTGCTGGAGGAGGAATGATGAACAAAACTCTTGATGAAGCATTTGCATTGATTGAAAGTATGGCGTCTCATCATTTCCAATGGCCGAGTGAAAGAGCAATAGCACCACTGCATCTTGGTGTGTACAATGTGTCTGCAAATGATAGCATGGCGGCTCAGGTTGACATATTGAACAAGAAGATGGGCAGTATCATGTCAAATTACATGGTTACATCTGTAGCTTCAGTAAGTGTGCCTCAAATGTGTGATGTATGTGGCCAAGCAGGTCATCCTTCAACAGAATGTACCTTCTATTCAACAATCGAATCATCGGTTTCAGAAGTAAGTTATGCCCAAAGTCAAGGTCCATTCTCAAATAGCTACAATCCTTCTTGGAGGAACCATCCAAACTTGTCGTACAAGAACAATCAGTCATATGCAAGTGGATCGACAGTACAAGGAAATCAACCACCAAATCATCCAAGTCAATTTCAAGTGCTGAGGCAGAATGAACAACAAAATGTTCAGTCAACTGGAATGGAGGAAATCATGAAGATGCAGTTGGAATTGATGAGCAAGATGACAAATGAAGTTAATGGCTTTAAAGATTCTGTTAAGATGCTTGTGAGCAAAATGGATAGTATGGTGGGAGAAAATGCAGCAAAGCTGCCTGCTCAACCAATTCCAAACCCGAAAGCTCACTCTGGGGCACTATCTTCAGTTGATGCAATGGCTACAAGGAGTGGGGTTATGTCAGGACCATTACTTCCTACTCCAAAGACGTATGTCCCTCCTGCTATGAGGCCAAGTTCATCCGGAACTCCACCTTCAACATCATCAGAGAAACTAAAGGAGAAAGAAGTTGATAACCAAATTGAAACTGAAGTTGAATTTCCTGGTTTTCAAACAAGAGTTGAGCCTTTGCTAGAGGAAGCAATAACAACCAACAACATTCCCTTTCGTGAGAGGTTCAACAAACCAAAAGATGATAGGCAAGTTACCAAATTTTTGGAAACTATGAAAGGAGTTTAGATTACTATTCCTATTCTTGAAGCTGTCTTGCATGTTCCGATGTATGCCAAATATTTCAAGGAATTATTAACAAAGAAAAGAAGCATGTCTGAGCCAGAAGTAGTGACTGTACGAAAGTAATGCAGTGCAATAATTCAGAATTCCATGCCTGAAAAATTGGATGATCTAGGAAGCTTTTGTGTACCCTGTGTTATTGGAAACAAAACTTACAGTGCTCTGTGTGACTTGGGCTCAAGTGTTAGTGTGTTACCACATTCAGTTAGCAAAAGTATATTCTTGGGAGAATTAAATCCAACAGCCATAACACTTCAGTTAACCGACAGAACATATAGGAAACCGGTTGGAATTCTTGAGGATGTTCCAATCAAAGTTGGGAAGTTTGCTTATCCGGTTGACTTTGTAGTGCTAGATATGGAGGACAAAAGTGAGGTTGTGATTCTTGGAAGACCATTTTTGGCCACAGCTGGTGCACTTATTGATGTCCAAGAAGCAAAATTGAGCTTGAGGTTTGGAAATGAAAAGGTGGAGTTTGACATGAAGCATGCAACACATGTTCCGCAAAGAGAAGAACACTGCTACAGAATTGATACACTACAGAAATGTGTGGAAGAAGGTTATGAAGAGAGGTATGGACGTAATTGTTGTGAAGTAGTTAAGGAGGACAATAGTGAAATTAGATATGAGGAAATCAGACCTGTGAGAATGTTGGAAAGTAGTGCAAGGCCATTAGAGAAGATGCAACCAAGGCAAATAGAAATGAAACAACTTCCAGAAAGTTTGAAGTATGCATTCTTAGACAATGAAACCAGTGGCCAATTATCGTAAACAGCGAGTTGACGGAAATGCAAATAAAAGGGCTTCAAGCAGTTTTGCAAAAGTACAAGGATGTTATTGGATATTCGATTGATGATATGAAAGGGATAAATCCTGTTGTCTACTCTCGTAGGATTTACTTGAAAGAAAGCAGTGTGCCAATTAGAGAAAGTCAAAGAAGAGTAAATCCCCATTCGCGAGAGGTTGTTAAAAAGGAGATTCTTAAATTGATTTTTGCCGATATCATATACCCAATTTCGGACAGCGAGTGGGTGAGCCCCATTCACATGGTGCCCTAAAAAGGAGGAATAACTGTCATTGAAAACGAATAAGGGCAAACGATTCCTAGTAGGACTGTCACAGGGTGGAGAATGGTCAATAATTTCAAAAAGTTAAATGAAGTAACAAGGAAGGAGCATTTTCCTTTACCTTTTATTGGCCAAATGCTGGAAAGGTTTGCTGGGCATAAATATTTCTGCTGCTTAGATGGGTATTCAGGATTCTTGCAAATCCCAATTTATCCGGATGAACAAGATAAAACAACTTTCACTTGCCCATACGGAACATTTGCTTACAAAAGACTAGCCTATGGACTTTGTAATGCACCCCCAACATTTCAAAGGTTTATGCCCTCTATATTCTCTGATATGATATGAATCAAAGTGGAGGTGTCCATAGATGATATTACAGTCGTTTGAAAAAGTTATAAAGATTGCTTGAATAATCTGCCAGTAGTTCTTCAGAGGTGTTCAGAACACAATCTAGTGCTAAACTGGGAGAAGTGTCAGTTTCTGGTAAAGGAAGGAGTTATTTTGGGACATTTGGTATCTGAAAGAGGAATTGAGGTTGATCAAGCAAAAGTTGAAGTAATATCAAAACTTCCACCACCTGTAAATGTGAAGGGAGTGAGGAGCTTTTTGGGACATGCTTGGTTCTATAGAAGATTCATAAAGGATTTCTCCAAGATAGCCAAACCCCTCACTAATCTCCTAAACAATGATGTTAAGTTCAACTTTGATGCAGAATGTGAAAAATCCTTCAACTTGCTCAAGGAAGCATTGGTCACTGCTCCAGTAGTGCAACCTCCTGACCAGGAATCAGCATTTGAGATAATGTGTGATGCAAGCGACTTTGCTGTAGGTGCAGTACTTGGACAAAGAAAAGGAAAATATTTGCATGTAATATACTATGCTAGCAAAACACTTGATGGTGCTCAAGCTAATTACACAACCACCGAAAAGGAGTTGTTGGCGGTAGTGTACGCCTTTGACAAATTCAGGCAATATCTTGTGGGGTCTCATTGTGTAGTTTACACCGACCACGCTGCAATCAGATATTTACTCAACAAGAAAGAAGCCAAACCAAGGTTAATTATATGGATACTCTTGCTACAAGAATTTGATGTGAAATCAAGGACAAGAAAGGAGCTAAAAATGTCATGGCAGATCACTTGTCGAGATTGCAAAACAATAGTAGACTCCTTACCTATCAATGATGTTTTACCAGGGAGCAATCTTATGCAAGTGACAAGTATACAAAACTATACACCATGGTATGCAGATATAGTTAATTATCTGGTCTGTAACAAAGTTCCTACAGATTTTGGGTATCAACAGAAGAAGAAATTCCTATTTGATGTGAAGCACTTCTTTTGGGATGAACCTTACTTATTCAAACATTGTGCTGATGGTATTGTTCAAAGATGCTTGCCAGAAAGTGAAACTAAAAGTGTGATCTATCATTACCATTCATCCCCTTATGGAGGTCATGCAAGTACTAGAAAGACTCAAGAAAATTTTTTGCAAGCGGGATTTTATTGGCCAACTTTATTAAAGGATGTACATTCCTATAATGAAGCTTGTGATCCTTGTCAGAGAACTGGAAAGATTTCAAAAAGGCAAGAGATGCCTCAAAAAGGAATTCTTGAAGTAGAGCTCTTTGATGTATGGGGAATTGATTATGTCAGACCCTTGCCATCATCAAAAGGGTGCAAATACATATTTGTGGCAGTGGACTATGTGGCAAAATGGGTTGAGGCTGTACCAACCGTCAATGCTGATTCCAAGTCAGTTTGCAACTTATTCAAGCAAGTGATCGTTCCAAGATTTAGTGTGCCACGGATTGTTATTAGTGATGGAGGAACACATTTTAACAACTCCCAATTGGAATCTCTCTTAGCAAAATATGGAGTTCATAGTCACAAAATTACAAATCCGTATCACCCATAAGCAAATGGACAAGTGGAGCTATCTAATAGAGAAATAAAAGCTATCCTTGAGAAGGTAGTATCAAAGTGAAGGTCAGACTGGGTACTGAAACTACCAGACACACCGTGGGCGTATAGGACAGCCTATAAAACACCAACTGGAATGTCGCCATTCAGGTTGATATATGGAAAAGCATGGCTTCTAATAGTTTAGCTTGAACACAAAGCTCAATGGGCACTAAGGAAACTCATTATGGACCTTGATGCAGTAGGAAAATATAGAAAACTTCAACTCTGTGAAATGGAAGAACTGAGAGCTGACTCTTACGAGAGTGCAAGAATCTACAAAGAAAAGACCAAGATCTAGCATGACAAAGCATATATTGAGGAAAGAATTCATCTTGGACAATTGGTATTGGTCTATGATACTAGGTTTCATTTATTTCTCGGTAAATTCAAGTCAATATGGTATGGCCCTTGCAAGGTGAAGAAGATTCTGAAAAGTGGTGCTATCTAAGTGTAAAGTACTTCTGGAGGTCTCTTCCTTGTAAACGGTCAAAGACTGAAGGCCTACATTCCTGGAGACCCACTTCTTATTTTTGAAGACGAGAATGCAAGCGAAGATCAAGACCTGGAGGAGGAAATTCAAGAAGGCGAGGGGACCCAAGAGGTGGTGTCAATCCCTGCAGGACCCTGACCCCACTGAAGAGACATGGTCGAGCTAAAGACCTAAAACAAGCGCTTTTCAGGAGGCAACCTGAATCTTTAATAAGTTATTTTCCTTATTTAGTTTTCATAGAAAAGTTTTTATGTGTTTATATCTCTTTTTCAGCAAATAAAGGCAAGGGGAGGATAAACAGGGAACACAAACAAAGAAGAGTGGATAGAAGAAACTAGGAGAGAATAGTATACAAATACCGGGTGATTTTGTTCCACTTGAAGCAACCTTTAGAAATTTCAGTACGAGAACTGGCATTTAATCGCATTGAAACTCTTTTTCCATTGTGACACCTTGCTCTTCACTTCAAAGGAGGATTCTCCCCAAGAAGATTGTTGATTATCTTAATACTAAAACTATGCAGCTATATTCTTCTTATGGTAAGTTGTGATAATGAATACTTTATACCTCCGTGTAAATGTTCAATGGGAATGCCTTGAGTCTAAGTGAAACCTACTGATGAATTGGTGTGTTGTGTCTAATGATCCCAAGTTAAGCGAAGTAACTGGTGGCACTTAAGTAGTAGCTATGATCTCTAGATCTGTAGTCTGTGTAAAACAGTGCCATCAGCTATGGATTTCTCTTTCACTTACTCCTATTTTACTTAAGCTAAGTAATTTTCAAATAAATAAATAAAATAATTATTATAATTTAAGTCCGATCGACCTACAGTAGCATGTCATGTTCCCTGGATCGGTGGTTTGTGAAATCTGGTAGATTGGACTATAAAAAAATAATATAAAAAATGTAATTGTCGAACCAGGTGTATACCATGTTCTCTAGATCGGTAGTATGTTCCTTTGGGGAGACAAACAAAAAAACTAACTAATAATTGGTCGAGCCAGGTGTATACCATGTTCTCGGGACCGGTGGTATGTTCCTTTGGTGAGACTGATGAAATATTATCATTACTTTCTTCAAATTCAATAAGTGCTTTTAACTGCAATGTTGAGTTCCTAGTAATAAGTGATCTGATCACAAGTTTAAGTTCTTTTTGTTTTCGGGATCATGCTCTCTTTAGGAACCTTTTGGCACAATCAACATTTGAACTTGCTTATCTTCGTTTATCATTGCAAAAGTTTAAAATGATCGAGTTTACTAGTGTCCTATTGATATGTAGCACTCTTAACCATTAATTTTTACTAGCAAAGTTCAAAGCACACATTGTTTGGGGATTTGATTTACTAGGACGTTCTCGAATCGGTTCACTGTTCATTATCCAGCCTTTGTCATATGCCTTTGCTTGAGGACAAGCAAATGTTTAAGTGTGGGGGAACTTGATAAGCACATTTCATATATATAATTTTTGCATACAAATATATCATTCGTTGTGATCCGACCATTAATTCTTGTTGTGAACTGTTGCATATTGGCATGAAAATCATATAAAAGGATTGTTGACTAGTCACTTGTTTATTTTGCAGACAAGTGCGACAAGGCACAAAATTTTTCTACTAGAAATGATCAAGTGATGGAGTCAAGGAGCTGAGCATGAAGGAAAGAAGTAGAGGGGCAAGTTAAAGGACAGAGGGACCTTCTTGTGAAGGAAGAAGAAAAGGAGAAGGGCCAATGTGCAAATGGGCAGATCTGATCGGAGGGGAACAAAATCCCTAGCGACATCCTTCTTTCTCCTCAAGCATGGGTACACATCTCTCCCTCACCCCTCCTTCCGATACTCTGGCCACCACCACGGCCAGGCCGGTGTGGTGTCATGCCATCAGCTCCTCCCCATGCCTCCACTAGCTCCACCGCACCATCTCCACCACCCATCGCTGCACCATCCACCATCAGCACCGCCACCTGAACCCCGAACTACCAGAAACCCACGCCGGCACCGTCTGTCCACCTTTCTGCACTCTCCAGCACCACCATCATCCGCTGCATCTCCCTTCACCGCGCCACCACTCAACCTGCCTCTTCCTTCCTCTGCTCTCTACTTGCTGTCGCTTCTTATTTTTCCCACACCTCTCTACTGTTCCTCTCCCATGTCTCCTGCTTCTGCTCCTCCCTCTTGCTTCGTCCTTGTTGCTTCTCTTCTTCCCCTGCCTCGCTGCTGCCCTTCTTCTTCCCCTCGCCGTTCTGAATCTTCTCCATTTGCTGCTGCTTCTTCTCCAGGCCTCCACGCTGCTGTTGTTCCCCTTCCTTGCTGATGTTTCTTTCTGAAGAAAATGACCCTGATGTCCTTCTCTGAATCCCTAAGTCGCCGCTAGAGTTTCTATCTCTTTCTTTCTCTTTAATTCACAGGATTTAGTACTTGTATAATATAATGTATGTGTTCTGGGATCTGACTAGTTGATGCACCTATATAAAATAAGTTCGTGTATGTTTGTCATTTGCACTGAATTTACGTAATTCCAGTGCATGTATGTGTTGTCACAGTGTGTTCGCTTTTTTGCATAAATATATATCTACCACCAGTGGTAGTTACCACCACTTGAGTTTTGTATGTTGTATGTAGTATCTATCAAATCGGAGAGTATGTACGCATAGCATGTAGTATATAAGAATGTTTAGGTAGTATGTATATACTATTTTTTTGATAGTATGTATTGTATTTTGAGTATGCTCTTTTTTACGTATAAATATGTGCGTATTTCACAAATATAATAAAAACCATGGGCCAACTTGCAATTATTTCATGTAACTCACTTTGGAGTATCTTATATATAGTATATGAACATACTTAAAATGATATATATATATATATATATAGGGAAAATCCATCCTACCACCCGGTGGTAGTTACCCCACATGTCTCATATACTACCATATGGTACTATATATACTAATTTATTATTTTAAAAATGTTCATATACTATATCTAAGCTATTTCAAAGCAAGTTACATGAAAAAATTGCATATGAGCCCATAGTTTTTCTTATATTTGTGAAATACGTACATATTTGTTTGTAAAAAAGAGCATACTCAAAAAATGGTACATACTACCTAAAAAATAGTATATATACTACCTAATCATTGTTATATACTACATACTATACATACATACTTTCGGTTTCGACAGATTCTACATACAACATACAAAACGCAAGTGGTGGTAACTACCACTGCTTGTAGGAAACATTTGTCCTATATATATACAGACGGTCTATTCTGCTAATATTAGCAGAATAACTATTCTGCACACCACTTCAGCACTGCATGCCCAACAGAAGCACACTGCATCATTTTGACGACGAGCACTGCAATAAAGACTAGTGAACTTCGTGTCGAAAAAAATTGCACGCGGTGTTTTTTCGGTACTGTTTTTGCTCTAATTTTTTAACTGTTTATCGGAATGAGGCGTGTAATATACCATTGAAAAGCTATGGATTAGGTGCAACTTCGACATGTTGAACACTTTTCGAGATTCCACACGGTTTAAGAGCAGTTTTGAAAATAGTGCTGCGGATGACGAGTGACAGCGAGCGTTTTTTCACGTTTTTTTCTAAACCGCTTGTCGGAATGAAGCAAATGATACGCCGTTGGATAGATATCGTCGAGGCGCATCCTTTTCATATATAAATCATTCTCTAATTCGTTACGGTTTAAGAGCAGTTTCAAATTTACTAAATCGCGGAATTCTGTTTTTCAAGTTTTTAAAAAAAATTTGGTACTGTTTTCGCTCCAGTTTTTGAACCGTTTGTCGAAATGGGGCGTGTGATACGCCGTTGGAAAGCTATGGACAAGGCGCAACTTTCATATGTTGAAATAGTTTTGAGATTACTTACGGTTTTTAGTTAATTTTGAAAATCGTGCGGCTGACTTCGAGAGGCAGCGGCTGTTTTTTCGTGAAATTTTTACAAACCGCTGGTCGGAATGATTCAAATGATACGCTGTTGGAAAGATATCGACGAGACAGAACTTCTTCATGTAGAACACACTCTCTAATTCTTTACAGTTTAAGAGCAGTTTTAAAATTAGTGAAAAGCGGACACTCTTTTTTCGCGACACCAAAATCGTCGTGGGACAGAAAAATGCACTGCTTCAAACGGAAAACCGTGCTGCATCGGACAGTCATGTGAACTGCATCGTTTCTTTTGTCGAACACAAATTTTTCTCATACGAGTTTTGTTGTCTTTTTTTCAAACTTTTTGTGAATGAGAGTGGACTGCAGAGAGGAGGCAAGTGACCCGTGACATATATCGAAGTGAACCTCATCGCTTTCTTTATTGTTGTGCTAAATTTTTTAGCACTTTCATTTTGGACACAAGTGAACAACATCACTCTAAAAAGTGAACCACATCCGATGACCAAAAGCACTGCATGCGTTGATGTAGTCGACTGATTTTTAAAGCACACGAAACAATTTTGCACTTCATACATAGATGAGTGGACTGCATGTCTTTTCGTGTATTTTTCCTGTTTGTTTTTCTTTTCTTGTTTTTTGTTCGCCTATACCTATAAATTAACCGCACTACACAACAAAGTCAAGAGTACAACATCCAACAATTAACTGCACTGCTTAAGGCATAACAAGTTTTTTAACGCAAAAAAAGCATCAAGAATAAACAACCATTTTTTGGTTTCCACGAATACGCATTGCACTACAAATATGAACGCTGAAATAAGCATCTGAAACTCCATGGGATCCAACTGTACTGCTGTGTATTAGGTGGCTACCGAACTACACGCTGCTATGTGCAAAACCACGTGCATGTCGCCGATGAGCTGCACGGCGTCGCCATCAGTACTGCTTTTGTCGGGGGCGCCTGTGGCCTCGTCAAGCATAATTTTTTTGACAAGAAAAGAACACAAGATCCCCGTGGACGAGCTGCACCTCCACGCACGCCGAACCACACCGCAATTCCACCGTCGCTAAACCGCGCTGCAATTTTTGCAACGTGCTTACCCCCAAAAAAAAGAACAGCACATCCACGGGCGCCAAACCACACGACCCCACGCACCGAACCGCACGCCGTCGGGGATGAGCTAGCACAGCCACGATTGCACTGCACACCACGGCGGCGGCTTCCACACAGGAGGGGAGTGGGGCGGCGCAGATTAGGAGAGCTCCGCCGCGGGGCTGATGCAGGGCAGCAGGGCAAGGCAGGGCCATGACAGAAAGAACATCTCATCTAGGCAGGGGCATGGGGGGAACAAGATCAGTGCTGGTTGGTGGCGACGTAGACTGGGCGCGAAGGATCTCGCTGGATCCTCCACGAGGGCGGCGCCGGAGGAGAACCCTCCTACCTCTTTTTTCTCTGCCCGTGGCCTCCTACCTCCACTTAGTGGACCACATGCCCTGGACGGGCGACCTGCAAACGAAGACAGGAACGAGGGTGAGCAGGGAATAGGCGATGCAGCTCGTCAGCATCGGGGAACGGCGTCACACCTCGAGAATGGGCGGATCCGGTCAGAGGAGAGGGGAGCCCTTCGGTGATGGAGATGCAGTCTAGAGACGGCCGAGGGAAGATGGGGGGTTGGTTGACGCATCCATGGCCGTCGCGACCGATTCCCGTGGTTTAAAGGCGCGCCAGGAGCCGATGTTGGCCGGAATCTGATGGTTGATGCCACGCCAGGAGCCGATGGCGGCCGGATCCGGCGGTTTGAGGCCCCGTTGGGGGCTGGTGGTGGCCGGATCCAGTGGTTTGAGGTCATGCCTGAGGCTGGTGGCGTCCGGATCCGATGGTTGGGATCGTGCCGGAGGCTGTTGGCAGCCGGATCCGGTGGTTCAGGCCACGGCTGGGGCTGGTGCAAGCGGAGGGAGCGGGGAGGAAGAAGGTTGGGGAAGCGGGGACAGGAAGGAGGTGGGCTGGGGGTGAGGGGGTGCGGGGCAGGGAGAGGGATGAAGAACGTGGGGTTGGGGATGGGGTTAAGGTGGTTGGAGGTGGTGCGGCGCCCAGGTGGGGAAGAGATTGTAGCTACCAGGTTCGATCGGAGGGGTTATCAGAATAAGAAAGCGGTGTGCAGAATAAGACTCTTAAGGGTGTTATCATAATAGACCCACCCTATATATATATATATATATATATATAGACACACACACGTATGTGTGTGTCTTTGATGTAATACATATATTCTCTCCTACAACCTTGTTTCTTCCCTCTGTTCATGTTTGATAGTTATATGCTCTCTGCTTGCTGCTGCTTCTTCTTCTTCTTCCCACACCTCTCTGTTGTTCCTCTCCCACGTCTCCTGCTGCTGCTCCTCCCTCTTGCTTCGTCACTGTTGCTTCTCTTCTTCCCCTGCCTCACTGCTGCCCTTCTTCTTCCCCTCGCTACTCCGAATCTTCTCCATTTGCTGCTGCTTCTTCTCCAAGCCTCCATGCTGCTGCTGTTCCCCTTCCTTGCTGCTATTTCTTTCTGAAGAAAACGACCATGTTGTCCTTCTCTGAATCCCTAATTCGTTGTTGCAGTTTCTATCTCTTTCTCCCTCTTTAATTCACAGGATTTAGTACTTGTATAGAATATAGTGTATGTGTTCTGGGATCTGACTAGTTGATGCACCTATATAAAATAAGTTTGCAAATGTTATATTTGTCACATGTGTGGTACATGTATTCCAGTGCATGTATGTGTTGTCACAGTGTGTTCCCTTTTTTGCAGAAATATATTCAGTTTTGTAGTCCACGTATTAGCTCAAGTTCTTGTGAGATAAATGTGTGATATATATAGAGAGAGAGATAGAGAGAGAGAGAGAGAAAATCCATCCTATCATCCGGTGGTAGTTATCTCACATGTCTCATATACTAGCATGTGGTACTATATATACTATTTTATTATTTTAAATACGTTCATATACTATATCTAAGATATTTCAAAACAAGTTACATGAAAAAATTGCATATGAGCACATAGTTTTTGTTATATTTGTGAAATACATACATATTTGTATGTAAAAAAGAGCATACTCAAAAAATGGTACATACTACCTAAAAATTTGTATATATACTACCTAATCATTGTTATATCCTACATACTACACGTACATACTCTCGGTTTCGACAGATACTACATACAACATACAAAACGCAAGTGATGATAACTACCATTACTTGTAGGAAACATTTGTCATATATATATAGGGCTGGACTATTTTGTTACTGGTAACAGAATAATATTATGTTACTATCAGCTCTATATAGGAACCGATCACAACTTTCCGAATCGGTGCCCCAGATTTACAAAGCCCACTGAACTTGGATGGCCCGAACGAAAAGACTCCTCTACAACAGTCAGTCCACCACCATCTTCTCCACAAAAAAACCACTCCACACTCCTCGCACATTCTACGTCGGGCGGGCGGCCGCCCCTGCCCCCGACGCGCCGCCGTCCCTGCCCCCTGACGCCCGCCCCCCTCCCCCAGCGAGCCGGCCGTGCGGCCCCTCTCCCCCAACGCGCCACCACCTCCTCCTGAACGCGCCGCCGCTCACCGCCCCACACCGTCGCGGCTGGCCGCCCCACCAACACCCCGCCTCACCATGAAGGCTACCTCCCTGCACATCACCCATGCCTTCTGGTGCACGACGACACACTGCCCGGCGTGCCGTCTCCCCCGTTGCTTCCTCGCCTCGGGTGCTGCTCCACCTTCCGGTCCTTGACGAGCCCCTGTGTAGAGGCTTCCTCCTCCTCCTCTCAGGTCTGCCCCCTCTAACCCTCTCAGTTCACATTTGCTAAAAATTCACAGTACTAGTTTGGGAATTTTGGTAGTTCATTTTGCTAATCTACTGCAGCACAAGGGAGGGTGAACGGGTTGCAGATGGGAGACGTTAACCTCATCCTGCCCCCGAGCTGTTATGCTTTTGAATGTTCTGACTTTTTTGTGGATTTCTCTTTGGTGCGTGAGGATTAAAAGAATTCATTCTTTTTAGATGTTCCTGTATTTGAGAAAAGGAGAAAAGTAGAATGCAAAATATGATGTACCTATGATGTTCGGATTCTTATTTCAGTTCAATTTTTTAATTTCATTTAGTTCAACTTCTGTTGTACTGTTTGAACTTGCAACCTCAATGCCTTAACTCATCGTCTCAATAGAAAAATGTACTCATTTGTTTGCGGGTAAATAGAACTGTACTCATGGAAGTACTTGATGGATTGCTATAGACCAAAAATGTATAACCCTATAAGTTCAAAATATATAACCCTATAAGTTCATTGAAAAGCAGAAGCAAAATAAACCAAAGATAATGAAGCACAAAAAAGCAATGGAATTCGCAAGGAAAACATAATAAGTTCTAAGGAAATAAATATATAAGTTCATATTTCAAAGCAAGCAAAGTATTTGGGAACTAAAATGAAGTACTTCAAAGTACAAAGATCTTTTTAGGTTTCTCTGTGAACAACTAATGTTACTGTACATGAACTTGGTTCTTTTTACATGAATTTGAACATTGGCCCCATCCGACAAAACCGTTTGATCTGCACTTTTATGCCCTCTGTGCGTCGCGTGCCTTGCTTGGCTTCCCCAATTGAGAAGGAAGGAGGAGCCTAGCCAGGAAGACGCTCATCGTCAGCCATCGACAGAGAAGGAGGAGCGCACCAGCAACCTCTAATTTTAGTTCAGTTCAATATTCTAATTTAGTTCAGTTCAATATTCTAATTTAGTTCAGTTAAATTCTTATTTTAGTTTATATTCTTGTGCTTCCATCTAGTCTGTATCAAAGTTTTGGTTGTGCCATGCATCACTCTTCAAATCAAACATTTGCTGTTCCTAGATAACAAAAAAGAGTATTGTTAAATTTAGTAACAACTTACTGGTGTAGTTGTTTCTATCGAGAAACTCATGGAATTTATACTAGAGTTGCCGATACTACAAATTCTACTACAATTACTGCACATTGACTATGTCATCTTTGCCATATTTGTGCAGACTCTTGGACTTTCACATGCTCTGCCTTCATCATGTCGATCTGCAACCCTATTGTTGGCTTAGTGGTGAGTACCAACCTAAACATAGTTCTTGTGATGAAAAATGCAGTACTGGAGCTAGATACTTTTACACATAATTCATACTAAACTGTAAGTTATCTCTGAAGCACTCTATGCAGGAAATTATCTCACGAGTTGTGTGTAGCATTTGTGCCTGGTGGGTGTTCGTATAAATCCCTAGGTGGCCACTGTTGTCCAGTTTTGTGTGCTTCAAACATGTTACAAATTCTTTTCTAAACAAATTATTAGTATGACAAAGGATTTTTTTCTTATTTTGCTGCACAACCATGGAAGTTTAGAATACATCAGCAGTCTATGTGCGTCCAGCAGAGGTGATTTTTGTGCTCGACTAATGCAAGCCTTTTTTTGTGCTACTTAGTAGTTTATGTAAATGCTAGTGAGATGAATAGCTATAGAAGTGGTTTTGCTGATAATACATGGCTCATATTTTTTTTAACGGATACTTGTGCAGAACGCTCAAGACACAGCAGCTCCCAGGCCGTTCACCGTCGGCACCATAGTCCGTTCACCACCGACACCCAAGGCCGTTCACGGACGCAACAATAAGATTTGGCCGTCGTCACCCACGACCGCGCACTCGCATCGCTCCAGCTTCAAGTAGTGTCCTCCTCTAGCTGCATGTCACGTTCTCCTCCAGCTGCAGGCTAATGCTATGGTGCACATTCAAGGCAGTAAGCAAACCACAGGTCGCAGCGCCGCTGTCGACCACATGTGCGCATGCATGCGATTGATGCGTGTGTGCTTTAGGTATGCATCTCAATGCCTCCTCCCTTCCCCTTTTCATGTAGCATATTCTGAAAAAATTAGACGCTTTCAACTGAATAAAAAATGTGTCACACAAGTTCAGGTATAACTGCGGCAGGACTACAGAAATCTGAACAAACAAAGCTCAAACCAAAAGCTAATGTACGTGTGATGTCCAGTTTCTTCCTTCGGTTCAGTTCAATTTAATCCGTTCAATATGTGCAGTTTAATGGATGAGTGTTATCTAGATCCTTTTAATCTGAAGGTAGTTGCACCACTAAGGAAAGTAAAAAAACCAGTATTTTCTATAGACAAGAAATGGGCATTTGGCTCAGTAATCGTCCATTACTAGAGGTATTGTCACTTGACCATTTTCCAGAACTAGTTTAAATTCGTGGACTCTACCGGCACTTGCAAAATCAAAGAGGCTGACCATACCAAAGTGCCCAAAGTTGAAGCAAAGGAGATGAGATGCTACAAAAAAGGTACACATGCTAACAGTAGTTTTATCTTCCAGCCTTTACTCTGCTCTTGTCTGAAGTTTCTGAAAGCAAATCATTAACTTGAAACTCCCCACCTCTTCAACGGGTCTAGCCATAGCTGCACGCAGCAGAGGATAAAAAATGCATGGATTAATTTGAACAAATCACACATAGGCTATGGGCTACAGATCACATACACATATTAGCAAAATGTGCTATAGATTAGATTGATTGATACCTCCTAGTGTAGTATTTCTGTAACTGTATTTGGTCTGCACTTATAGGATTTAGGGAAGTACTGCAAAAATGTCTTGCATTTAGTTACAGAGATAGTATCTGACAAACAACATCAGTTCTCATATAAAAAAAGTGTCTTAAGTCTACCTTGCAAAACAACATCAGTTCTGTACAAAACAACAATCTCTCACACAGTACAACAACTTGTTGTTACTTCTATGGAGGCACTGACCTCGTAATTTTTTTGGACCAACCACAGACTTGAGAATTAGTCATGGTGCTCACTATATTCTCTCAACCTTGATTGTCTTGCAGTGCTTATAAACTTAATTGTGAATAGAAAACTTTATTTCTTGTTTTTTTATACTCAGAAGAAACCTTGTGAATGTTCAGATCAGGGAAACAGGAGGGCTCACCAATAAAAGCCACTAAAAAGTATAGAAATTTATAGGGGTGGGTGAAGTACAAGAATACAAAAAGTTAAGAGTTGAGAAAGCGAAAAAGTTCAGAGGCCTCTTCCATTCACAAACACACGCCTCTGGCTAATTGAGATGCGCCGGCGTCATCGCCCATCCAAAAATCGCAGTGCCTATTGAGCTGCTTTGTCAAAAGCTTGCATCGATAGTTAACCCGGTACTATTACTGTTACCTTCTATTATACAAAATTTAGAACTTCAATCCAACTATGTTGCTTCTGCGATTATCCGTACGTAGAAAATCACACTAAAGATTGTTTTGTTCTCTGAACCTAAACACATTTTTTCTTTGAGCTTAAATGCATTTATTCTCTGAACATAAATGGGATGGTTCTCTGAAATTAAGTGTGTGTGTTCTGTGTGTATTCTGTGAGTGTTAGAGAACAATGAGTGTTGCCTGTCAACTACTGGTTTGGCCAGTTTCAAATTTTGGCCTAGTTGAACTTTTGATAGAGCATCGGTTTGTTCTCAGTTCTAGTGCACTCAAAGCATAAGGAGGGTTTGACCTGTTATTGATGGATCACTATAACTTAACTTATCATGTCAGTTCTAGTGCGACACTAGCTAAGGTACAAATGTACTGAATGTTCACACCTTTAATCTTTTAATTTTGTGAACAAACATCAATTCCGTAGGAAAAAGGAACATAATAAGTCAACTTTGCAAGTGCATCAGTTCACCTTGAATAAAATACAGAAGTGCACCATCAAATTTTCCATCAGTTCGCTTATAAAAAAACAGAAAGTTGGTTGTGTAAAGAAAACCGGAGAATCAATGTCAGTCTAGAAGTTCACTAGGGAACTCCAAACCAAGCAAGTGCACTTGTTAGAGAATTTTTGGTTTACTATATTTTATAGACTGCAGAAATCTTGAACTTACTATTTTGAAATTTTCGTTGTCATTATGCAAAGTTGTACGCTCGACTAAAAATTGCCTTTTTTGATCTTTTGTTCTGAAACGTTTTTCTGAACTTACTATACTGTTTGTGTACATTATCCTCTCGTTAGTTTTGTGATTTTAGACAAAGTTTCAGCCTTCAAGCAATAGCTCGTCCACCACGGGTGCTTGCAGCCGTCCAGGTC
>NC_041387.1:336085843-336087551 GCF_002162155.2 Triticum dicoccoides | reverse complement strand
TCGAACTTTTCCAGTTAATATGATGAGTTAGTATTGTGGTACTCTGTTGCAAGAAATACCATGCCAAATGTATGCAAGTACAGAAGTTGCACACAAACAGAAGTTTTGTTTTAGTGAGAAAAATGCATACTGTCTTCTATAACTCATTTTACTTCACGGTTTCTTCACCTGTTTGTTATTTCCTATTTATCCTAATTTCTAAATGTTCTACTCAACTTCAGCGCCATGCTCAATCCAACCCCGTGGCTTCTGGGTGTCCGAGTTCGTCGCGACCATCAGTTCGGAGACCTGCGTCACTGCCCGTGACGCTACAATGGCCACCTGCATCATTGTGTGCTCCGTCAACGGCCTCCTGCACAAGGAAAGGCAACAGGAGTAGAGACGTCTAAGGTGCTCTGTTCTAGCAAGGTGGCTGATTATGTTTGTCAGTTTGTAATACTTTGGCCGCAGCGTACTTATGTATCTTTTTCTGGCCGGAGCACGATCGGAGCTTATGTCAGTACGAACTTTGATTGTGATGGTACTACAAACTCTATAAAAAACCAGCAATCCTTTTTTACTGGTACCTTTTATACAATTCACATGGATTGTGCCCCTATTACCAACTGTGGTAAAAAAATGCATTGTGCTCACAATTTTATTTTAGTTCTGTCAGTTTGTAATATTTTAAAGAGAGGAGGTAAAAGTGAAGCATTCAGTTTTGTATTATAAAAAGTGTTAATGTGAGAAACTTCAAAAACATCTTGTTTAACAAGTTCTACTTGTTCTGTGTATAGTATTTATTGAGCTAAAAATGGTATGGTTCACACATTCTTGTCGATCTCATTGTAATCGTCCTTGTTTTTGTGAGTTTCCTGATGCAAATTTTGTGGTCAGTCCAGATGGGAGAAGGTGATTCGTCCAAAGTGTAATTCTGTGACGTTGACGTCCAAGTTCTACAACTGATTTGTACAAACAAAAATGGTGGTCCGTTCTACAAAGAAAAAATGGTTGAATTAAAAATATTGATCAGTACAAGTTAAAAATGGTGGTCCATTCGAAATAAAAGAAATGACAGAAATTCAACTTGTAGAAGTTCAAGCAAAAAGAAACCCCGTGCAATTCAAATGGGAAAAGTACAAGTCATAAAATAAGAGAAGAATAATAAAAACGTTTAGTTCAAAGAAGAATAAAAACGTTTTCTTTTAAAAAAATATCATTCAGTTCGATGATATAAACCATGCAAGTATAGAGGCGACGATACAATATACCGTTGAAAACTTGCGAGCAAAAAAATATTACCTAATACAGAGCAAAGTCTAGTTAGTGAAAACACGCTTAGTACAAACCCATGCACACATCAGTTCAAGTACTCTTTTTTTGGAACCTTTCAAAATTACTCTCCAAAGAATACATCAGTACAAACGCATATGTAGATCAGTACAAGTACTCTGTTTTTTCTGACGGAAAAGCAACACGATGGGTCTCACCGTAATCCAAATTACTTTTCAACGGTTGCGAATTTGAGAAAATGTTCAACATGACTAAGTTTCGTATTTTCGATATCTTTCCAACCGTATATTATTTGCCTCATTTCGACGAAATTTTTTAAAAAATCACGTTCAAAATCAAATTTGACCGTATTCAAATTCATTTTTAACCGTAAGGAATTAGAAAAACATTTCAATACGAAAAAGTTGTGCATTTTCCATAGCTTTCCAATGCTGTA
>NC_041387.1:336065281-336085182 GCF_002162155.2 Triticum dicoccoides | reverse complement strand
AAGTCGAGGGTTGACGCGAGTCCAAGTAGAATCGCACCCACCATCTTCACTAGCACTATGCAACCGCCAAGTCGAGCACACACACAAGGAAAAAAGTGAAAGTACATGTTTTGAAAATTTGTATGTTCAAAGACATAAACCTCATATGTTCAGGAAAGAGTTTCAAAACATTTTTGTGCTTTTTACTTCAGAGTTTGTCTGCTGTTTCAACTTTCGTTTTAACCTTTTTGTTTCTAAACTCTGCATCTTTTCTGTTTACAGATTGTTGGCATGATTTTTGAATTGGGGACTGGAGTTCAAGTATTAAATCCAGGCAAGTTCAAAAAATAAACTGCAATAAGTTCTTGTTTATTTAGCAATATATAAGTTGACTGTGCAAAAATCAGTGGTTTAAATATGAAAGAAGAATGTAAAAGGTCCAACATGCGCATGTTGCCAGTGCCCCTAGTAGGCCTCTACCTCCGGCTGCCAGTGCAGCTCACGGCTACCTGTACTCCTCCAACATGTGCACGGTTGCTGCTCTCCTATGCTTTCTCTCTCTCTTGCATGATGTTGTTGCTCCTCTCAAATCTCTCTAGCTCTATTAATTCATGATGCTGCCTCATCTCTGAATTGTTGTGGTGACGCTGAGGTTTTGTTGTCACCCACAGGATCCCCTGCCTCCATGTCCATATTCAGATGTGCTGCAAGTTCAATTGTTTCAGTTCGAGCGGGTGCACAAAACACAATGTGTAGTTCGTACTGTCCACATGTGCTGCAAGTTCAATTGTTTCAGTTCGAGCATTTGCTACCCTAGTCATTTGTTTGTTGCTAAAATGTCGGAGTCGTACTTCTCATTCTTGCATGAATTTTTATATACCATCGTGTTTATTTCTAAATGCCAGTCACTTTTTTTTTGTCGTCAGGTGTTTGCTTAAATGCCTAAACAAAGATCTATTTTAGTTCAGTTCAAATTCTAGTTTTAGTCCAGTGCAAATCTTATTTTAAGTTCAGTACAATTTCTTATTTTAGTGTGAGCAATCCTTCAAATGTCTTGCCTTATATTACTGCTCATCCATCATATCTTTGTGTACTCTTTCTTGATGTCAGTACACAGAACAAAAAAAATTACATCAAATTGACAATTTTTAATCTCTTCTATGTTAGTATAGGCTACATGTATACAACATTTAATCTGTAGTAGTAGTAGCAGTTTTGCTATGTAAAGGAGCAGCGGAACTCCAGTAATTTGTGAGAATATCACTTTGGATACATGAGTGCAGGATTAATACATTGTTAATTATTGCAGGTAGGTCAGACCTTAGAAGCCACTTGCAGCCGCACTTGCCAGCACCCGCGACGAGCCACCCCACCGGCCCCCAAGGCGCGCCGTCCCACAGTCCGCTGGGCGTGGCGTCCTCCCGAAATAAAATAAATGGTCAGTTTGAATTTAAAACCATGATTAGTTTGAATTAAAAAAATGAATGATCATTTTAAATTAGAGAGAATAATCAGTTTGGATAAAAATTTGTTTTGAATTAAAGAAAATAATCAGTTCAAATTAAAAACAATGACCAGTTCGAATTAAAAAACATTTTGAATTATAAACAATGATATGTTCAAATTAAAAACAAGAAAACCGGTTTCAAAAAATAGAAACATAGAAGTCTTAATTAAAAAATGATCAGTTCAGTGTTTTGAAAAAGATTTTAATGCAAAATCCTAGTAAGTTCAAAATAAAAAAAGATTCCATTTGAAGCGTTTGAAAAGTTTGAAAAAAGATTTTTGCTCAATTTCGACAGACGTTCAATCTCTGTAGGTGGAACAGTTCGAAGGGTCAGAAAAGATGGTGTTAAAAAAATTTAACTTCATGAAAAAATTATAGTTTAACTTCACAATGAGCTGCCAGATTATATTTGAAAAGAAACCAAAAAAGTATAGTGCATCTTTCCCCTGTAATATGTATTGTGTGATGTAGTTAGTATGCTGAAGATGAAGTTTCTTGTCGAACTTTTCCAGTTAATATGATGAGTTAGTATTGTGGTACTCTGTTGCAAGAAATACCATGCCAAATGTATGCAAGTACAGAAGTTGCACACAAACAGAAGTTTTGTTTTAGTGAGAAAAATGCATACTGTCTTCTATAACTCATTTTACTTCACGGTTTCTTCACCTGTTTGTTATTTCCTATTTATCCTAATTTCTAAATGTTCTACTCAACTTCAGCGCCATGCTCAATCCAACCCCGTGGCTTCTGGGTGTCCGAGTTCGTCGCGACCATCAGTTCGGAGACCTGCGTCACTGCCCGTGACGCTACAATGGCCACCTGCATCATTGTGTGCTCCGTCAACGGCCTCCTGCACAAGGAAAGGCAACAGGAGTAGAGACGTCTAAGGTGCTCTGTTCTAGCAAGGTGGCTGATTATGTTTGTCAGTTTGTAATACTTTGGCCGCAGCGTACTTATGTATCTTTTTCTGGCCGGAGCACGATCGGAGCTTATGTCAGTACGAACTTTGATTGTGATGGTACTACAAACTCTATAAAAAACCAGCAATCCTTTTTTACTGGTACCTTTTATACAATTCACATGGATTGTGCCCCTATTACCAACTGTGGTAAAAAAATGCATTGTGCTCACAATTTTATTTTAGTTCTGTCAGTTTGTAATATTTTAAAGAGAGGAGGTAAAAGTGAAGCATTCAGTTTTGTATTATAAAAAGTGTTAATGTGAGAAACTTCAAAAACATCTTGTTTAACAAGTTCTACTTGTTCTGTGTATAGTATTTATTGAGCTAAAAATGGTATGGTTCACACATTCTTGTCGATCTCATTGTAATCGTCCTTGTTTTTGTGAGTTTCCTGATGCAAATTTTGTGGTCAGTCCAGATGGGAGAAGGTGATTCGTCCAAAGTGTAATTCTGTGACGTTGACGTCCAAGTTCTACAACTGATTTGTACAAACAAAAATGGTGGTCCGTTCTACAAAGAAAAAATGGTTGAATTAAAAATATTGATCAGTACAAGTTAAAAATGGTGGTCCATTCGAAATAAAAGAAATGACAGAAATTCAACTTGTAGAAGTTCAAGCAAAAAGAAACCCCGTGCAATTCAAATGGGAAAAGTACAAGTCATAAAATAAGAGAAGAATAATAAAAACGTTTAGTTCAAAGAAGAATAAAAACGTTTTCTTTTAAAAAAATATCATTCAGTTCGATGATATAAACCATGCAAGTATAGAGGCGACGATACAATATACCGTTGAAAACTTGCGAGCAAAAAAATATTACCTAATACAGAGCAAAGTCTAGTTAGTGAAAACACGCTTAGTACAAACCCATGCACACATCAGTTCAAGTACTCTTTTTTTGGAACCTTTCAAAATTACTCTCCAAAGAATACATCAGTACAAACGCATATGTAGATCAGTACAAGTACTCTGTTTTTTCTGACGGAAAAGCAACACGATGGGTCTCACCGTAATCCAAATTACTTTTCAACGGTTGCGAATTTGAGAAAATGTTCAACATGACTAAGTTTCGTATTTTCGATATCTTTCCAACCGTATATTATTTGCCTCATTTCGACGAAATTTTTTAAAAAATCACGTTCAAAATCAAATTTGACCGTATTCAAATTCATTTTTAACCGTAAGGAATTAGAAAAACATTTCAATACGAAAAAGTTGTGCATTTTCCATAGCTTTCCAATGCTGTATCATTTGTATCAATCCGACAAACCGTTTGCAAAAAATCACGAAAATACATTTCGCCCAGAATTTCACCGTTTTCCAAATTACTTTTAAATAGTATAGAATTAGAAAAAATAATAAATATATGGAAGATGCGGATTTTCACCAGCTCTCCAACGCCATCTTATTTGCTCCATTCCAACAAAACATTTGAAAATTGAGTCCAAAGTATGATTCGCGTTTTCGGTTTTGAAAAAAATGGTTTTTTCAAAACTGCTCTTAAACCATAACGATTTTGCAAAAACGTTCAATATACTTGAAATATAGTTGTCAAGAGCTTTCCAACGATATATTACACGCCCCGTTCCGACAAAAAAATTACAATTTTTTTTGAACTAAAGAAGACGATCTGTTAAACAGAACTGAAAGCATCAGTTCAACCGCTTCAAAATCATCAGTACAACCGCCTGAAACCGCAGTTCAAGTAGAGTAACAGAATAATATTCTGTTACACGAAACAGAATAGCCCAGATGTATATATATATACATATGTGTGTGTCTTTGATGTAAGACATATATTCTCTCCTACAACCTTGTTTCTTCCCTTTGTTCATTTTTGATAGTTATATATGTGCCCTTGTCATGTTACATTCATGTCCTTCTACTTCTGTTATCGTTGATGTTAGCTTGTGTTAGTATTCTAATTTCTCAAGCATTACGAAAACACCAAAAAGATAGCGAGAAAAATCTGAATCTCCCTGTGCTATTTGCATTTTCTTTGTCGACGATCTTCGGGAACGACTTTGTTAGTTTAGGTTTTATTTTATGCATTCGTCTCTTAAAATTGTGTTATCTAGATTTAGCCGAGCATAGTCGCCTAGTCCTTGTGGGGAACACGACACTTACAATTTGGGCGTAAAACCTGTATTATCAATCGATCAGAGGACTATTACTAGGATGAAGTTTATCAAAATCAGAACTACATGCAATCACCACCACCACCACTAGGTCATCCTCATGCATATAATCACAACGGTAGGGCTACACCACCACCTCAGGTATGAGATTATGACCATATTCCTAAAATGAAATTGAATATTCCACCATTTGAGGGTAGATACATTCCCGGTGTCTATCTTACTTAGGAATTAGAAACTGAACAACGTTTCACATGCTTACAATATCATGAGGATAGACGTGTTGCTGCCGCTGTTTGTGAATTCACTAGTTTTGCTTCTGTTTGGTGGTCTGAACATTGTAGATCATATCATGATAATATCCCTACTACTTGGGCTGCCTTGAAAATTGCTATGCATAATCGTTGGGTTCCACCATATTATCAACATGAATTACTCCAAAATTGCAGCGTTTAAAAGAAGGAGAAAAAATTCTGTGGAGGAATATTGTCAGGAATTACAAAATGGCATGATTACATGTGGTATTGTTGAGGATAATGAAGCTATGCTTGCATGTTTTATGGGTGGATTAAATAGAGAGATTCAGACTATTCTAGAGTATAAGGAGTATAATAATATCACTCGTTTATTCCATCTTGCTTGCAAAGCTGAACGTGAAGTGCAGCATCGACAGGCATTTGCGCAACTAATTTTTTGGAGGTCGATCTTCATCATGGACACCACGTACATCCTCTACTTCTAGACATCCTATTGCCGCACCACTGACTTCAGCCACTAATTCCAACTGAGGTCAAGAAAACAGGCACCACCACCACCACCTGCCAGGAGCACACTTTCTGGTCGTGCACAAAGCTCTTCTTCATCCATGGCATCAACAAGGCAAACACATGATGTTATATGCCGTCGTTGCAAGGGTGGAGGTCACAATGCGAGCAAATGTCCATCTCTGCGTGTGATGATTGTTACTGAGGATGGTGGGTATAAGTCTGCTAGTGACTATGATGAGGAGACTTTGGCTCTTATTACAAGTGAAGAACACGGTGAGGATGATTCTTAACATGAGACGCAATACATGGTTGTTGAAGATGCTAACAGGTATGAGAGTTTAGTTGCTCAATGTATTTTGAGTGTGCAAGTAACACAAGCTGAGAAAAATCAAAGGCACAATTTGTTTCATACAAAGGGAGTTGTGAAGGAATGTTCTGTCCGCGTCATCATGATGGAGGGAGTTGCAACAACTTGGCTAGCACGGAGATGGTGGAGAAGTTGTCTCTCACCACTAGACCACATCCGCATCCTTATTACATCCAATGGTTCAACAATAGCGGCAAGGTTAAGGTAACACGTACTGTTCGTGTGCATTTTAGAAATGCTACATATTCTAATTATGTTGATTGTGATGTGGTGCCCATGCAAGCATGTTCCTTATTATTTGGTAGACCATGGAAATTTAATAACAACTCTGTACACCATGGTAGAAACAATCAATATACTCTTGTTCATAAGGATAAACATATTAATTTGCTTCCTATGTCTCTTGAGTCCATTTTGAAATATGATATTTATAGAGCTAGTAAAGCAAAATAGGAGCAAAGTAAAAGTGAAAATCAGATTGTGGCAAAAGAATTTGAGCAACAATTGAAGCCTAGTAATAAACAATCTAGTGTTGCTTCTGAAATTAAATTGAAAAGTGGATGTTTACTTGCCACAAAATCTGATATTGATGATCTAGATTTTAGCAAATCTGTTTCCTATGCTTTTGTGTGCAAAGAGGCATTATTTTTATTCGCGGACATGCCTCACTCTTTTCCTCCTGCTATCACTAACATTTTGTAGGAGTTGGCTGACGTCTTTCGACAAGACGTGCCATCGGGATTACCACCTATTCAAGGGATTGAGCATCAGATTGACTTAATTCCCGGTGCTTCGCTGCCAAACTGTGCGCCATACTGTACCAATCTAGAGGGGATGAAGGAGATTATGCGTCAAGTACAGGAGCTACTCGACAAAGGTTATATATGCGAATTTCTTAGTCCCTGTGATGTTCCTATTATACTAGTGCCAAAAAAGGATGCTACATCGCGTATGTGTGTCGATTATAGAGGCATTAATAATATTACTATTCATTATCGTCATCCTGTTCCTAGGCTAGATCATATGCTTGATGAATTGAGTGTCTCTACAATATTCTCCAAAGTTGATTTGCGTAGTGGATACCATCAAATTCGTATGAAATTGGGAGATGAACGGAAAACAGAATTTAAAACTAAATTTGGATTATATGAGTGGTTAGTCATCCCTTTTGGGTTAACTAATACACCTAGTACTTCTATGAGATTAATGAACGAAGTTTTACGTGCTTTCATTGGACGATTTTGGTAGTCTATATTGATGATATACTGATTTATGGTAGATCTTTGGAGGAGCATTTACATGTTGTTTTTATTGCTCTATGTGATGCACGTTTTTTTGGTAAAGAAGGAAGAACATGGACCAATTTTGTTGTTAATGATGGATTTGTGTTCCGTCCAAACAAGCTATGAATTCCAGCTAGCTCCATTCGTCTTTTGTTGTTGCAGGAGGTGCATGGAGTAGGATTAATGGGACACTTTGGCGTGAAGAAGACGGAGGATGTACTTGCTACACATTTCATTTGGCCAAAGATGAGACGGGATGTTGAGTGTTTTGTTGCTCGCTGCACTACATGTCAAAAAGCTAAGTCACGACTCAATCCTGATGGTTTATAAATGCCTTTGCCTGTACCTAGTGTTCCTAGGGAGGATATATCTACAGACTTTCTTTTAGGGTTACCTTGAACAAAGAAGGGGAGGGATATCATATTTGTTGTCGTGGATAGAATTTAAAAAATGGCACACTTTATACCATGTCATAAAAGCGATGATGCTTCTAATGTTGCTGATTTGTTCTTTCATGAGATTATTCCCTTGTATGGTGTGCTAAATACAATTGTTTTAGATCGTGATACAAAATTTCTTAGCCACTTTTGGAGATGTTTATGGGCTAAGTTGGGGACTAAACTACTTTTTAGTACTACATGTCACGCCAAAACTGATGGACGAACTGAAGTAGTCAATAAAACATTATCTACTATGCTTAGGGATGTTTTGAAGCCTAACCTCAAAATGTGGGAAGAATGCTTGCCTCATATTGAATTTCCTTACAATCGTTCGTGGCATTCTAGTACTAAGATGTGCCCTTTTGAGATTGTGTATGGTTTCCTACCTCGTACATCTTTTGATTTGTTGCCTCTTCCATCTTCGGAGAGGGTTAATTTTGATACCAAAACAACGTGTTGAATTGATCTTAAAAATGCGTGAGTTAACTAAGGAAAATATTGAGTACATGAATGCTAAATATAAACTTGCTGGAGATAAGGGTAGAAAACATGTTGTCTTTGCACCTGGAGATCTTGTTTGGTTACATTTGCGTAAGGATGGGTTTCCTGATTTGCACAAGTCTAAGCTAATGCCACGTGTTGATGGTCCTTTTAAGGTGTTACATAAAATAAATGATAATGTATATAAACTTGAGCTACCTGCAAATTTTGGGGTTATTCCCACTTTTATCATTGCAGATTTGAAGCCTTATTTGGGTGAGGAAGATGAGCTTCCGTCGAGGACGACTTCATTTCAAGAAGGGGAGGATGATGAGGACATCAATACCATTGTCACACCCACAATCCCTGCTGCTATACATACTGGACCAATTACTAGAGCTCGCACACACCAATTAAATTACCAGGTACTTGTGTTTCTTGGTAATGATTCTAATGTTCATGAGAATATGATACTGCCTAAATTGGATACATTTGTTTTGCCTACAAATGAAGGGCCTAGCTTAGACAAGAAGGATGAACATTGGAGTAAGATCGAGCATGGAGATGATGGCATGTGCAAGGGGAACAAGAACAGAGTTTCCAGTGATGATTTCAGGACTTTGAAGCCACCATAATGAGTGCATGAAGGCTTGGACGAAATATATAAGATGTCGCTTCATAAATTTCGTTCAGAGGCTACTATAGGTGCTGCATCACCTTATTATTGGGCCAAGCCCATGTAATTTCGAGATACTTCAGTATAGGCTGTTTTTAGAGTCGGTATGTGTGGGGAAACAGAGTTAGGGTTGGTTTTGCACCCCTCCTCCATGTGGTCACGAAATTCCCCCTACTCCTCCATATATACAACCCTTGGGGCAAAGTTTAGACTTCGTGTTTTGTTTAGATTAAAAGTTTGCCATAGTTGCAACTTCGCGTACTTCCTTTGTGTTCAACGACCAGATCAACATGTCACATAACTTCACCTTCATTAATAAAGCTTTCCTCTTATATTCACAATATCCATATAGCAATTTTAGTTTCTTGCTTGTTCTTCGTTTGCGTGTAGGAAACAAACCCTCGTGGTCAGGTTGGTTGTGCTCCGGCGTGGTCAATAACCTCTCGGAGTTGGTTTAGCAATTGCTAAGGTGCGACATCTTTGCACTTTCGTAGTCCGATCGTCAAAGTCTACTCCACAAAAATGATAGCCACCATCTTATCGAAAGACGGGAGACCTTTTCCTCTATCAAGGTTACCAAGCAAAGCCCCCCGAGAGTTTGAACCCTAGCTCTTGGAGAGTTTCATGGACGCAGATCCTAGACTCCGACATTTGGCGTGCCAAGTAGGGGGATTTCTTGTCTTTGCGCCTTCGACCTCGACATCGACATGGATGATGATGACCCATAAGTATAGGGGATTAATCATAGTCCTTTCGGTAAGTAATAGTGTCGAACCCAACGAGGAGCAAAAGGAAATGACAAGAGGATTTCAGCAAGGTATTCTCTGCAAGCACTGAAATTTATCGTTAACAAATAGTTTGGTAGCAAGGAAATTTTTAACGGGTAACTATCAACGGGTGTAGCAAGGTGGACCGATCCTTTTTATACTAAAAGACAAGCCTGGACGAACTCTTATATAAAGGAAAGCGCTCCTGAGGACACATGGAAATTATCATCTAGTTAGTTTTCATCATGCTCATATGATTCACGTTCGCTATTTTCATAGTTTGATATGTGGGTGGACCGGTGCTTGGGTGTTGTCCTTACTTGGACAAGCCTCCCACTTATGATTAACCCCTCTCGTAAGCATCTGCAACTACGAAAGAAGAATTAAGATAAATCTAACCATAACATTAAACACGGGGATCCAAATCAGCCCCTTATGAAGCAACACATAAACTAGGGTTTAAGATTCTGTCACTCTAGCAACCCATCATCTACTTGCTACTTGCCAATGCCTTCCCCTAGGCCCAAATCATGGTGAGGTGCCAAGTAGTCGACACTCACATAACACCACTAGAGGAAAGACAACATACGTCCCATCAAGATATCGAACGAATACAAAATTCACATGATTACTTATAACAAGACTTCTCCCATATCCTCAGGAACAAAAGTAACTACTCACAAAGCATGCTCATGTTTATGATCATAGGGTATTAAATATTATTTAGGATCTGAACATATGATCTTCTACCAAATAAACCAACTAGCATCAACTACAAGGAGTAATCAACACTACTAGCAACCCACTTGTACCAATATGAGGTTTTGAGACAAAGATTGAATACAAGAGATGAACTAGGATTTAAGATGGTGCTGGTGAAGATGTTGATGAAGATTGGTCCTCCCAAGATGAGAGGATCATTGGTGATGACGATGGCTTTTGATTTCCCCCTCTCGAAGGGAAGTTTCCCTGGCGGAATCGCTTCATTGAAGACCTAGATTGCTTCTGCCCAGGTTCCACCTCAAGAAGGCGGCGCTTTGTCCCAAAAGCCTTCTCATTATTTTTTCTAGGTCAAAACACTTCATATAGTAGAAGATGGGCACCGGAGGCTGGCCAGGGGGCCCACATTCTTAGGGGGCGCACGCTGGGAGGGTAGGGCGCGCCCCTAGGCATGTGGCCACCTGGTGGGTCCCCTCCTGGTATTTCTTCACACAATACTTTTTATATATTCCAAAATAATTCTCCTTAAATTTTCAAGACATTTGGAGTTGTGCAGAATAGGGATCTCATATTTGCTCTTTTCCGGTCCAGAATTCCAGTTGCCAACATTCTCCCTCTTCATGTGAGTCTTGCAAATATAAGAGAGAAAAGGCATGAGAATGGCATCATAAAGTGTAATAACAATCCATAATTCGATAAATATCAACATGAAAACATGATGCAAAATGGATGTATCAACTCCCCCAAGCTTGGACCTCGCTTGTCCTCAAGCGAAAAGCTGAAATTGATAATCATGACCACATGTTTAGAGATAGAGGTGCTGATAAAACAAAATATGGACATGAAGGCATCATGATCATCATTAGAACATAAATATATTTTGTAATATAACTTCTCATGCGAAAGTGATAGTTCGTTCACAAGGTAAAGTATGAATCCATAAACTTCATTGAAAACTAACAAACTATGATCTCAATCATGGATGCAATTACAATTTGTCATAATGTTAGAAAGAGTCAATGTAAGATCTTTTATTTAGCATGTTCACATACTCAACCATCATTTAGCCTTTCGTAATTGCTAACACTCACTCAATACTTATGAGATCAATGTTTCAGTCAAACACATAGAAAGATAGGGGCTTATAACTTCGCCTCCCAACCATTTACCTCAAGGGTAATGTCAACAATAATAACACATGATCACCTATATCCGACTGGGTATGTGTGTCTAGATCCTTCCCCAACACATGATGCTTGCCAAAAAGAGAAAAATAAAAGGAATGGTGAAGATCACCACGACTCTTGCATATGGGTAGGTAATTTAAAGGTAATGGATAGGCCCTTTGCAGAGGGAAGCAGAGGTTGTCATGTGCTTTTTATTTGGATGAACAAAACCTTAATGCAAAGGGATGTCACTGTCGGATTTAGGGATCCGCAAACCCTTGAGAGGTTCAAACTCTGGGGTGCGTGCGGAGATTTCAACCTGCCCAGCCTACCTACTCGCGATCCTCCTAAGACTAGCGCGTCGAGCTCAAAGAGACACAAAGACACAATGATTTATACTGGTTCGGGCCACCATTGTGGTGTAATACCCTAATCCAATGTGGTGTGGTGGATTGCCTCGGAGGGCTGAGGATGCACTAGTACAGTGGATGAACAAGCCTCAAGAGGTGAGGTGTTCTTGAGCTGCTGTGGTGTACGCTAGCTCTACATGTCATGATTTCGTCCTCCCCCCTTTCTATGGTGGTGGCTAGTCCTATTTATAGTGGCCTTGGTCCTCCTCCCAAATATGAATGGGAAGGGATCCCACAATGACCGGATTTGAAAGGGGACAAGCAGTACAGTCTATCCTGACAAAAGTAGTCTTCGCCTGCGAAAAGCATCTGGTCATGACACTACGGTGGGCTCATCGATGACCTCTGTCCTGCCGTCCTGGCGGTCTTGGTCTTGTTGCACCGGAATGGAAACCTTTGGATGATTCCTCGGGACTCCGTGCCTGTGGCTTGCCTCCTTTGCACCGAAGAGAAAACCTGCGCTCTGCACCTGCCTGGCCTTGGTCGTCATGGCTCATGTCAGCTGAGCCTCATGAGGTAGCTTGCATAGAACTCTCCGCCCCTGAGGAGCCCTCCTAAGGAGGCCGATTCCTTCGGGGGTCTTGGCATCGCCCGCCTCGTGAGGCTTGGACCCTCGCGAGGGTCTTGCGGTGTTGGTGTTGAAGCTGGGCCGTACCAGGCCGTCGATGGAGCCACATGGTGGGCCGCAGGCAGGCAGGGCTGGATACTCCCGAATCCAAGACACCGACAGTAGCCCCCGGGCCCAAGGCGCGCTCGGTCTTGGCTTCCAGGCGAAGCCAAAGGACAAGTGCGGAGCGCCGCAGGCCCTAACCGCCTGTGGCCTTGATGACGCATGGCGATTGATCGGACATGGGCGACTCCGCTTCCCCACGCTGCCTTGACTCCCGTTCGACTTGACAACTACATGCTGCATGCAGGGAGGATCATCATTACTGGAAATCATGGGAGGCCGACGATTTACCTTCTCCTAGCTATAAATGTGCGAGCGGGCGGAGCCCCTGCCCATCTCTCTTTCATCTTGCTCCCGCCTTCTTCTTCTCCTCTTCATCTTGCTCCCATGGCGCCAATCAGGAGGTACTCTATGGCAGAGAAGGGGAAGGCTCCTAGGGAGGGGCCTGACCCTCTCCCACCAAAGAAACGGCTCCGCCTCCCTGAAGACGCCGGCGCGGGGCGAGAGGTGGCCAGGCCTTGGCAATCAAGGCCTCCGCTGGCTTCCCCCTCCCCCTATATGCCCGCGCTCAAGATGAAGGAGTGCGCCATCGAGTGGCGCCTGATGAAGATGGTAGGGCCACCATTACCCAGCCGACCGCACCATAGACTTATGCTGAGGGTAGCTCGCGCAAGTTCGTGGTGTGGGCATCGATGCCTCCCGACACCTGGATCCGACTCCCATGGTTCTTCGTCAACAAGCTGCCTCCGAGGGGATCGGTTGAGTTGTGGCTGCAGCACGCAGGGTGCCGCAGCTTCGCCACCGGGGTTGAAGTAGAGGTGGTGCCGCCTGCAGACGTCTTCATGACGCGAGGATGGGGCGAGATCGCCTGGGCTTGCTGCGCGGAGGCAGCCCTGATGATCCACTTCGAGTATGATGGTGCAGCCACCCTGTTCTTCAACATCTTCAATGAGGAGGGCGAGTGGCTGGAATGCTACCCCGGAGGAGACAGCTCGAGGGACGCCGTAGTGGATGCTGGATATGCCGCTGCCCCCTTTAGCGCTTCGTCCGGCAGCAGTGACGACTCCTGGTAATCTAGTGACTCTCCTAGGCATAGTGATTCCCCGGAGTCGAGTGACAACAGCTACGTGCCGCCGAGCTCCCGTCGAGGCCGGAGCTCTGTAGCGGCTGCCGCCCGGCATTGTTGGCGATGCCGTAGGACCTAGTAGTTACCTTCCCTACACGGAATGGAGATCAGCCCCCGTGGGGCTTGTAAGGATCGAAATGTAATTAATATCAACGTTGTTTCTTTTGATCTCATGATGGATGCGCGTATTCCAATCCGGCTAGGTTCCTCCCTTTTCCCTTTCCTAGACAGCTTGGTGCTCTACACCGATCGGACCCAGTCCCCTGGCAGGCTTCAGTTGTCGCTAGTATGCCAGGTCGCGATGCCGTGGTCAAGGCTAGGAGGTGAGCGGCCCATGGTCCGGTAAGAGCTCATGAGATGCGATGCTCACGAGGTCCCCTTTGGCGTGCAAGTAGCTACGCAGGAAACCAAAAAGGGGAGTAGAGCTGCCAAAGTGGAACTGCGAGGTGGGGCGTACAGGGAGCGAAACTGGTGCTATAGCGGGATGAGACTTATCTTTTTGGTGTCAAGGTCCATTAGGGAGGTGACGCTTGCCCTCGCGCCGATAATATCGTTAGGCGCAGCTTGCCTTGGCCACCTTCTTGCCTCGCTCGCCTAGGTGCTCTATGTCCTAGGTACCCGGCCCTCGAGCGAGCTCAGCCGCCGCTGGTATGCCAGGTCGCGATGCCGTAGTCAAGGCCAGGGGTGAGAGCTTGAGAGACAGTAGGAGCTCCCAAGGCGCGGTGCTCGGGAGGACCCCCTTTAACGTGCAAGCGGCTAGCAAGGCCAGTCGGAGGTTGTTCAAGCCGATCCGTGGTCCTGACCGCCAGATGAACCTGAAGGTTGGATGACAGGAAAGACCAGGACCCCTGCAGAGCGGGCCCGGAGTAAGGGGCATGAGACAAAGGCACCGAGGACCTGGCGAGGTGGTGCACACGAAGCGGGCCACGAACCAGAGCTCGATCACCGGGTTTATCAGTGTTGCAGGGATGGACCCGAGCACAAGCACCGTGCCGATGTGAGTTCCATGAGGCGGTGGTCATGGAGTGACAATCATAGATAAACTCACATAAATGATTAGATAGTCCTGGTGGACACAAAACAAATACATGCCGTAGGGCTAGACCCACACGGCCTGGGGATGATGCACCCCTAGGGGCGCCCCCAAACTGAACGAACTAGAGAGATGTCACGTCGTACCATTGCTAAAGAGTTGTTGAAGTTGCCAAAAAACACGTGCCGCTGAAGCCGTTCCTCATGAGCCGCTCCGGCGCCGAGCCTCGGGAGACTCGGAGGGACCGAGAGGCTCCTGAAGGTGCTCCTCCATCTCCGCTAGGACCGCCTGGTGCCTGGCCTCGCGGGCCGTCTGAGAGTCCCTCATGCAACGCTAGAACACCTCAGCAGCGCCCGCCAGGCCAAAAGGCATGCAGATGTAGCTGCGAGGCGGCCCCTCACATCAGCCGACATGAGGCGGCCACATGAGCTGCCGAGACGCGACCCTGTTGAGCCCGGGGATGTTGATGCAGACACAGAACTCTTCCTGAATCTCCTCGATTGCCTTGCTGATGAACTCTTGAATGCCTAGTGCCTCACACCTGTTGCCTTCTCTTGGGAAGCATGCTCTGAAGAGCGCCTCCACATGGTGCCCGAGAACCTCCCTCGCGACATCAGCTAGATCTGGGGCCCTCCAAAGGAGAGCCCCCGAGCCCAACCTAAGAGGAGCGCCGGGCATGCCTTCCTATGTGATGGGTGAAGGTGCCGCGTCCGAAGACGTGAGACTCAGCGCTGCATCCTCGAGTGATGCTTCCTCACGAGACCCCTGTCCCAGCTGCAGCTTCTTTGTCTTGGGGGCGACCTCAGGAGGGAGGGCGCCGTCTTCATCTTCAGGGTTCTCAACTGCTGCAGCCTAGAAGGCGCGCTCGAGGGAGCACACTGCATCCTTCTCTTGACAGGCGACCGTGATGACGCCGCTGCTTCCTGCCATCTTGAGGATGTTGTAGCCGTGGTGCGTGGCTGCCATGAACTTGGCCAGTGCTGGGTACCCTAGTATTGCATTGTAGGGCAGGCGGATGTCGGCGACGTCGAAGTCGATGAGCTCGGTGTGGTAGTTGTTGCGCTCGCCGAAGGTGACTGGGAGGCTAACTTGCCCGATTGGGCGTGTCGATCCGCCGGTCACTCCTGAGAATGGCTTGGTGGGGTGAAGCTGGTAGTATGGCGCCTGGAGCCTGTCGAACGTCCGAACAGATAGAACATTGAGTCCTGCTCCGCCATCGATGAGAGTCTTGGTGACGACCATGTTGCTGATGACGGGGGAGCATATCATGGGGAGCATGCCAGTGGTGGCCGCACACTTGAGCCAGTCTGAGGAGTCGAAGATGATGGCGCACTTGGACCACCTGAGAGGGCGAGTTGCTTCAAGCTTGGGGAGCACTGCATTCACCTCGCGTGCAAACTGCTTGAAGAAGAGGTAGGAAGCCGGGGCCTGTGAGCCGCCCAAGATGCAGGCAATGGCCCGAGGCTCCTGGAAGCTCCCAGCCCCCTCGTCCTGGTGGTTGTATTCATTCCTCCTTGGTGGTGGAGGCAGAGGAGGAAAAGCTGCGTTGCCTTGAGGTTGATCCTCACGAGGCTGCTCCCTCTAGTCGCCCTCGCGAGCCTGGCCTTGCCAGTGGTCCTCACGAGGCTGGTCGCGCCACTCCTGACGACGTTCGCGTCCATCCTAGCGTCCTCCACCTCGGCCACCTCCGCGACCGTAGCCTCGATCGTTGCGCTTGGGGCCTCGACCGAGGCGCCTGTCACGGAGGGCCCTGAGCTCCTGGCAGTCGCTGGTGTTGTGGCTGTAAACATTGTGGAAGGCGCAGAACGGCTGCTTGCTCTTGGATGACTCGGGGTGGTCGCAGCCGCGCTTCGTTTTTGGTTCGGCCGCAAGCACGGCTGACCCCTTGCTCTTCACGTCCTTGGTCTTGGTCTTCTTGTCTTCGAGATCAACATAGGGGAGCTCGAGGAGGGAGAGGCGTCCTTCCTCAGCCCTTGCACACTTATTCTCCATGTTGAACATCTCCAGAGCGGTGCAGAGATCCTCGTGGATGGCGAGCTCCTCCTTCATCTTGACATCGCGGACGCAATTAGTGAACGCGGAGATGATGGCCTCGTCTGACACCTTGGGAATCTTGAGGTGAATGTTGTTGAAGCACTGGATATACTTCTGCAGGGTCTCTCCAGGTTGCTGCTTGATGTAGTGCAGGTCACCATCGGCCAACAGACGGTCGCGAGTGCCCTGGAAGTTGGCGATGAAGCGGTTGCGCATCTCCTCCCAGGAAGAAACCGACCCCTCGGTCAGGTCCAGGAGCCCAGAGTGCGCGCCATCCTTGAGGGCCATCGGGAACCAGTTTGCCATGATCTTCTTGTCGCCGCTGGCCGCCTTGATGCTCAGCTTGTAGAGCTGCAGGAACTCGGTGGGGTCGGCGGTGCCGTTGTAGTGCGGAGGCAGGTCGGGCTTGAACTTACTGGGCCAGACGACGCTGCGGAGCTCTGGGGTGAACGTGCGGCATCCCGCCGTGGCCAACAGAGTTTGTCGAGGGGGTGGAACATGATCCTGGTGCACGCGCACCGCCCTCCTGTGGTGGCAGGCGAGCCTGGTGCTGGGGTGCTGGAAGCACGCACGCTTCTCCTTGGGGACGCTGCACCACCTGGCAGGTCACGTCATCCTGAGCCAGCACCGGGCGCTGCGGGTCGCGCCGTGGAGCCAAATGCCTTGGCTCGATGATGGTGCCCCGGGCCGGAGGTGGTGGAGGAGCCCCGTGCACCATGTCGCCCGCTGCAGGTGGTTGCTGAGGCAGCAAGTGAGCCAGCCCGTCGGAGCCCCCGTGCGCGACGCTGATGAGCTCGGCGACCCGCTCGAGCCACTCCTCGTAGAGATCACCCACCGGGCGGTAGAGAAGAAGCTCCCGCGCCGTGAGCAGAGCGGCCTGCGTGTCCACCTGGCTGCAACGCGCGTGGGATGATGAAGGTGCTGGGGTCAGTGACGGAGTAGTGGTGCGGCCGTCACGTCGCATCGACGGGTGCAGCGATGAAGCTTGCTGCTCGTGATCGGCAGGGCCCATGGCGGTGTTGGCCACCGAAGAAGGAGTGCGGCGGGCACAACCGTCACCCGCCGGAGCCGTCTGAGCGACGCGGGCGGCGACTGCAGCCCAACGGTCGGCGCGAGCCCTGCACGCGTCGGCCATGGAGGCGTCGGAGTGGTGGTGGAGCGATTGACGGAAGAGAGGATCTGACGCACCCCTCCCTGGCGCGCCTAATGTCGGATTTAGGGATCTGCAAACCCTTGAGAGGTTCGAACTCTGGGGTGCGTGAGGAGATCTCAACCTACCCATCCTACCTACTCGCGATCCTCCTAAGTCTAGCGCGTCGAGCTCAAAGAGACACAAAGACACAACGATTTATACTGGTTCGGGCCACCGTTGTGGTGTAATACCCTAATCCAGTGTGGTGTGGTGGATTGCCTCGGAGGGCTGAGGATGAACTAGTACAGTGGATGCGCAAGCCTCAGGAGGTTAGGTGTTCTTGAGCTGTTGTGTTGTATGCTAGCTCTACTTGTCCTGATTTCGTCCTCCCCCTTTCTATAGTGCTGGCTAGTCCTATTATAGTGGCCTTGGTCCTCCTCCCAAATATGAGCGGGAAGGGATCCCACAACGGCCGGATTTGTAAGGGGACAAGCAGTACAGTCTATCCTGACAAAAGTAGTCTTCGCCTGCGAAAAGCCTCTAGTCGTGATGCTGCGGTGGGCTCATCGATGACCTCCATCCTGCCGTCCTGGCGGTCTTGGTTTTGTTGCACCGGAATGGAAACCTTTGGCTGATTCCTCAGGACTTCGTGCCTGTGGCTTGCCTCCTTTGCACCGAAGAGGAAACTTGAGCTCTGCACCCACTTGGCACCCGCTTGGCGCTAGCCTGGCCTTGGTCGTCATGGCTCACGTCAGCTGAGCCTCGTGAGGTAGCTTGCATAGAACTCTCCGCCCCTCAGGAGCCCTCCTGAGGAAGCTGATTCCTTCGGGGGTCTTGGCGTCGCCCGCCTCGCGAGACTTGGCCCCTCGCAAGGGTCTTGCGGTGTTGGTGTTGAAGCTGGGCCTTACCAGGCCATCGATGGAGCCACGTGGTGGGCCGCAGGAAGGCAGGGCTGGATACCCCTGAATCCAGGACACCGACAGTCCCTGTATATTGCCACTTGTGATAGCAAACTTTATTATGTAGTTTGTCGCTTGTATTTCCTCCCCATCACAAGTTCATACAAAGCTTATTTCCTCACACTAAAAGATCATACATATTTTGGGAGCAATTTTTTTTTGCTATGCACCGATGACAACTTACTTGAAGGATCTTACTCGATCCATAGGTAGCTATAATTGTCACGCCCAATATGCGACCCTATCCTAAAGAAACTCAAAAGTCCCACCAAGGACAGAAGCGCACATTAGAGACGCTTTTGCAAGGTGGATATCATTACATCATACCATTACGTAATAGTTGAGGATACATACAAGAGGCATGCAGTGCCACACGAATACAACATCATCATACATAAGAGCAACATCCGACTACGGATGAAACACAAACAAAAACTTGAACGACATCCACCCTGCTAGCCCAAGCTGCCGACCTGGAACCTATCCCCTGATCAAAGAAGAAGCAGAAGAAGAACTCCAAAACAGGCAAGCATCACTCTCGCACCATGATCATCTCATAACCTGTACCTGCAACTATTGTTGTAGTAAACTGTGAGCCACGAGGACTCAGCAATCCCATTACCATGGGTATCAAGACTAGCAAAGCTTAATGGGTAAGGAAAGGTTAAGTGGTGAGGTTGCAGTAGCGACTAAGCATATATGGTGGCTAACATACACAAATAAGAGCGAGAAGAGAAACAACGCAACGGTCGAGAAGCTAGAAGTGATCAAGAAGTGATCCTGAAACTACTTACGTTCATGCATAACTCAAAACCGTGTTCACTTCCCGGACTCCGCCGATAAGAGACCATCACCGCTACACACGCAGTTGATGCGTTTTAATTCGAATCTGGTGTCAAGTTCTCTACAACCAGATATTAACAAATTCCCATCTGCCACATAACCGCGGGCACGACTTTCAAAAGTTTAAACCCTCCAGGGGTGTCCCAACTTAGCCCATTGTAAGCTGTCACGACCAACGACGGATATTCCTTCTCCCAGGAAGACCCGACCAGTCTCGGAATCCCGATTAGAAGACATTTCGACAATGGTAAAACAAGACCAGCAAGACCGCCCGGATGTGCCGACAAATCCCGATAGGAGCTGCACATATCTCGTTCTCAGGGCACACCGGATGAACACTACATACAGCTAAAACCAACCCTCAGGTTTCCCCGAGGTGGCGCTGCAAGTGGCTCTAGTTCGGACCAACACTTAGAGAAGCACTGGCCCCCGGGGGGGGGGGGCT
>NC_041387.1:336045178-336064874 GCF_002162155.2 Triticum dicoccoides | reverse complement strand
GGGAGTGGGGGTTTAAAATAAAGATGACCCTCGGGTTAATTACTCCCAAGGGAAAGGTAATAGGTTGTTAGGCAAATGTAAAACCAAGGTTGGGCCTTGCTGGAGGAGTTTTATTCAAGGCGAACTATCAAGGAGTTCCAATACACCCAGCCGCGTAAGGAACACAAAATCAAGGAACATAACACCGGTATGACGGAAACTAGGGCGGCAAGAGTGGAACAAAACACCGGGCATAAGGCCGAGCCTTCCACCCTTTACCAAGTATATAGATGCATTAGTTAAAGAAGAGATATTGTGATATCCCAACATAATCCTGTCCATCATGGAGCAATCCTCAACTTCACCTGCAGCTAACAACGCTATAAGAGGGGCTGAGCAAAGCGGTAACATAGCCAAGCAACGGTTTGCTAGGAAGGGTGAAAAGGGTTAGAGGCTGACATGGCAATTTGGGAGGCTTGATAAACAAGTGATAGGTAGCGGCACAAAGCGATAGAACGAAGCAACTAGCATAGCAATGATAGTAGTGAGATCCAGGGTAACGGTCATCTTGCCTGAAATCCCACTAGGAAGAAGAACGAGTCTATGAAGAAGACGAACGGGCGAAGACAAACCAAGCATAGTCGAATGAATCCTCACGGTCGCAACGAAACAGGAACTATCGACAAGAAGCACAACCAGAAATAAGCAAACACCACGGTAAACACACAACACATAAACATGACATGATGCTCAACCAAGTATGATGCATGACAAAGGGTATATTATGCTACTCATGGTAAGATATGATGCAGACAAGAGCAACACATCAAAGCAAGTTTAAATGAGGTCGGAAAGAACATATAATAATTCTGGTAAGTCCTCATATGCAAATTTCAAAATTTGTCCAGAACTGAATAAACCTTATGTTCAAGTAGTTAAACAGCAAGTTAAAATGCACCAAGATGATCTACATAAAATTCTAGTCAAGTTACATATAAAGTTCATTTAGTTCGGAGCTACGGCCTAGAAGATATGAGCAAAACAAGTCAAACATGGCATTGATGCAAAATGCATTCAAACATCAAACAAACACTCTCAAAACAAGGATTCAGCATGACATAAGGAAACTGCATGCAATTCTAAGCAAGTTTCATATAGAGCATGCTTAAAACGGAGCAACGGTGTAACACATACACCCCAAACAAGTTATAACAATAATCTATCCAAAACAGCAAGTAGTTACTTTGCAAACATCAAAACAACATGCTACAGGAATTATATGAGCATAAACTTGACATGCACTTCATGTACAGATAACATACTTCAAATATCATTAAGGTTCAGGTTCATAGGCATTGAACATATAAACCCTCCTAGAGTTACCCGCCGATCCAGCGCCGTCCCGGTTTCAAATTCATCCAGCCCCCACGATCTGCCTTGCAGTCCACTGACGTTGTACTTTCTATCTCGCTTGTATATATCTAGGCATTCGTTTTTTTGTACGTTGTGTGTTCGGGTTACAGTGGATGACGCCTGGGCCACACTTGTGCATGGGCCCTCTGTTGCAGTCACGGTGAGTGTGTGTGCGCGCATTCAGCTCGAAAAGAGGATGGGCCGCAACGATTGAGGGCTGCAGGGCGTGCGGTCAAAACCTAGCCCCCAATCCCCTTCCGTCCCGAGCCCCGCACCCCATGCCCCGCTCCATCTCCTCCCATGCACTCCGCCGCCGCGATGGCCCTCCTCCTACCCTCGGTTTCTCTCCTCTTGGCAGAAGGACGGCGGGCGTTCAACTCGGCACAGCGAGCCATTGGTGAGACCTTCCTTCCTTCCTCTCCAAAGCAAGGGAAGGGAAGGGAAGGGGAGGGGATGCCCCAGATCGAGGAGCGGAGCGACGCCCAGATCCGCAGCGGCACCCGCACCGGCGCGCCGTCGTCCACGTGGTCCTCGAGGAAGGCCATGGATGGATGGAACGATCGATGGATGGGGGCGGAACCCTAGCCCCACACCCACCCATGGATGACGACGGCGGTGGCCTTCTCTCAGTCGGGTGGGGAGCGAAGCTTGCGGTGGCCCTCGACCCGCGACGGGCCTCCTTCTTCTTCTTCTTCTTCTTCTTCTTCTTCTTCTTCTTCTTCTGGAAGACTCCTGCGGTTGGATTGGTTTCTGTAGGCAGGCCATCACAATGGAAAGGGAAGGATGAACACCATGGCGGGCGTGCAGGTGTAGGCCATCGCCGTGGCCCCTTATGTCGTCCCACACTATACTTTCCTGAAGCATGCATATGAAACAAATCTCTCGAATACTAATACATAGATTTCTCTTTTGTGTAACAACTAGATTTTTGGGCACTAAAACTATTGTTTGTTGTAGGCACGGTTTACACAAACACGTCCTGTTTCAATGGCTCAAACTGTTGGTCCACCCATGGCAATATTCCCTGTTGGTGTTCATGGAGTTAGTCAGCAACTTTTTTATGGCCAGTAAACTTCAACTTTATCAACCCACTATAGGAGAGCAGAGTTAACGTTTCCCTGATGCATCTAGACCTTGTCAGCTAGCTAAAGTTGATTTTCATTTCTTGATTTTTCTTTACACGATGTGTGTAGGTCTAAGAAAGAAGAGAAGAAGAAGAATCCTGAGGAAGATTTTGGTGAAGAACAAGGTGGATTATCTCTCTCTTAAGAAAGTCACGTTTGTTCCTCATTTTGATGTTATGATTTATTTTATTTTGCTTATATTCCAGTTACCTATTTTCTATATAGAATGCATCTTTTCTAAGAAAGAGAGAGAGAGCATTGGGGGATAGTGGCATCAGGACTTAAATTCTTTGCCTCTAGCAAAAGAAATGATTCATGTATGCCTTCCTTTCTGTTTTATCTCACTTTTTGAAGTTGGGTAGATATCGCATAATCGTGGCCGCAACTAATATCCAAAATTCTTAGTTTCAGTACACTAAGATTTATCTTATTTTGGTATCAAGAACTATCTATGCTCAACATGGCGTCGAGGTATATAGCGCTCCTGTGGTGTCTGCGGGTATTCTCATGCCCGCCTCTTTCCCCTCTCTATGTGAACCTTCTCATCAGCTTCAAAATGTTTCAAGAAAATTCACACATATCGATGGTTCATTATTATGACTTTGCAAGTGTCGAGGTGTATATAGCTGCTGTGGTGTCTGCGGGTATTCTCACACCCGCCTCTTTCTCCTCTCTATATGCACCCTTTCATCAGCTTCAAAATGTTTCAAGAAAATTCTCACATATCGATGGTTCATTATTATGACTTTGCAAGTTCATAGAATAATCAATCATTGATGATCGTGACTTTTTTTAACATTTGGAAGCATGAGGAAACTTGTAGCAGAAAAATAGAGCAGATGAAGCTGCTTTTTAGCCTCTCGTTCTTGTCATTTTGGTGCAGATGGCAAATCAAATGATGTCTCTTCACAAAACATTGAAGATACATAGTGCGCTCTGACATGTACATGTAAGATTCGTTTTCAATTTTCTGAAGCTTCAAACACACACTTAAAAAGGGAGCACATGTGTTTGGTATTAAAAGAAAATGTCCAGGTTGTAGAGGTTTTACTGGGTAAATGTAGGTGGAATAGGGAATGACTGTAATGCATGCACTACAAAAGATGGGTTCTTACGACTGTCCAACAGGGACATTTGCGCCAACAAATAAGTTGTACGACTCAGTTTTCTCTCCAGCAAAATCAACCTGTTATGCAGAAGTGATACCATGTGAAATTTTTTCATTGAATCATATGAAGGTGGTTACAATTAGATATACTCCATCCGTGCACTTTTATAAGACGTTTCAGACAGCTGACATGAACTGTTTTGGGTGATGTCTGAATTGGCTACAACGTCTTATAAATGAACTGAGCGAGTACCTTTTCCCTATCTTGGTAAAGGTGCCAGGAAAGTTGTTCTGTATGAAATATAACTTTCTCACTGGTTAATTTCTATTCTAGGTGGTATGCATAATCATGATTTTCTATGCAGACTTGTTTCACCGCAACCCCCACAAAAGGAGCAGCCTGGTGAGGAGGGAAAGCATCACTGAAAGGTATTTATTTCACGTGATCTTCACTATGCGTGAAATGACCTTCTAATTACTGAATCAGTGTTGATTGTTCTATCATAGACCGGACATGTTTTTTTTCGAGAAAACGCAAAAGAGTTGCGTTTCATTGCATTGAACAGGAAGACATCAGGGGTACAACCTCCAGAAAGGAGGGACACACACACACGCGCACGCACACACACACACACGACCGTCCTCACCAAGTGACTACAGCTAGGTGAGGAGGTGCCCTCAACTACAGACACGCAACGACATTAGGCCTCGCCCAGCCTTTCCTCCAGCCAAAATGGCGAAGCACCGAGACTCGGAGCAACAGGGCAGCATCACTGCCATTGCCAGGCACTTCCAGGGACGAATGCAGCTTCAGGACCGCCCAAGCCGACGTACCTCGCACCCATGTGCCTAGAGAGTCGGCGGGTGAAAAGCAGGGCCTGATTGGAACTGGTGTAGCATTCATTGGGGAGCGCCGGTGCAGGCAAATGCTGCGACCTGCTCCTTGTGTAGCAGTCTACGCCAGAGCGATGCATCGCCAACCACTATCTGCGGCATCAAGTACTCCACTTGCAGCCAAAGCAGCGCCATCAAGAGGGGAACGGCGTTGAGACGCCGCCGCTGCCCGGTCCGGGAGACCGGACCTAGGATTTCTCCCGGTGCTCGAGGAGGAGGTCTGGTCAGGGTCATGCCAACGCCTCCAAGGAGGTGACGGCACCCTCGGGCGTCGCCGTTGACAGCGCAGGCCGTCGCCGCGCGGGGATTTCGCCCCGACCCAAGGACGAAGAACTCAGATGCAATGGCAGACCGGGCATGGCGAAGAATCGTCGGAGAAGACCAACACACATGGGGGAAGCCTAGAAACGTTGTCGTCGCAGGAGTGAGCACCGACCAGCGTAGCTCCAGCAGGCCGGCCACCGCTGGGAGCGCGTCCAGCAGGCAGCAGCAGCCACCTGCACCGCGCCGCCGCAGCGCTGGCCCGCAGCCTCCGCCACCAGGATCCGCCGGGGCACAGCGGAGCAGCAACCGTCAAGGTCGCCCGCGCGTGCTTACTAACCCAGCGGCAACCGCCGGCGGCGGCCGGGAGGGGTGGGAGGAGGGAGAGGGGTGGGTGGGGGCAGAGTGATTGTCGCCGGCCTGGGTGGGCTCGTGCGGCCCAGATCTGGGCGCCCTCAACTCTGCCGCACGCATCAGCGGCCGACGGCCGCCATGGCAGCGCCACCGCGCACGCAGTCCACGCCATCTCGACCTCCCCGTGAGCAGACGGCCGCCCACCGCGCCACCGCGCGCTCCCGCCGCTCCAGCGCGCCCAGCAGCAGCGCGCGAGCACACGAACGAGGGCCCCGCCGCCGCCGTCCACCGGTGAGGGCTTTGCCTGCCGGCATCCTCCGGCGACGGCGAGGGGAGGGAGGGGAAGGAGGGGAGCCTGGGCGCCGGCTAGGGTTTCGCCTCCCGAGTCGCCCCTGGGAGCGACGCGGGGGCTCGCGGGGGGCAAAACTCACCGGACATGTTGAATAATGGTAGTATGCGTGTGATGTATCTACTCTTTTTTCCCTTCTTTAGTTTAAGAATTTTTTATGTGCTAGCTGCAGATTAGGAGGTAATGCTAGGTACATAAGCTCCCTCAACTATTTGATTAAAGGTATAATTTGACTACTCTCTTCTTTTTCACTTCAAGCTCTCACGGTATTGTCTCTTTTAAAACCTCAAACAGAGAACATATGGTTTGGTGCTACCAATATATGTGTTGGCTACAGAGCCATAGAAATAATGATTGATGGTCAAATCCATCTCTGCATTTAAAGGAATCAGATTACCCAGATCATCCATTCATGGCATCTTCTTGCGTTCATGGAAGATTTGGTACTCTTTTGCCCTTTCTCTGCAATACTAAGCTACTATCTGTAGTTTTTGTATCAACCAAAGGATTGAGTTAAACCCTCCTTTGTCATAGTCTGAGTGTTTCACAGTTTAGTGGTAACTGACTTTTGTTGTTAATTGCTAATCAGATAGTAATATACTGATGTAAATAGGACTCTTTCAGAAAGTCACTCCATTTAGTTGAATTTGAGGTTTCTCTAATGATTGATGTTACACAAAGATCATCTTGCTTCGATGGCAAAATTGATGGAGAGTTTTATTGACCCATCTTGTAATTTTGGGCATGGTTATATCGGGTGATATATACTATTTGCATAAACAACACCTCGTTGAAAGTGTTGTTCGGTCACTTTCATGCTTCCACTTTTTTGATTTTATCATATAAAACACTTTCAGAGCAGGAGATACACGAATCTCCCTGACCTTTCATTTATTTCCTTCAGCAAGTGGATGGCTATTTTTACTGCTTCAGGTTTAGATTGACATATTCTCTTTGTTGGTATATACCATTTTTGCCTATTTTGCATGATAAGCGTGATAAGCAAGCCCTGCACTTCTATTTACTATTAAGTGCCAACTGAATTTCTAATAATGGTGTTTCGGGGATGATACAATCCTACTATTATCTTTGGTGTGTTTTTGGATGGACTAATCTGAAGATGCTGGCTAGCTTGCACTGCCATCATATAGTCTAGAAGCAAGGGCAATTATTATAAGGATAATAAAGGTACAATGCTCCCAATATATTTTATTTTTTGGCGAAGTTTTGGTGCTTGCATAAGAAAGTAACACCATCATTATACCTACTGCTCTTTTATCCACGCAATTCACCATTCGGAGGAAATGCCAACTAATATTTTTTGGTACTATTTCTGTTACCGAGGTAAACTTACTACTACTTTTTGAAAGCTTTTTTTGTTGCATGTTCTCCTTTATTAATCTTCTATTTGTTCAAATTTAAATACCGAGCTTGTAATTCTTAGTTTCAGTACACTAAGATTTATACTCACATAGTTTCATTTTCCATATGGGTGATCTTCTGTTGCCCTGATTTGGTGCGCATATAGCATGGGACATTATAGGCTTATTTTATTTTCTCTTTGTCCATGCACTAATGCGTAAATCTTTTGGTTATGCCCTTATTATTTAGTCTAGAGACATGCAATGACAACGATGACTTTAGTGTTCAGGTGAGTGCCATTTATAGACTAAAGAACCCTTGACATCTTATCTAAATTCTTTAAGGCTAGATATTAGGTATTCCCAATTAAGTATCTTATACCAGTACCTTAATTAGTGCGATTTAATTGGAAAATACACTTCAGCATCTGAAGTACTCAGCTAAATATTTTATGCTACAATATACCCATCTTGATGATTAGAGTGGCCCTAGCTGCTAATTAGTGCTAATTAATACTCAATTGTTGAATCACTCAGCTAAGTATCAACACTGCCCTCGAGACTTGGCTATTAGCATAGTACTAACGAGCTAACAAAAAATTCTACAGATTCATCAAACACCAAAGGAGGTTAGTTTTTACCTGTGCAGCAATGGTGGCCACCGCGGTCTTGTTGGAGCCTCCCTTGCCGTGGAAAGGCCCAAGCTTCAGGGAGTGCCGACACAGCCTGAACAGATGCCACCTACACTGGAAGAAAAAAATATATTATTTGAATTCTATAAAGGTTGGTTAGGTGCTTTTGGTTGTACTGGTGATAATGGATATCATGTAAATTGCATTCTCAACTTTTTTTGTTCATTTTTAGTGAACCATGCTACAATGGAAAAGAACCATGCGATGAAAAAGAAAAGCACAAAGAGCTGCTGGATGATGATTTCGATGATTATGACAATGACCATTATTATGAAAGGTATTTCTTATATCTGTACACGATTACATGGTATTTCTTATAATGATCATTGGGAGAAGCATGACTACACTCGCAAAATCTTTGTTGGGTGTCTCCCGCTTTAGGTACACGATGGTATAGCTTCATAATCCTGAACCAGGTATGTTCAACACAGTGAACATGAATGTACTCCTAACACTTTCTTTGGTGTTCGTTTCTGGCAGCCTACCTTAGCAGATTCTTCAGTACTGAATTCGGACCTGTGGAGGAAGCAATAGTAATGACCTTTTCTAGGAGTACTGAATTCGGACCTGTGGATGAGATTCCCAGAGTTAGTGTCAGATCATCAGTCTCCAAGATCACCACTTACCGCTAATATCACTGAGAATGCTCCTTATAACACTGACAATCCACATGGTGATGCTTGCAGTGAGATCAATGTCCAGAGCCAGCATGATGATGAGTGCAGCAGAAGCAATGGCGAAAAAAGCCTGCCGGATGGTGAATCCACCTCAAATGGTAGCTTACTTTATATGATTACTGTGAGCATACTGAAGTATGATTTGGTCGAGTCATCTGCAGCAAAGCCTGATTTGACTGTGTCTGGACCTCCTGAAAAAAATCGAACAAGAACCGTTACAGAAGCCTGATTTGGTCGAGTCCGCACCTACAAAGAAACTTGATTTGATTGAGTCTAGTACTCCTAGGAAGGCTGATTTGGTTCAGCCCGGGCCTGCAGGGGAGCTTCATTTGGTTGAGTCCAGACCTTCTAGGAATTCTCAACTGATTGAGCCTGGACCTGCAAGGAAGCTTGATTTTAATCAACCGTGACCAACAAGATCCTTTGTTGATCATCCTGTTGAAAGGCCAGCAGTTACTCCAAGAAGCTATGAGAATGAAATGAGATTCTTCTTCCACTCACAGTGGGTCGCGGATACAAGCAAGGGTGGCGCCATCTGCCGATTCCAGAACTCCGAGCTGCAGCGGGAGCTGCTGGGCCGCCTGAGATGCAGATGGAGGCGCAACTCCTCTGAGCTACTGGGTCGCTGAGATGCAGATGGAGCCGGAGCACCTTCGAGCTGCAGCAGGAGCCGCTCCGCTGCCAAGCTGTAGTTTGAGCCACCACGAAGATGGAGCCCAAGGTGTTCTCACTTTAGTACAGTGGGGAGAGGAACATGACGCGTACCATTAACTGGTCGATGGAACCAAGACCAGCAGTCATGCTAGACACGTGGTCAGCGCTGCGCGTCGTGGTGGCAGTTGGTGAAGAAACTATTGGCGGTGTTTTTGTCTCTCAGCACTTGGCATGATTGTAATATTCTTTATCTTTGAGGTCTGTGATGTTACTTGAACTGTAATTCTCGTGCAGCCTTTTGGCTTCTGGCTTTAAATAAGCTGTCCGGTTGCCTATGTATAGTTTCGCACTACAAACACAGATACTATTGATACTAAACCGCGGGCTTAAAACACTATTATTGTATCTGACATTATATACAGTAACAATACTCCCCCTTCTGAACATTGTATTTTCTCCATCTGAAAACCAATCTAAATTAATACAATTCATATTACATTGTCATCTACATCTACTTACTCCCTACTAACATCAGTTCTAACTGGGTTCTCATCCATCTACATCTACTTACTCCCTACTAACATTGTTTCTAACTTGGTTCTTGCGCCATTGGCGCAACCGGGTCATCTAGTCAAGATTAAACCAATATGATCAATGCAAAATGCAACTTTGTAACACAAGAGCATATACATCACCAGAGTTAATATGATGGCAACTTGAGAGCAAGAAAGAGATAAGCTACAACAAGTAAACATAGCAACCAAGGGCATGGAATCAAAGTACACATAAAAAATAGCAAATAACATCATGGCATCATATACGCATGGCTCATGGATTAGTAGGAACCAACATGACAAGATTGAATGTTGAAACAGTTTCAGCAAGTGCAAAACAGCAACATTATGATAGCATGTTTGCAAGCATGGAACATAAGCATATGACATCCAAAATTAGCAAAACATGGCATGTGAACAAAGTACTCATAGCATACTTCAACTCATATAATTGAAGCATCTCTAGAAGAGGCGTGGATCACTCAATAACAAGCACACAACAAGGCATCATGAAGTTAACAGAAATCTGGAACATTATATAAGCATGTTCATGGCAATGAAAACATATGCTACAGGACATATATATATATAGGGCATCAAAAGGCATGACATGATAGAGCATAACATAGAGAACAAAACATGTCACTAAGCATCTCAAGATTATGCATGGACTAATTGGTAGCATCAAACAAACATGACAACATGATATAGCAGTTTCAGCATTGACAGAACATTAACAGCGAGTATCCCACTTCACAAGCTTGATGCACTCACTACGGTGCATATAAAAATACATGGATTGCACCCCTGTAAAGATGGTGTAATTTATCTCCCAAAACAAGTAGACATCATGCCCATAGGATGCACACACAAAATGCAACAAAAATGACAAATCAGCAAGTTACTGCAGCCCGACGCTCGACGCGAGCCCTGCACGCGTCGGCCATGGAGGCGTCGGAGTGGTGGTGGAGCGATCGACGGAAGAGAGGAACCGACGCACCCCTACCTGGCGCGCCTAATGTTGGATTTAGGGATCTGCAAACCCTTGAGAGGTTCAAACTCTCGGGTGCGTGCGGAGATCTCAACCTGCCCAGCCTACCTACTCGCGATCCTCCTAAGCCTAGAGGGTCAAGCTCAAAGAGACACAAAGACACAATGATTTATACTGGTTCGGGTCATCGTTGTGGTGTAATACCCTAATCCAGTGTGGTGTGGTGGATTGCCTCGGAGGGCTGAGGATGAACTAGTACAGTGGATGCACAAGCCTCAGGAGGTTAGGTGTTCTTGAGCTGCTGCGGTGTACGCTAGCTCTACTTGTCCTGATTTCGTCCTCCCCCCTTTCTATGGTGGTGGCTAGTCCTATTTATAGTGTCCTTGGTCCTCCTCCCAAATATGAGCGGGAAGGGATCCCACAACGGCCGGATTTGAAAGGGGACAAGCAGTACAGTCTATCCTGACAAAAGTAGTCTTCACCTATGAAAAGCCTCAGGTCGTGACGCTGCGGTGGGCTCATCGATGACCTCCGTCTTACCATCCTGGCTGTCTTGGTCTTGTTGCACCGGAATGGAAACCTTTGGATGATTCCTCGGGACTCCGCGCCTATGGCTTGCCTCCTTTGCACCGAAGAGAAACCTGCGCTCTGCACCTACTTGGTGCCTGCCTGGCGCCATCCTGGCCTTGGTCGTCATGGCTCACGTCATCTGAGCCTTGTGAGGTAGCTTGCATAGAACTCTCCGCCCCTCAGGAGCCCTCTTGAGGAGGCCGATTCCTTCGGGGGTCTTGGCATCGCCCGCCTCGCGAGACTTGGCCCCTCGCGATTGTCTTGCGGTGTTGGTGTTGAAGCTGGGCCTTACCAGGCCGTCGATGGAGCCATGTGGTGGGCCGCAGGAAGGCAGGGCTGGATATCCCTGAATCTAGGATGTCGACAGTCCATGTACATTGCCACTCGTGATAGAAAAATTTATTATGCAGTCTGTCACTTGTATTTCTTCCCCATCATAAGTTCATACAAATCTTATTTCCTCACAGTAAAAGATCATACATATTTTGAAAGCAATTTTTTTTGCTTTGCACCGATGTCAACTTACTTGAAGGATCTTACTTGATCCATAGGTACCTATAATTGTCACGCCCAATATGCGACCCTATCCTAAAGGAACTCGAAAGTCCCACCAAGGATAGAAGCACACATTGGAGACGTTTTTGCAAGGTGGATATCATTACATAGTACCATTACGTAATAGTTGGGGATACATACAAGAGGCATATAGTGCCACACGAATACAACATCATCATACATAAGAGCAACATCCAACTACGGATGAAACACAAACAGAAACTTAAACGGCATCCACCCCGCTAGCCCACGTTGCTGACCTGGAACCTATCCCCTGATCAAAGAAGAAGCAGAAGAAGAACTCCAAAACAAGCGAGCATCGGTCTTGCGTCATGATCATCGCATAACCTGTACCTGCAACTATTATTGTAGTAAACTGTGAGCCACGAGGACTCAGCAATCACATTACCATGGGTATCAAGACTAGCAAAGCTTAATGGGTAAGGAAAGGATAAGTGGTGAGGTTGCAGCAGCGACTAAGCATATATGGTGGCTAACATACGCAAAAAAGAGCGAGAAGAGAAGCAACGCAATGGTCGGAAGCTAGAAGTGATCAAGAAGTGATCCTGAAACTACTTACGTTCATGCATAACTCAAAACCGTGTTCACTTCCCGGACTCCGCCGAGAAGAGACCATCACGGCTACACACGCGGTTGATGCGTTTTAATTCGAATCTGGTGTCAAGTTCTCTACAACCGGATATTAACAAATTCCCATCTGCTACATAACCGCGGGCACGGCTTTCGAAAGTTTAAACCCTGCAGGGGTGTCCCAACTTAGCCCATTATAAGCTCTCATGACCAATGAAGGATATTCCTTCTCCCAGGAAGACCCGATCAGTCTCGGCATCCCGGTTACAAGACATTTCAACAATGGTAAAACAAGACCAGCAAGACTGCCCGGATGTGCCGACAAATCCCGATAGGAGCTGAACATATCTCGTTCTCAGGGCACACCGGATGAACACTACGTACAAGTTTCCCCGAGGTGGAACTGAAGTGGCTCTAGTTAGGACCAACACTTAGAGAAGCACTTGCCTCGGGGGGGGGTTAAAATAAAGATGACCCTAGGGTTAATTACTCCCAAGGGAAAGGTAATAAGTTGTTAGGCAAATGTGAAACCAAGGTTGGGCCTTGCTGGAGGAGTTTTATTCAAGGCAAACTGTCAAGGGGTTCCCGTGCACCCGGCCGCGTAAGGAACGCAAAACCAAGAAACATAACACCGGTATGACGGAAACTAGGGCGACAAGAGTGGAACAAAACACCGGGCATAAGGCCGAGCCTTCCACCGTTTACCAAGTATATAGATGCATTAATTAAATAAGAGATATTGTGATATCCCAACATAATCCTGTCCATCATGGAGCAATTTTCAACTTCACCTGCAACTAACAACGCTATAAGAGGGGCTGAGCAAAGCGGTAACATAGCCAAGCAACGGTTTTGCTAGGAAGGGTGAAAAGGGTTAGAGGCTGACATTGCAATTTGGAAGGCTTGATAAACAAGTGATAGGTAGCGCCACATAACGATAGAACAAAGCAACTAGCATAGCAATGATAGTAGTGAGATCCAGGGTAACGGTCATCTTGCCTGAAATCCCACTAGGAAGAAGAATGAGTCCATGAAGAAGACGAACGGGCGAAGACGAACCAAGCGTAGTCGAACAAATCCTCACGGTCGCAATGAAACAGAAACTATTGAGAAGAAGCACAACCCAAAATAAGCAAACACCACGGTAAACACACAACACATAAACATGACATGATGCTCAACCAAGTATGATGCATGACAAAGGCTATATGATGCTACTCGTGGTAAGAGATGATGCATACAAGAGCAACACATCAAAGCAAGTTTAAATGAGGTCGGAAAGAACATATAATAATTCCGGTAAGTCCTCATATGCAAATTTCAAAATTGGTCCAGAACTGAATAACCTTATGTTCAAGTAGTTAAACAGCAAGTTAAAATGCACCAAGATTATCTACACAAAATTCTAGTCAAGTTACATATAAAGTTCATTTACTTCGGAGCTACGGCCTAGAAGATATGAGCAAAACAAGTCAAACATGGCATTGATGCAAAATGCATTCAAACATCAAGCAAACACTCTCAAAACAAGGATTCAACATGACATGATGAAACCTCATGCAATTCTAAGCAAGTTTCATATAGAGCATGCTCAAAATGGAGCAACGGTGCAACACATACACCCCAAACAAGTCATAACAATAATCTGTCCAAAACAACAAGTAGGCACTTTGCAAACATCAAAACAACATGCTACAGGAATCATATGAGGATAAACTTAACATGCAATTCATGTACAGATAACATACTTCAAATATCATTAAGGTTCAGGTTCATAGGCATCAAGATTAAACCAATATGATCAATGCAAAATGCAACTTTGTAACACATGAGCATATACATGAGCAGAGTTAATATAATGGCAACTTGAGAGCAAGAAAGTTATAAGCTACAACAAGTAAACATAGCAAACAAGGGCATGGGATCAAAGTATACATAACAAATAGCAAATAACATCATGGCATCATATACGCATGGCTCATGGATTAGTAGCAACCAACATGACAAGATTGAATGTTGAAACAGTTTCAGCAAGTGCAAAACAACAACATTATGATAGGATGTTTGCAAGCATGGAACAGAGGCATATGACATCTACAATTTGCAAAACATGGCATGTGAACAAATTACTCATAGAATACTTCAAAACATATAATTGAAGCATCTCTATAATAGGCGTCGATCACTCAATAACAAGCTCACAACAAGGCATCATGAAGTTAACAGAAATCTGGAACATTATATAAGCATGTTCATGGCAATGAAAACATATGCTACATGACATATATAGGGCATCAAAAGACATTACATAATAGAGCATAACATAGAGAATAAAACATGTCAACTAAGCATCTCCATATTATGCATGGACTAATTGGTAGCATCAACCAAAGATGGCAACATGATATAGCAGTTTCAGCATTGACAGAACATTAATAGTGAGTAGCCCACTTCACAAGCTTGATGCACTCACTACGGTGCATATAAAAATACACGGATTGCACCCCTGTAATGATGGCATAATGTATCTCCTAAAACATGTAGACATCATGCCCATAGGATGCTCACACAAAATGCAACAAAAATGACAAATCAGCAAGTTACAACAGTTTTCAGTAGTTAACAACAACATGCACTATTGCAACAGGGATTAAGATATAAGGATGCACCCTAACATGAATGAAAAGCACACCAACATGTAGAGCATGAAGAGCAGAACATGTGCTTATCAAGATCATCATCATAGCATCAACAGGGACAAAGTTGTAGCACTCACAAGATGCACAAATGATGTTGATAATCAGTAGATTCCAGCAGTTCATATCACATAGCAGTTTTGCAACGAAGGTTTAGGCATCAAAATTAACATTAACATGCATGAAAACTATTCCATCATGAAGAGAACTCTGAGATGAACATTTTGACATATTATGTAGGCAAAACGGAGCAATATGATGAAGATATGGCAGGTCAAACATGAGCACATAATGTGAATTTTTCCAGGGACAGGGAAAAACGACCTCGAGGGAAAAGTCAACGCGGGAGGATCTCGCCGGAATCTCGCCGGAGATGGCGGGGAGGGCACGGGGCGGTCGGATCGGAGGCGGGGCGACAGATCCGGGCGGCTCCTCAACAGATCCGGCCGGAGGTGGGGCCGGCAACGAGGGGGGAGGCTGGAGGCGGGACGAGGCCCGAGCTGGAGCTCGCCGGCGGTGGAGATCGCGGGCACCGGCGGCGGCGTGCGAGGGCGGTTGATGGCGACGCGGGAGCTCAGGGGCGAGGCGGCGAGGAGCTGCGGTGGCGCGCTCCGGCGAGCGGCGGGGCCGAGACGCGGCACAGTGGAGGGAGGACGGCGTGCGGCGATGGAGGGCCGGCGGCTCGGCGGATCCGGCCGGGCAGCGCGGAGGAACCGCGGGAGGCGCGGGGCAGCGGGCTGGCGACGGCGGGCGACCGGGCCGGAAGGGCCGCGGCTGGGCCCGGCGGGCTCGCACGGTGGAGACGGCTGCGGGGACACGTGGCAGGCGGCAATTCGCGGAGGGGCGGCGGCGCGGTTTGTTCGGCTGGCGAGAGGGAGGTTTTTAGAGTTTGGACTGCGATTTGGACGGGGAGGGCATATTTATAGGTAGAGGAAGCTAGGAGAGTCCAAATGAGGTGCAGTGTTCGCCCACACGATCGTGATCTAATGGCGGAGAGCATGGAGGGGAGTTTGATGGGCTAGCGGGCTGTTATGAAGGGGTGCTGGGCTGCAAAGAGAACGGGGCTTTCGGTTAACTCTGTTAACCATTGGGACATCAAACGACCTCCAAATAGAACAAACTTTGATGGGAGGTCTACTGGTGATATACCAAGGCCGCTCGGCAAGTCTCTGCCCGTTCCGAGAACGTTTTTCTCCCGCTCACGAAACTAGGTCTGAGAGGGGCGAAGGCGTGTGCGAGTGTGGTTGGGCTTAGAACGGACAACAGAGAGAACCGGGGGAACCCGAACGAACGCAGGTTTTGAAAAACATGCAGATGAAATGCAGATGATGACATGGCAAAGATGGCAAATAACTGGAAGACACCTGGCGCATCGGATTCGGGGCGTTACAACTCTCCTCCACGAACAAGAGATCTCGTCCCGAGATCTTAGGAACAAGATGGGAGAGAAAGAGGAAGAGGTGAAGTAAGAACGCAAGAGAGAAGATGAACAAAGTCGAGAGCACTCGGGTAGAAAAGGTGAACGACGAGTATGACGAGAATGAAAAGCTCAAGGAACAAGATAGACTCTAAAACCACTCCGGCTAGAACAAGATAGAAAAGGAATAAGAATAAAAGAATTCCTGCAGCACTTCGCCTGAAAATGAAAGGATTAGAAGAAGAACTTCACAAGATGGGATGACACTTGATGAGATGAACAATGCAATGCCTCCGGAAGAACTGAAAGAATGGAATGAAAAGAACTTAGAAGGAAGGATTGAACAGAATTGATGAGAAAATCAACAACAAAAGAATCAACTTGTTGTGGACCTATGGAAAAACATCTCAAAACTTGAGGTGAAACTCTGCCACAAGCAAATGCCTGAATAGCTGAGAAGAACAAAGAATGCAAAACTCCACTTTAGAAGAAAATGAAGAATTATTTGCACTTCGAGACACGAGAAGAAAAGATACTTGAACTCCTACAGCAAGAATCTTGATGAACACTTGAAGAATGGATTAAATCATGAAGAACCACCATGAAGGACTCCGGTGACAAAAGGATGATGAGATAGAATGAAGGGTGAAAGAATAAGATAAGCCTTGCAGTGATTTAGATGGAGGTTCCGACGATATGGCCGAGGAAATCTGAACTCCAGAAAATAAAAGATGTAAACACTTGGAACTAGAATTTGTTCATCAAGAACAAACTCCAAACGAAGGGATTAATCACTTGGAGGAAAAATAAGATTTATTGTAGGCTTATCCTTCATCAAATTAAATTGATGACAAGCAATGGATTTTGCATACTACTTATTCTTCTTGAAAAGGATTGAGAAGTGACATATCGCAAACTTAAGAAGGTCCTCATGAACCACCGGTAGGATTGAAAAGAATGAATGAATTAATATGATAACAAAGGAAAAAAGAATCTGAAGGACAATCGTAAGAATTCAAAAATGATTGGGGAATGAATCAACGGGAAGAATTCGAAGAACAAATATGCTTGAGGGTATTTAGATACAAGAGAACGGGAAGAACTCGAGCTGATTAAAGAGCACTTGAACGAAGCGCCGGGATAATTGGATAACGGTATCTGAAATGTGAGGATGAAGAATTCTTCTGGAAGGATGGCCTCCGGTGAAAAGAAACGGAAAAACAACTCCTGACATACTCCGGATGGGTAAGAAAAAATATCTGACAAACGGAATAATTCACGAGGATGACATGAAGCTAGAACCGCGAATCTTCGAGAGAACGGACAATATTTTAAGAGAAACTCTTCTTCGGTCTTCCAATGACGACGGGAAACAACACCAAAAAATTGTTTAGATACTCCGGGAGAAAGGGAAGCGAAGAGTTTGAGCCAACAATGAAATGATTTGAAATCGATCTTGGAAAGGCATCTGACTAATGAAATTCATTCTTACATCAAACTCTGAAAAGAATTTGAGAATAGCTCCGGAATAATTAGAAGAGTCAGGGAAGATCCTGGGAAAAGACCTGTGGGTTAGGGCCCACTAAAAATAAAACACCATTGAAAAGGATTGCGGAGTAGATGATGCACCGAAACAATTGAAATATTTGAATGATGTGACAACCTCGAATTAATTCAAACATAGATGAATCTCCTGAGACGTCTTGAGCACTCCGGACGGATAAACTGACAAGAGGCGAACAAGCAAGTGGAAAATTTTATCCAAGGAAAAGAATATGATCAACCCGAAAACTTGAATTGAGTCCACCGGAGAAGAAAAAGAGATGAAGAATGTCAACAGAGATGAGAATTCACCGGTTGAAATAATTGAGGGAAGACTGAAGAGGCTCCACACGAATGAAATTGATGCTCAAAAGAGACTCAAGCTCTGGGACGAAAAGGGTGGGAGGCCGGGAAAAAGAAAGGCGACTTGGAAGGTAGAACCGACGAATAACTTGAAGAGTTGCAATAATTGAGAAAAGAATGCAGAGACTTCGCACGAGTAGGATGGATACTCGATTACGGACTCCGGCTCCGAGAAGAAAAAGGGTGGGCGGTAGGAAGAAGAAAGACAACTAAGGACAGGGAAAACCTCGTCACTGAGAAAGAACTGAGGATTGATCTTGCGAAAACAAAGAGGGTCGAATCAACTTGACGAGAAATGCACCGGATGAAAAGAGCTGAGAACCAATGATCGAAAAATTAACCACGTGATCCTAAAGAAAAATTTGAAGGGGAAGAGGAGTAATTAAAAACACCTACCTCAAGATTCCTCACCAGATTGTCGAAGGGGCCGAGGAGTAAAAAGAATTCTCACTCTCCGATATAACTAGACTCCGAAAACAATTTTCTTCTAGACTCGACAATGGCCAACTACGAACAATCAAGGGGGGATCCTACGGTCGGTCGAGGCTCTGATACCAACTTGTCACTCCCAATGTGCGTCCCTATCCTAAAGGAACTCGAAGTCCCACCAAGGATAGAAGCGCATATTGGAGACGATTTTGCAAGGTGGATATCATTACATTGTACCATTACATAATAGTTGGGGATACATACAAGAGGCATACAGTGCCACACGAATACAACATCATCATACATAAGAGCAACATCCGACTACGGATGAAACACAAACAGAAACTCAAACGACATCCACCCTGCTAGCTCAGGCTACCAACCTGGAACCTATCCCCTGATCGAAGAAGAAGTAGAAGAAGAACTCCAAAACAAGCAAGTATCGCTCTCGCATCATGATCATCGCATAACCTGTACCTGCAACTGTTGTTGTAGTAAACTGTGAGCCTCGAGGACTCAACAATCCCATTACCATGGGTATCAAGACTAGCAAAGCTTGATGGGTAAGGAAAGTATAAGTGGTGAGGTTGCAGCAGCGACTAAGCATATATGGTGGCTAACATACGCAAACAAGAACGAGAAGAGAAGCAACACAACGGTCGAGAAGCTAGAAGTGATCAAGAAGTGATCCTGAAACTACTTACGTTCATGCATAACTCAAAACTATGTTCACTCCCCGGACTCCGCCGAGAAGAGACCATCACGGCTACACACGCGGTTGATGCGTTTTAATTCAAATCTGGTGTCAAGTTCTCTACAACCAGATATTAACAAATTCCCATCTGTCACATAACCATGGGCACGGCTTTCGAAAGTTTAAACCATGCAGGGGTGTCCCAACTTAGCCCATTATAAGCTCTCACGACCAACAAAGGATATTCCTTCTCCCGGGAATACCCAATCAGTCTCGGAATCCCGTTTACAAAATATTTCGACAATGGTAAAACAAGACCAGCAAGACCACCTAGATGTGCCGACAAATCCCGATAGGAGCTGCACATATCTCGTTCTTAGGGCACACGGGATGAACACTACCTACAAGTTTCCCCGAGGTGGCACTGA